>NW_017100190.1:2209950-2213442 GCF_001263275.1 Habropoda laboriosa | reverse complement strand
CGTGGACGAGACGAAACGAATCGAGAGGCCTGACCTGGTGCAGCCGAAGAAGTTCGCACCGAGGCCCACCTACGAGCACCGGGCGATCTTCGATCGCGCCGACGACGACCTCGATGACCTCGAGTTCAGGATCGGCGCGCTGCCAGTCGACCGGCTCTTCGATCTCCGCGAGGCCTTCGAAGGGTTCGTCGACCAAGGTTCGTACACCGGTGTCAAGGTGCCGCCAGACACCATCGATCGCCGCTCTAAAAAGGCTAAACGAGCGCCGCCCTTCTCGCCATCGGACGCGAGTAACCCCAAGTCGCCACTTTTTTCCCTACTTTCGTTTATCTATTTAGTTTTCTAAAGATACGTTTGCCGATTGGTAAATTGATCGCGATACACTTGGACGATCGAACCGGGCGACTTGTTGTTACAAAGACCGTCACAACGATCCGCGACGATCCGAAGAGGCTCTGGAGACGTGCAGCGAGTTGTCGAGCGCGCGAGAATCGAGACGTACTGACACGATCATTCCAGAAACCACTTGCAGCCACTTAGAGTTTACTCTATATCCAGCCATCGACAACTTGCTAATTTAAACGCTGGCTACGACGAGACCTGGATCATCCGGACTGAGAGGCTGGGGCGTCCGCAAGCAAGTTTGCCCCATGAAACGTTTACATCTACCTGAAATACTTTCTATTTTCCTCGTTCCATCGGCGATTCGAACCAAATTCTCCATCACGGGAACCATTTAACGACCGTTCAGCTTTGTTGACCGTAGGAAAATTCGTCCGGAACGAATTGGCAGCGGGCTAGGATCAGTTTTTCGATGCTTTCGGCCGCGTGAAAAAGAACCGCTGACGGAAAGTTAAGCGTTCGATTGGCCGCGTGAATCGACTCGTGCCGACGCAGTTTCGCTTGCAGACGCTTTTATTCCGCCTGAAATATCCGCCGTGCACTGTCATCTTGCGGGGAGAGGTGCATTTCTCTTTCCGTCGTTCTCTCCGCGGCGGTTAGGCTCGCGACGAGAAACGCGACGTAGAACCGACGATCAGAACCGCGCGGAACGGCTTCTCCATGCTCCGTTACGCTTGCTCGTTTACAGTGAAGGTCATCCCGCATCCGGACAATTCGACCACCTTCGAGATGATCGAGTCGCAGGTGGAGAACCCGCTGATCGACGCCGACCATCAGGATCTACTGGCCATTAAGCAGATCCCTGTGCCCGGAGGACATCATCACAAGTCGCATCACAAGAGGAATCAAACGGACGATCACGACCGTGAGTACCAAATGTGTCCTTCTAGGTTAGGTTTATAACCCCTTGCCTTACGATCGTTCAATGGCTGTCCCTCTTAATGCGAGAGGATCGAGAGCTTACTATTTCTGTTTAACCCTTTCGCTGCGGCAGATTATCGGCACAATCTTTTGCTTTGGCGTTTCAAAATTTTCAATTTCTATTATTAAATGAATATCAACGCCAATAGCGGTGAAAGGCTTACCCTCAAACTTATAAATTAAAATCGCTTTAATAATGTGTTAAATGAAAAAGATCGAGACATTATGTACATATATGTTTCTATGTAATAATTCTCGGACTTACGAATTAGAACTGAAGTTAGAGGTAAAATGAAAGTTTATTACGAATAGAATTCACTTTTGTAATATCTCGGCCATAACTTACACAACCAGTGTGATTTGTCAGTATAAGGCAAGGGTTAAGAAGATGAGAAGAAACTTACATACCGAGTGGTACAAATACCTTGGTTCAGAAGGGTCTGCAGGTTAATTAATTATAAAAATTTACGTTTAAGATTGTGGCAGGTACTTTAATGGGTATGCGTAATAGACAGTGTAGGTAGGGTAGCTTATCGTTACATCGTATTGCAGGCGTAATAGCCCTATTGAGTACCATAGTTTATTTGTTTAGGTTACGTAGGAACCTTAATTTGCATTCTGTATGTTTATGGTATGTAGGCTTTAGGTATTATATTATTAAATGGGGAGGATGAAAGGTGCATTGTCGAAACAAAGTTTAAATATGTACCTACTTATGTATATATTGACAAGTATAATTCTTCCAAATTTAATTAGGTTTCAGACTAACTATTTTGCCTGTTACACAAAAATGAAATAGGTAATCCTTACAATTGAACCAAAAAATTGTCAGAAATCTTAATTTTCAGGTCCCTAAGGTGAAAGACTCCTTAAGTTTATTTATTTAACATCTTAATGAACTGTGAATATTGAACTTATAAAAGTTAACATACATGGCGAGTACGTTGACTTTTGAGGTTAAGTGTACCTATATGTAAGAAATCTATTGCAACGAAGAAAAGGAAATACGATTAAAGTACTATTAAGAGAGCAAGAATGTTGATGTTTAGAAAAATCCCTTATTAGCGTAGCGTTTTCTAATGTAAAGAAAAATGTAAATGTCTCGAGATTACAGATCGATTTTAAGGCTGCAGTATACCTGAGGTGACCTTAATGAGATGGCTAATGATATCTTCCTAAACTTCTTTGGCCGTACCTGACGCATCCGACGTGATCTTTTTGATGCTTCTACATGTTTGTGTTTTATTAATAATTTCAATGTTTAGTTGTATGATTTTTAGCGATAATTTATTTTTTATTTGAATGTTTTATGAGGCTTTAAATTTATTTATGGTTATCATGGTCTTCTTTAGTTTTTTCACCTTTTAGTGGACCAAAAGACAAATACTGCAGGCCCCTCTAAACCAAGGTATTTAACCCTTTCATTACTATTGGCGCCTATAGAAGTTTGGATCCTTTTGGTGCACTTCCACGTTAATGTAATAAGCCAAATTTCAAAACGATACCCTGAAAATACCAAATTTCGCAGCTGTGATTAAAAATTCTCTAACAGGATAGGTGGCTAAAGGATTTATATCCAGTAGTAACGAAAATAACAAAGACGTTTAATTTACATTTAAGAGACAAATGTGTGTCGAACATGAGACCGCCTGATAATTGACCTAAATCTAGGTCGTCGATGTACTCCATCCCGCACAGAGATCTCATCAACAGCTTTTGATCTTTCCAAGACCCTTTCGAGACCGTTAAAGTAGCCTCTAATTGAAACACACAACGACAAGCTTGTCTCGAGCACAAGCCCCATCTTCCAAGACTGTCAATTCAACTTGCACGATCTTCTCGACGTATAGTCAACGACGTATACATATTATTTCCATCTCGTAACGACTCGTCTCACGAGGTACACACGCATCCTGTAGGATCCGAAAAGTTCGTTTTGGGTTAAAGTTCGGAATCCGGCGGCTCGAGAAATAATATGCAGAGATACGGAACTGGCGGAAATGAGGGGACGAAATTAAATTAAAGTTTCGCTGGTGATAGGAGAGATGGTGCGCGATCGGTTTCCAAACTTTCCCCTCTACGAGCTTTCCGAATACGAGAAAAATTTACGAGGTCTCGTTACACACCGCGGGAGTTTGTACCGTGAAATTTCGCTGGATAATTTCACAC
>NW_017100190.1:2196845-2209903 GCF_001263275.1 Habropoda laboriosa | reverse complement strand
TTTTCCTGGAGACCGTGGCCGTAACTCATGGGACTTGATGGATGGACGAGTTGCCGCGCGTTAACACCTACGAAGCTGTGGTCAGCATAATTCCAAGCGGTGGTGGTAAATATGCGCCGGTTTAAAGGCTGTAAATCCTCCGGGAAAACGTGGCTCCGTGAAAAATACACCGCGAGCAATTTTTCCCCTAGCGCTAAACCGATCTTTATTGTTGATACTGTGCAACGAACGCCGGATAGCAATTTTATATATCGGCGAACAGAGTGCGGGAAGAAGAGGCGATGAAATTCACGACGAGACGAACAAATACATTCGCAGTCTCGAACATATTCCATTTAACAATTAAAATCTCGTGAAGTTAGTTTGAAGAAATTGCAGAAATTCTAAAATTCACACTGTGTATACTGCTTCTTGATTTCAAATTATATCGCAGTATTTTATACCGTTTTCCACTTTCGTCCTCGCGTCTCGGAAAGAGAAAAATGGAAACGCAGGAGAGGGTACTCGCGTTCACGTTGAGTCAGGTCAGGCCTGGTTGGAAAAAATCATCGTGGAGGAAGACGGATGTGGGGGATCGCGGGGACAGGAAGGCGAAGAGGCGGAGGTGGCGCGAACTATAACGCATCGAGAATTGATTGCATCCGGATCGAGCGGCGAGTAATTATCCTTGGTTATCCTTTAATCCAGCGATTACCCGCGTATCGATGTTCCGTCGGGTGATTGATTCGAGCGAAACGGGCTCTCCTACGCTCCACCGAGCAACGCGAAGCGATCGTGTCCAGGTATTCAGCGGACCGTTCGGAAGAAACGCGGATGACGGATTTTACTCGTTTCTGTTGGTCGAAAAATCGTCGAACGACTGATAATTTATCGGTTTCGACCAAGTTTTAAGCCTCGGAATGATCCTCGGCGACGAATAACGCAGGGGAGCGAGAAACGTGCAACTTGGACGTATTGTCAGCACGTGGCTGCTATAGTAGAGAGCGAATATATTTGCTGGTCACGGTCATTCCACCTCCGTCGCCTTTTCAGTGGTTCGCGGATCAACGTCAGTTTTCGTAACCCGTAAAATGGTAAAATTCACTTTCAGAGCGTATACTTCTCTCATTTTCTTTTCTTTTTTTTTTTTTGACAGTATACTCTCTTCGTCTTGTGTTTTGCGAAAATATAGCGAGTGTAGTTTAAGGGAGAAACGGAAAGATTCCACGGAACGACTGTTAACTGCCCCAACTGGTAAAAGTGGAACCGAGAGGGATGGCCTTGACCGGCCAATATATTTGGCCTCTGCTATAGTCTAGACCAGTGTTCTTCAACCTTTTAACACCGGCGGCCCGGCGAAAACAGGAGACATATTTCGCGCACCGGCGTCAGCCAGAAGTAAAAACCGACGTAGATAGAATTTTATTTATCAAATCTAATGTTACCAAATTACAATTCTTGGTTAGTGCGACATCTGCTGCTGCTTCTTTGTAAGCAAATTTGACATATGTACGTTTCAACGTCCATCTGATTTCTCTGTTTGGTTCTTATTACTGACACAGCAAATATTTAACAAATTCTTGCTGACCACCGGTTGAAGACCACTGGTCTAGACTTCGGTAATTTACGACTAAGACCGCTCGTATCACCGATAGCGACGCAGCGCACAAACGATCGTCGAAAGTTCGTCCAGCTTGGAGAAAAATTGCTTCGATAATTTATCTGTAAAATGATCATACGGAGAAACTCACGTTAGGTGAAAAATGTTCGCAGAAGGATGTAATCAAGCTGGCTTTCACCTGGTCGCAGGACAAACGCGAATTTCCCGCCACTCGTCGCGCCCTAATTAAAATTCGTTCGGCGACTTATTCGTCCGTGTTCCTCCGCGGCCACGCGTCGCCTAACGAGTCGCTATTTTCTCCGTGCCTCGAAAGTCGAACTCTCGACGGGCCCTGCGAGCGCCGCTTGGAATTTCGCATTCATATATTCAATTTCGACGGAGCAGCCTGCAGGGACCGGAAGCACGTTTCGTCGATCGAGCAAGGGATCCAGGCGCGCGACCGGCCGAGTCCACGTTCGAAAAATCGAATCGATACACTCTGTTTCCTTCGCCACCTTCCTCTCGCCCACCTTGCAACGAGAGAAGAGAGAGCGTGAGAGGGGGTAAAAAAAGGTGACACTTTCCAAGGTGGAAGTTCGATCATCTCTGGGTGGCTGAGGATGGGCGAAAGTTAACCGGTCGATCGAGAACGTTGGAAATTTGATCTAGAGGCGGACTTATCCGCGGAGATTGCCTTCGGAATGGGAAAGAAAGTTTCGTCGGTTTGCTCCATTATCTTGATGGAACTTTATCGGATATTCCTTGGTTCGTCGGATAACTGCTTTCCGTCCAACCGAAACTTCTCCCGCCGTTTCTTGCCCGCGAGAGAGCAACAACGTCCGTCTCCCTGCCGCTATTCTATTCGCGTAATCCCCCGCGTTCTAACTGCCGAAAGAATTTCAGCTGTTTCAAGGTGACGCGTTGTAATCGGGGAACGATCATCGGGATCGTCGTTTTAAAACACGATCCTTCTCTAGTTAAAAACCTCGGCGGAATTGGAAAAGTTTCTCGACTCGATTACAACCAAGACCGCCGATACCGTTTCTCCTTCTGACGTAACCGTTTACCTGTAACGTTACATGCACACCAGCCCTCTCTTATTCGATAGGAAAAAGCTGGTACATTTCCAAGAAACAAGCGTCGTTCCTCTAAGCTTCCAGAGAAGAGAGGATTATTATGCCAATTAGCCAGCACACGGGGAACGGGGACAGATTCGCGTTGCGCTAATTACTCGGCTCGAAGAGGGTACACACACTTCGGAATTTGTCGCTCGATAAATCGACAGAGCGCGGGTGTAAGTGGTTCGGCATATTTTTTTCCCCTGTACACGGACCGGCGGGGCAGGAGGAGAGGGATAGGCTGAAAATCGTTGCTCGTTATCGGCGGAGTTAAACAAACGGGTCACCGTAATTATGTGTATAACTCACACCAGTACGCGCATCTAGGTCCGGGCATGCGCCCGTCTCCGCGCACCTGCGGGCACGAGTTCGAGTGTGCTCGTCAAAAGTGCGCCCGTATCGATTTCGGATATATATATAAAGTAAAATCCGACCGCGAACGCGCGCCGTCTGCCCTACATTTTTTCTCTTTCCCGCGGAAAACGCCACCGGTTTGGAAACGCGCGCGCGCGCGCGCCATATCGCGACTCCTCGACGATCCTTTCTGGTGCGGTGAAACTTTCGGGAAAATCGAGAATTATTTTCCGTGGAAGAAACGCCGAATGTTTCTATTCGTTCAGTGGTTGGACGTAGCTAGTGCTTGAAAATTCAACGCAGCTGTTGAAAATTTCGTAATGATTTTCGGGAGGTTTGTTAAATATTCAACGGGCGTTCTATTATTCGGAGAGAGGTGTGTAAGTCATGTCTAGATACATATTTAATAAGGACTCCTCTGAAGCTTCACACCTAAGAAAATACTCGGGTTGCTACTCAACAAGTCCTCCCTGTATTAAATATCCAAGCACGTCGTGGGTCTCGAAGCCCTTAATCGGTTTACTTAATCGAACTTGCCGCCTGCTCGTAGACTTACAACTTGCTACGTGGAATCTTGGAGGTAGGTCAAGGTAGAGAGAGAGAGAGTACCAGGAACACTCCTGCTAATAGTCAAATATACGATCATCCCTACCCGGAGCTGGTAACAGCAAATTAAACTTGTTCATCGACAACGTGTAGCAAATGGGAAACGAACTTGTACGTTTTCCCAACTGTTTTCAACGGTATTTTTGTCAGCAATTGCCTCCGTTGGAGGAAACAAGAACGGGTAGGTTGGTAATTAGCACGCGTACATCTTCTCTATGTCGAAACGAACAGATACACGCTGATAGACGAGCGAATTCGGAAAACACAGCCGGGTTAAACGACCCCGTATATATCCCCGAGTTTCGTCGTTCGAACGCGATAATTATTCGTTCCGGCGCTTTTCACGCCTCCGCTGGGATTCGACGTTCGCTCGTCTACAGACGCGCGTCTTCCTCTCCCCGCTTGGTGTTTCATTTAATTAACGGGGAAAGTGGGTTGAGAGCAGCCGCGTTTCAACGATCGTCGCGTCTCCGTATGTATATAGTAATGATAATAATCCAGAGTTCCGGTTTTAATAACACTTGTTCCCCGGGAATCCTTCGTGTTCACCACTGGGCAAGACAACCCACGAATTAGGTTAAAGCTGGAGGAGAACGTTTCCACTGGAGCTTCCTTGTCGATCTCTGATTTATCAACTAAAGCACGCTCTACGTATCTCGTTCGTGATTATCCAAATTTTCTTACAATTTGGTGATCTACTTTTCGCTATGAATCATCCGCTTTGCTCCTTTGATTTCGTTCTTCCTACCAAACAATCCGATCCTCGCGGGACACTCATCCTGTCATTTGCTTCATTTGCATAACAGTTGCCCTAACGTGCTCTCTAATTCGTACGCTCGATCCCCTCCTCTAACTTCTGTACAACAGAGAGGAACGTCTCGGAGGTGGAAGGAAGAGGCGCCGAATCGAGCTGAACTTCGATTTTTGCCCGCAATTTCACCACCCCTTTCCATCCTCCGCTCGACGTGTACGCACACGTCGTTTAATCGCGTCGCGTGCACACAACGAGAGCCAGGCCGCAAGAGCGGTGACCGTCGGAATTGCCGTCAAATAATTTTTCCACCGCGTAAAAAAAAACAGTTTATTTTTCATTCCACGTCCGAGGGCTAGCGTGTTTGTCCGCTGTCGCCCGATCGATTAACCCGATCGATCGCAAATTTACAAACGCCCCTCCTCCCACTCTCCTGCATCAACCCTCGCCGTCATAAATTCCTGCCCACGTTGATTTTGCTTACCAGGAAGTATTCGTTTCGTGTTCTCCCATTTTTCTATCGCGTCGAGCAATTACATCGATCGATCGTTTAATAATTGTCCAAGCAAGTTTTGAACACACTAGACGAGCATTCGTTACAGTTAATCGATACAGAAGGATCAAGTCTCCTTGTTTTCTCTTATATCGATTTAACACGTCGATTCTACCAAATCTTGAATTCTCAACGAGCTTCCGTAAAAATGCCGCGTAGTTCTGGTCAACGAGCTTCCCCTCACACCCCTATTTATTGCCTTCAAACAACCTCCACCGCAAATCTCAGGAAACCACTCCGGTAAAGAAACTTAGCAAGAAAATTATTTAGCAGGAAAATTCTAACGTAGTGAAACCAAACGAGTCTACCCTCTCTAGTTGAGGCTTTTCGAAATTCCTAACCACTGGGCGAGAGTCCAACGATCCCCAGTCTCAAGTAGCTTCCATGCTCCAACTTTGTCCAACTCGAACACTCTTTTTCCCTGGAACGCGATCACAGTCTGTCCTTTTTTAGGCCACAATTCTATGGGATCGGGGCCCTCTATACCCGTCAAAAGGCAATAATAACAAGGAAACCAATAGAAGATAACCACCCCATCTTTGGTTATGGGCATAGTCCCCTGAGAGATAGCGGGGTTCAATTCCCAATTGAGTTCTACAAGCGGTTGTTATGTTAGAGAGGAATAATTAGAGAGAGGATAAGGCAGAGAATAAAAGGCTTATAACACGTTTCTTTGCCCTGAGCTTGCTACAAAAGCGCCTAACTCGCCAGTAAAGCTACATAAATACGAGAGCCGTGCCTTACACTCGATTAGACTAAAGCTAGAAGTTGTATATATACAAACGGTAGCCTTAGCGAGCACTAGCGAGAAAGGTCAAGGGCCCGTCCCTCTGGCGGCGAAGCGTAGAAGGTCCCCCACAGTCTCTCAAGTTTTTCCTCGACTTCCACGTGTCTCGAATCGACGAGACATCTTTTAAAGATGAACGTTGCCTTTTTTATCCACGATGATTGGCGACTTGCTTGACTCGCGATTTCTAACGAGTCCGATAGAGGATCTCGAGGCTCGTGTGCGGCCACGTCACGCCGGAAAGGCTCGGCCAGGATATATCCTGGCGGAAGAGGGGCGGACCAAGGCATCGATCTCTCAGAGGAGGCAGGCGGACACAGGTTCCAATTACCGCCGCTTCGAATTGGCCGTGTTTCTCCGGCGAACTCGAGGAATCTGCCTGCGATCGAGTCGAGGCACCGCCCAACCCACGTTCCCTACGAACTCACCAGCGATTGATATTCCTCCGTTTCCTTCTCGAGGAGATCATGTCTCTCGTTTCTGCAGCTGGCTTCTCATAGCGAATGCTAGCAACGAGATGGAGATGCTGTTGGCGAGTTTTTGCCAGCACGTTGCTAACCATGATTTTAATTGGACGATGCTGCGTGAACTGCCTGGCGAATGTCTTGAAAGCAATTAAGGGGAAATTATGCAGGAGGAGAGACGTTAATTGGACGTCTCTAGGTGTTGGGAGGTTCTGGTAGTTTTGCGACAATCGTTGTTATCGCCGAATTCTTTTCTCGGGAGATCGAAGATCGTGGTTTGTGTCGTGGGATATGAGAAAGCTCGATGAACGTCAAGTGTAGATTGTATCGAGTATTATTTTCACGAACAAATGTAATTTAAGTGCAGACTTACTTGTTTCAGAGGCTAATCGAATTTTGGAAACTGGCGAAAAAACGAATCCTAATTTTCTGTGTAGCACTGCAGATACACTATTTTTATAAATTACTGTCAAGAACCTTAAGAGACACACACTACCGGCCAAATGTTTGGAATCACTGTACGTTGTAAGTTATACAAAAATTTCCAGAAAAAGTTAGCAATTTTAAGAATTCTTTAACCAACTTTTTGTCATTCAAATCAATCGAAGTGAGGTCAGGTGCTATTGGTTTCCACGACATCAGTTTCAGGTTTATAAAAAATTAGTAGCAAACTGAAGATTGATGTAAATTGACAGGTGATTCCAAATTTTTTGCCGGTAGTGTACGCTATTAAATTTATTTTTACAGCACAATGATTTAATAAATAAAATTGCCAAGGTAGTCTAAGACACTGCACGTCTGTGGTGACGTCTTAAAGACGTTAACTATTACAATAGTTTCTCTACGAACATAATGGGTGTCCCAATACTACCGAACGGCAGTTCGCTTCAAGTTTCCTTCGCTGCACGAGTGTCCACGAAAGTAACGTACGTAGAACGTGGTACTAACAGGAAAAACCGAACAGCGAAGAAAGGGAAGAAAATTCTAGTCTACGTAAGGCTGTTTCTACGTCACGAATGACCGAAACTGTCACCTTTTTCTCGTCGAACGAGCATCGATAGACCCTCGAAAGCGACGTAACCGTCCAAGACACAGTAGAGACGACTTTATTTAGGGAGGATGATCGACGTGATCGATTCAAGGGCACCGGTTGTGGCCACCTTCCTCATAACGTGAGCCACCCGTTCCAAAACTGCGGGAATATCAATAGAGCTGCTCCTGGTATAGTAGCTAAAGAAGGAAGCTAGGGAGGGAGAGTGTGTTTCAGTGGCATACTCGACGCCAGGCATCTCGAATGAATTTATACGGCGACCTTACCTCGAGAACGGAATTTTCAATGCGGCTGTACACTTATTGGCTCTGATATATTCCAGGAACTTTTATTCGAGATCGTAAATTAGCACGATATTGCTGCCGGAGTTCCACCCTTGGAATTGCACCCCTTCGTCAGGGTACAGGACACAGAAAATCGCTTTATCGATAACGATCCCACGATTTCTTCTTTCCTACTACGCCCCGAACCGTCTGTACATATATATACGTATATACTTGGAGACTCTCGATCAAACGAGTTTGCCGCCTTTTATTTACGACTACTCGGGCGCCGGTCGGCGACTTCTTGCCGAATCCGACGCTTCTTTCCAGCTTCGAGTCGTGCTCTAAATTGAGTCCAAGGTTTCTTCGCAGTCGCCTCTAGCCTGCTCGAACCGAGTTTCCTTAATAACACTTTCGAAACCGCCTCGAGTTTCACGGGACGATTCGCCTAGCAGGTGGAATAGCTCGAAGCTGTCCGTTCAACCGACTTCGTCTGAGAAATCGATTCGACGATTTTCTTATGCTTGCGCATTTAACACCGCAGCCTCGATCCCTCGTCCATTGTACCAGTTTTCGTATTCTTCTTCGGCTGCGCCTCGAGCAAAAGTGGAGAAAAGTTTCGCGGATTATTGGTGAAATTACCGAGTAACGTGAAGTTGCTTGTGCTTTCGCTGGTCGCGACGACAACCTTCCCTTTCGGTTTCTTTCGGGAAATTCATTGCTGTTGGACTCTCTTCGGATTTGAGAAACTTTCAATTGTACAACGAGAAGTGTTCGATACCAACGACCGAATAATTGCTATGCAATCATCGTTCTTCTTGTAAAAAGTACCATTTTCGAGTATCGACATCTTCTAACGTACCTGAATAATGACTCTCGATCCAATTAAAACTCCCTCCGCGAGATGCACGCGTTGAAAAGATGAGGGAAGAGCTGTCTACTTGCTCCACAAAGTGGAATTCAGCGATTGAAGACAGGTCGATGGCGAAGAACGGGGCCTCCTCCGCAAAGAGGATCTGAAGGGTGGCGATTAAGGCGGTGGAAGGAAGGAAGGGAAGGATGTCGGCTGGTCGTTTGTCTTAATAAAGTGCGTGGAAGGTATGGCTGTTCGGGGTATCTGACTTATGGCTAGTCATCCGAGTAGGCTGCGCCCTTCTTACGACCCGTTTCCACCACTTTTTCCCTGCGATATTCAGAAGGGTTCCTCTGGTTCTGGGGGTCGTTAACCCGGCCTACCGAGTCCATCAATCGAACGAGGGTGGCTGGTTAACGACGCCAAACATTCGTCATCGGGTGGATGCTTCCTTCTTCCTCTCCGTCTCGCTTCGTTTCATCCCCCTCTCTCTCTCTCTCTACTCCTTTCGTTCGAGCTTCTCGAATGGCCTCGCAACCGGAACATTTATTGCCGATTAGAGAGGCAAATTGGGATAAATGAAAAGTTTCTCCCTGGACTAGGATCGGTCGAGGTATTCTAGACTCTCTGTTCTTTTTTTTTTTATTTTCAACGTGAAAGGTATTAGCCAAATTTGTAACTTAATATACCCTACGTAACAAGAAGTTCGACCCAGTTTTTACCCCGAGCAAGTGAAATATCGGCAAAGAGAATTTTCTATCCGATCGCGATTTTTTCCCACTGTTCCATTTACCTCCTCCCTAAGGCTGGCTCCTTTAGCGTCCGCCACTCGAGCCCCTTGTACTCCAGCCTCAGACCAGAGAGCCTAGATTTGCATAAATAAACAATTATTTCCAGCGATTGTTTTTAAGTGGGGAGCGTGGCCGGGATAAATATCGGCCGATAAATATTCAAGGTTCCCCGTTTAAGGGCCGTCCTTTTTACCGGATCAGGCCAACCGGTCACCCAATGATTTATCATTCTCCTCTTCTACGCTCTTTCAGCTGTGTCGCTGAAATTTTCTCTTCTTAGAATTCTCGCAAATTCGTGCAATTAGGTACTCGTGAAACTTTCCAAACACAGTTTCTCTCTAACGCAGCTCTTTTCGCAGACTCGACGTACAGATCTACCTTGAATGTGCGCGAAAAATCATTTCGCAAACTATCCTCGTCAAAGGGAACAGGAGAAATTCTAAGCTCGGAGTCGTAAGCCCCGCCGTTTCAAGATACTTAAGCAGATTCAGTTGATTTTAATGTACCGTATGAACATAAGTTTGCCAGTCGTGCTAAAGCTGGCTGATGCTCTCTCTCTCTAAACTCGCTAAACACACGTTGTTTCCACTCTCTACGGTAACTCTGAACTCTGGCTACAACGCTATTCTCCGTTAAGAAGCGACACACCGCATACACAAACCCTCGGAACCACCAGTTAGCCACGCCAACATCCGTCCGCATTCCCAGGATCCCTAACTCCCAAGCACAACATTCGCACTTGCTATCATCCCACTTCTAGAAACCTCTCTGTAGTTCTCTTACCGCTATGCTTACAGCTAAACGCGTTCTTCCGCGTTCTGCTTCTTTATAGAGACGTCCGTGGTGCTGCCGTCCGCCGCCTCAGACCTGGACAAGATCCAGCAGCCGGTGAAGGTCGTGCTATCCAGCACTTGTCATCACGCGTACACCGCTTGCAAGTGAGTAGACGCTCTTGTTAAAGTGGACTCCTTGGCTGGAGCTGGGGAAAGGGTTAAAGGTTAACCTGCGCTTTCTTCGGAATTCCATTTGTAATCTCATTCTGGAGAAGTAATTTCAGATTTTCTACTTTCAGTTAGGGAGATTTGCAATTTAACCCTTTTGGGGCTGAATTCAGATTTTTCAGCAGTGCAGCGATAGAGATATTTGTAGGGTTGAATTCTCGACACTTTATTAAGATTTCGAGGTGCTGAATTAATAAAGATACGTACAGTGTGGAATTCTTGACACTGTGTTAAGATTTTTCAGCAGTCAATTGATGAAGATATTTATACCGTTGAATTCTGGACACTTTAACCCTTTCGTGACCACTGGACCACCTGTGTCCCACTTGAGTACTCGAAGGAAAATTCATCTCCATTCATTATTCATTAACACGTCGACTGCCACGGTGGTCATATGTGACCGCAGATTGTTTCTCATGTAGAGCCACGGCGGTCATCGGTGACCGGAGTGCTTCACATGTTTATAATTGTAAAAGTTGAATGAACATTGACAGTTAATGAATTTCGAACATCGTCGCTGATTAGAGAACACTATTCAACGATTAAAAATTTTTATTAGAAGATCAAAAATGAGAGATTAATTTTTATCAAATCTTCTATCTACCTATCTACCGGTGTATCTTTGTTTCAAAACTTGCAAAATTTTTTTTTTCTTCTTTGTCAAAATGAACGAAGATCTGTTTACTACGTTGCTATGATACTGTTTGAGGTATATACCACATAACGTAAATAAATATTCCAAAATAGTTAACAAGTGTGATCGAGTGCACCGAGGCGCCACGGTGGTCACCGGTGACCACCAGAAAGATAAACGCCCCATGGGTAAGAATGTTATTATTTCGCCATTGTATGCTTAGAATAATAAAAATACTTTCGTGGCGCCCTGAGCAAAACACGTGATTTCAGTGTGGCAGTCGACGTGTTCAGTTCTTGAAAAAAGGGTTAACCTTGCTCTGTATCTATTTTTCTGACACACGTAAATCGATCTACGCCTTCGTTATCTTAACGAACGTGTTCCTGGTTAATATACGATCGGTTCGATGGATTCCTGTTCCAGAAACGATCCAGACTGCAGGGCCCTAATGGAACCTGTGCTGAACAACTGCGGTTCGACGAGCTGCGCGCGAAACGAGTGCATGGACGCGCTTCAGAACTTCTACAAATCCGCCAATCACAAGCACTCCGTGGAGATCGCGTTCTGTCTGTGTAGGTGAGTTCGAAAAGTAACGCGCCAACGGGTAGAATCTTCGTCGAAAGTTGGAGGGTGTAACGACAGATTTTCTACCAGAGGCGACGAGCCGTGCGAAACAAAGGAAGGAAAGAAAACGAAAAAGGGGGTGGAAAACTAAAATTTCGTGCTGCAATCGCTTCTTGTCAGGTCGCGCGATAGTCGTCGAAATAACGAGATAAAAAATTCTATAAATCCGCGACACGCGGCCCGTGTGAAAATCGTTTTCCGCTCGCACCGGTTCGCCGCGCGCCACCAGAGGAAAATATTCCGGCGTACTCGCAAATCGATGTCTGTCGACGGTGAAAAAAAAAAGGAAGAAAAAAAAGCGGGAGAAACAAAACAAAAAAAAAAAGAAAAACAGGATGAGCCCACCACTTGTCGGGGCACACGGGATTTTATGAATTTGCATGTGAACCGTGTTATTCGTCCGTTGAAACGAGGAAGGCTCTTTAAACGACTCGAAACAAGTCGGTTCGTTGTCGAATAGATCAGACACCCGGTAGAACGACGGAGGGATTCGAGAAGACTGTGAAAAAAAGGTTCGTTCGCTGGGTATATCGTTTTACCGGCGAAAACAATTAACCTATCGTATATGCACCAGAGAGAGAGAGAGAAAGAGAGAGAGACGTGCGTCAAATTCGGCCGCTAATTAATTTGCCCGCTTGATTAATGAAGGATCGAGTAACCACGACCGCCAAAGATATTTTACAATCCTGTTCATCGAACTGATTGCGTTGCAATCGTCGACCAGCAATTCCGATCACACGCGTGGATGGTTTGAAATAAAATCGAGGGCTTGGTAGAGCGTTCAGGTGATTGAGTTTATGGACATGGACGCCTAGCCGAGCTATTTTTCAGGGGATTTAATTAAAATTTTGGCGGTATAGTCGACCGTTAGAGGCAAAAGGCAAGGTTTAAAAATTGCTCGATTTCTGCAGATTCGATGGCAATAGAAACGTCGTTAACCAATCACAGAGCGCTCGAGCTATTCGTGGATACAGGTCGGTCCCTTGATCGGCACCTTGCCAGCTGTTAAAGTTAGGCGAGATGCTCGAGGTCCTAGGAAGACCGCCCAATGTCTGAGAACTCTCAATCTTGTCAAATTTTGCTAAGGAGAATCACGACTATCCTCGTTTCATGTTATAAACATTTTTTCGTTCAATTTGTACAAATTTAAAGAGTACAACGTTCGACACTTTATCTACCGCTCATAGTTTGGCGCGGATTCGTCGCCAGTACCGTGTCGGTTTTGGCTATTGCGCGGAAATAGCGTGATAGCGCTCGTAACAGACGTCACTCTCCATTTACAATACTAACAAGTGGACGTGAAGCAGGAATTGTAGCAAACGTTAACCAAAGAGAAACGATGATCCATCTAATCGGAAAACCGTCGATTTTACCCTCGAGTACGGTAGACGAAGATTATCTCGCTACCTGTTCTCCCAGGATTAAAACCAAATTAGAGACTAATGCGTCGCCGAAAGAAAAATACTTGCGCTAACATAGAGGAACGTGAGAACGATTGGAAGGATTATTCGAGGCTGACAGACGATACAAAGAAGGAAGTAAGGTTTCTCTGGAAACGCGTTCCGTGGAACACGACTCAATTAAAGCCGCTCGTCTTTGTACGTTTCCCGTAATCCTGAGTAAACTCGC
>NW_017100190.1:2152585-2196745 GCF_001263275.1 Habropoda laboriosa | reverse complement strand
GATCGTGGCCCCTGTACAAAGGACTCCGGTCTTCGCGGCCGGAAATACCCGGAGTTCTGCATCTCTAATCCCTCCGCGCGAGCGAGGCTTCTTTTCGAAGGAAGCTCCTTTAACTTTTAAGTGGCTTTTGCCCGCGAAACAATGCAGAAACTTTCTATCCGTCTTCCACCGCGCGCTCTTCCTTTTCCAATCTTCCTCCCCTTTTCTTTCTTCCTCCTACTCATTGTCCAACAGGCTCGTGCCCTTTGTCACGGTTGTCCAACACGAGATACCGGTCTCTCCTCCGAATTTATCAATATTAGATGCGAGCAGACGGAATTTCCCCTGTCTTTCGCTAATCGGAACTCTTACTCTTCCCTTCGAACGTTCCAAGGGAAACCGTGTGTGATTTGAAACAACGTTAACAAGATTAACTCGTTTGTTAGAGTCACACGTGCATACCCGGCACAGAGACACGTTCAGTTTTTGTAATTAACCAAGCCTTTCGTCAGAGTTCTCGGTGAAATTCGGACGAACTCGCGAGGAACGCTGCTGAAGCGCGAGAATTCGGTAGAACGAAGGGTTGAATCGCACGGGAAGCGAACGAAAGAGGCAGGATGGGAGAGTCTGGTGGTCGAATAAAATACGTGGCAGGCTCGTTTAATGCTCGTTGAGCAATACCCACCTCGCGGTGCCTGGGAATTCCTCCCTTAAAACTCGCCTGGGCCCTCGAGAAGGCAGATGGAAGTCTCCTTACTCTCACCGGTGCTCCCTCGTGCGGTAAATCGTCGCGTCTTCCCTTTGTTTCCGCAATCTGGTCACGCTGACGAATCGGAACATCTTTACGACGTCCTATCCAGTCTTAATCTATCCTCTCCCATTTGCCTTGTTAACTAAATTTTCATTCGGGACAAACTATACTCTCAAATTTTGTGTCCAGCTCTCTCCGCGGTAGATTTCACTCTCGAGAGCAACTCGCGATAGTTTCACTCTGAAAATGGACACGTAACCCTAACGAACGGTTCTCTTTGCAGGAAAACAGACGGAAAGAAGGACGAGTGCATAGTGGCGCAGGAGAAGATGCATCCTGCGTGCGCGCAGCGAGTCGAAGGCGCGGAAATGCCGACCTGTCACAGCCTGGCGAAAGCTTGCAAGGCGAACAACGCTTGCAGGTACGTTCTGATCGCCTAATCAATTAAACGTCCTACCGTCATTTTCCCCTTTCGTCGACAAACTCTGTAGTTAACTCTCGCGGCACCGAGAGAAGGACCGAAGGACCCTTGATGGAAAAAATGACGGTCACGGTGGAGCCTGTAGAAATTATTATTTAGATTTACTCGTAAGGTAGAGAAATGTGAGAAACGAAGGAGGCGGAGATTAATCGGGACACCGTATTAAATTAATCATCGTGGCGGGCAACAATGAAGGAACGTTTTAGAACGAAGCTTATCGCTGGCAACGACGAGGACGTCGACGACGAGATTGTATCGCCAGTCTGGATGAACCGGACCTTTTGATTAAACGCCTCGAATCCTTTTTTCCCCCCTCGCTTTGGCTGGGCCACACCATTGGCGGCTCGAGGGGGGGTGAGGATGGGGTTTGCTCGTTTCAATTTGAAAGTTAAATTGCGAGTCAACGAGACGTGGCTTGATCCAGTCTCTCGCTGCGTAATGAAACACTTTATTACTAAGAAAAAGACGTTCGTCGGTCTCGGTGAAATTACGAAAACGCCACGGTCCACGAGAGCAGCCCGACACAGAGATCCAACGTGAAAGACGGCCGGAGAAAGATGAATCTATTTATCCGTGGGTCGATTAACGAGATTTCCAAATTAATTCGATTTCGTACAGAAAAGTGAAACTCGCTAATTTTACCATAAAACGTACGAAACACATTTCACGTTATTTTTCAAACCACCCTCGGATGGATTATGCGGAAATTCTCCACTAGCAAAATTTCTCGTCCCTTTGAACACAGGCAAACATAGTAATTGAACAATATAATTATGAAGATTATTCGATTATATTATTCGCATTGCTCGAATTATCATAATGATACGCATTATCCTGCATCCAGAAAACCTGCAACGAATCTATAATTGCGCTCGTTCACCGGAATAATCTCGAGTATAGCGTTTACACGCGATCTTTCAAACAAGTTCGAAATCACGTCGAATCCTCTCGCAAAAATTCCCACGATTCTCTTAGGTCCTGTGTTGAAATTTCGAATGTAATTTCCAGTACTCGACGAGAGGTTCCGTAGTGTCGGTTTCCCTCCCGAAAGTTCGTTACGATCGCTTTCCCTCGACGCTTCAATATTCCTTAAGGATAACCTAATTGTTGTGCCGCGTAGAATGAGGCTGGAGTACTACGAGCAGAGCTGCGCGATGGATAGCATGACGATGAAGTGTGCCGGTCCAACTGCGGAGTGCAGGAAAGCGATGCTGGGGATACTCGGTACCGAGCTGAGATCGAACTGCGCCTGCAAAGGCACGGAGTTGACGCAACTGTACGATTGCTTGGGGTGGCAGAGGTTGCTTTGGGTGAATCCTTGCGTCGGTGAGCGAAACAATATTTTTTCTCTTAGCTTTTAACGATAGACGAAAGAGAATTTGCTTGGACAAATTGGGCCTGCGATTTCTGGTAGCAGCAAGTGCAAGAAATCTCGTTTCCAGGCAAACCTTTGCTACAAGTACGCGTTGTAATGTTGACAAAACCAGCGGACAATGTTGAACGTTCGCGCGAAAGAGTGACGAATTATTTAGGACAGCGATGCATGGCCAGAGTCCGAGGGATGATTAATATCTGGCGGATGACAGTGCCGATTCCTCTCGACCTGCCCTTCTTATTCTTGTCGCCCTCTATTTAAATATATATCGCGTATTGATAAACGTGATGGATCGCTGCAGACCTTCTATGGAATATCTATTTTTGCTTCATAAATTGGATAGTATGTTCCGTAGATGTTTGATATTAGCTAAGCTGAAATTGTTGAGTAAAGAATCGGTTTGTGTATCGAGTTTCAGTGTGTAGCTAAAGGACGACCGTGGAATCGCAATTACAACGGTTGAAAGAACGACAGGAGGCTCGTTTTATCGATCTTACATCTGTTACCGCGAGTCGCGTTGCAAAGCTCGACGGTGGCCAAGCATTCAGCCGACAGATAAGTCATTTAGATATGAAGAAATTGCACTTGAAGCTCGCTCGAGAAGTGCATCGCTACTCTGTGTGTGTGTGTGTACTTGTGCTAACAGCATCGAGCTGCTCGATCGTCTTTCGTCGATTCCCGATAGGGAATGTAGGTCGAACAGCGGGGTTTGATGTCCTCCTTTCGCCAGGCCGATAAACGCGCTAGATGCAAATTAACCTGGACCAACGGCTGTCGCGTGAATTTATTTAGCAAACGTTTGCGCCGAAATGCACGATCAATGATCGATCCTTAACGTTGCTGTTATTATGGGAGTATTGAAATGTACGGAGCTTGGAATCGTTTCTTCGTCTCATCAATTGTCGATATTAGAATTTCGTTAAATTTGGAGTATTGATCATTTTCGAATGGTAATAAAAATTGAGGCCTGAAAGTGTGATGATTAGATTAGGAAGCGTTTCATTTTCTTATCAGTTCTGAATATTCAAATTTCGTTAAATTGGGAATATTGGTAATTTTGGAATGGTAATAAAAATTGAGGCCTGAGAGAGTAAGAATTAGGATAGGTTAAGAATCTTTTCTTTTTCTTATCAGTTGTGAATATTGGAATTTCGTTAAATTTGGAATAGTAATAAAAATTGAGGCCTGAGAGTGTGAAGATGAGGTCTTAGGATGGAAAGGGATGAAAATACTTGGTCTAGGTATTAACCAAAATGGTTTAGGTGGCTTTCATCCCTTCGCTCCGTGTCTGTGGTTTAAATACACAGAGGAAAGGTTGCTCTCCTACTGACTCCCACAATTTTTTCCTTTTCTTTTTTAAGAGTAGGCTTCCTATACTCTAAAAGCCTCCTACTGACTCTGGCTGCGTTAAAGCCACGATTTTCACGCATTTTCCACAGTTAGAGTCTCTTTCTCACTCATACTACTCAGAATTATCTTTCGATAAATCTCTTACTCGTGCTACACGACACATTTTACAAAAGATCGTGTACCAAAGGTTACATACGAGTCTAGAAGCGAGATTACATGTGGTAGGATGAGGAGATTAAGAGAGGAAACTGTGAATGGTTACAGTGGAGTCCCAAAAGGATTATCACACGCATAGGAAACACCATCATTACCCAAGGACCACGACGACGACCGTCTTATCGACGACCAAGACGCCGGTTAGCATAACGACGGTCGCCGTGGTCGAACAAGTGGAGGATAATCAAATACCGGAAGTGACGAGGTGGCCAACCACCGAACCCACGGAAACTTGGGAAATCACCACCACCAGCACCACCACCATGAGTACGACTCCCAGTACCACTACTACTACCACACCGCCTCGTAAGTGTCACCCTTTCTTCTTTCCTTACGATACAATCTCTCGGTGATCTTTAGACCAAAATAACACTTTATCGAACTGTGGGCCGCGAGTGAAACTTCTTCTGTCAAATTTTGCTTCACACGTGAAAATTAGTCTGTGAAAAATTTTTGTTCCAAGTAACGATTACACCTTGAAATTCACCAAAAAACATCGCCGAAAATTTTGTTTCCCAGGTGAAATTTACTCTGAAATTCAACAACAATGATTCCCAAAGCTTTTGATTTCCAAGTAACGATTATTCCCAGAAACCCGCGACGAGTGACGAAATCTGCGAGGAAACGGGTCGCACGAGGGAATAAGAGTGCGCGTACGCGGTGACGCGTTATTTCCCGAATGGAAAACGCGGTGTAGCCGCTTTGATCGTTCGAACCGGACGGAGGAGGGATTCTGTCCGGGACAGAGAAAGAATTTTCGTTTCGCCGCGAGAATCCACGCGTCGAGTGTTACAAAGCGAGAAACGAAGGGGTTGGAACACGGGCTGAAAGAAAGATTCGAAACGTAAAATGGGTGTGGCGAGCGGATAGAAGGGAACAGAAGGGTAGCGGCAAAGGGGACAGGAAAACAGTTTGCCAGGAAACGTGTGTAGCACGCGTCTGAACGTGTGTTCGTCTCTTTATAGGCTTCTGCGTGGTTCAAAGGCCAAGGCAAAGTCACCAATACATAAGGGAGGGCAAAGGCAAGAGGGTGAGTTGGACAATCTGCAAAGTATTTCCGCGAACGATCGGGCGAAAAGCGTTCGATAGGTGGAAGGATTCGGATACCAGGAAGATTAGGGGTGGAACCATGTTAAAGAATATGCAGGAAGAGATTGAAATATTCGGTCGTAAGTTGGCGCGATAATTCCCACGATTACTCGGATATTTTTATACCCCGTGCGAGAAATTATTAAACCCGTTATTCGTACGTTTATTAAAACGCGACACCGTGACAGACACGTCGGTGGAAATGTTTTGTTCTTCCTATTTTTTTCTTCTCTTCTCTTTTTTTTTTCGGTGTCGTGCAAACGAGTATGTAATGTAAACGGGCATTCAAAGTTCCGTTGCAACAGGAGCGCTTAGCGGAGAACACAAACGAAAGCTTTTAATTGGCGCGAGAGATAAAGAAACGGCGACAGCGGCGGAAATAATAAACACACCCTTTTAACAGTTTCGGCATGCGCGTCGATGGAAACACGCGCGCGTGAATCGCCGACGGAGAGACGACGCAAGATACTTTCCAGGGCTCTTAGGGAGAGTTCATTATCTAGACGCGATCGATGCCCGTGAATTAGCAAACTGTGTTCTCGATTGGATAACTGTTCCATTCTCCAAGTATCGCGTTTAACGTCCACGATAATTAATATTCAGCGTACGAGTTGTTCGAACCCTCGGTAGTCGTTCATCTTTAATAATCACGAGCGCCCTGCATTCTGATCCTCGCGTTTCGATCATCCAGGCTTTAAAGTTTAAAGTGAGTTGTTTAAACAGTCGCAAAGATGCAGAGAAGAATCACCGTAGAGCAGTAGATCAGCTTAACTCGAACTAAAAATTTGATCATTCTAAAGGAACCATAGCCACCCTGCCCTAGTCTGACTCATCTACCCAACCCTCGCCTTTTTTCTAATTTCTCCAATGACCCTTTGATTTTCAATTTCTCCAAGATCCAATCGGATCGTTCCTAATTTTTGAACCACACATCACCAGCATCGCGAAATAAATCTACACTCGCACCGCTAAATTGTCATAAAAGCATTTGAAATTTCGCGAATCGCTCGAAGAAGCACGAGTAGAAACGAAATCTTCCTGGACCTGAATCTTTTTTTCCCAAATAAAGAAAATTCGACCGACGATTCGAACGCAATTCGACCGCGTATCGCGAGGAAGATTCACACGAGAATCCTTCGAGCTCGATGCGAAAGAGCGTGTGCTTGATTGATGCAGCTGTACCGCGAGGACGAGCCCGAGTGCTCGGAGCTGTGCCAGTGTGGCGAGGGAGAAGTTTTGATCTGCCACACGATCTGCGTGGATTCGTCGCCCTGCAAAACGGACTTCGCGTTCTACAACCACGAGGCACCGGCGTATCAGGCACATCGCGGACCCTGCCTTTGCTACAGTGGCCGTTTCATATGCATGCGGCCCTCGCCTGGTGAATATACCACGATTTTCCCATCGGTGAAACAGTCCAAGAGATAGCTGAAACGAACGAAGTGTTTCTTAGTAATGTAGCATCGGAGCCTCCATATCAAAATAGGAAACCTCGAAGGGAGAATACAGAGGGAGTGGTTGGCGTAGCGCGCAAAGCCTCGGCTTGCTAAGCCGAGGGTCCCGAGTTCGATTCCCGTTTGGGTCCCTCGATATTTTTCCCTAGGTTCCTAAAGGAAGATCAAATTTAAATATTCCAATTTTAAAAATTCTAAAATTAGCCAATGAAATTTCAATAATTCGAGATTTAAATTCAAGATACTGTAGTATCGGGGCCTCCATGCCCAAATAGGAAACCTCGAAGGGAGAATAGAGAGGGAGTGGTTGGCGTAGCGCGCAAAGCCTCGGCTTGCTAAGCCGAAGGTCCCGGGTTCGATTCCCGTTGGGTCCCTCGATATTTTTCCCTAGGTTCCTACAAATAAGTGGAAAATTTTAGACGCTTAACGTGGATTGTTTATTACTTTAGAGCGTTAAGGCATGGGCAACCTTTCCTAGTTCGGGGGCCAAATTGTCATTGTCTCCGTGTCAAGAGCCGGAGAAAATTGTTAAATAAAATAGACGAATATTAAACGAATTAAAACAAGTTTATTTATAATACAACGCTTTGGTATGAAGCTCTAGGTAAATTTGATAATATAACGAACGACGTAGCAATTTAACCCTTACGTCAATAACCAGAATTGTCGGCCTACTTTATCGTCCAATTTTAGTAGTTCTCTGATAAGAAAATTGTAAACTTGAGGCAAACACGGATAGGAAATGTGCGAAATAACAACGATCTGGCTGGATATTTAAATCTTTTACCTGGAAGATGAAATACTTGAGGTGAGAGTTATGCAAAAGGGTACCCGGTTATTGACATAAGGGTTAATGTGAAGATTGAGATTAGGGTTGGCCATATGTGGCTCAGAGCTTGATAATAACTCTGTTCCTTGAATTACCACAGACGCATACTCAATACCGCACGGAGTTTTCATGTTCCTGGGCTACAGCGAAAAGGACGAGAGTTTCTTGCGCCAGCACAATAACCTCACGGTCCTGGACGCGGTGTCGTCCCTCGATAGCTTCATGAGAGAAGAAGTTAACAATCAGGTAAAACATCTCATCCGTACCCCACTTCTCGTCATCCTCGTCGAATCTTCACACCGAAACAAAACTCGCTCTCTTCTCTATCCCCGCTTCGTCATCTCTCCGGGAAAAAACGGAAAAGAGAAGAAATATTCCCCGGCGTTTGCGTTAACCCGGCGCGAGAAATCCCTTTTCGAAAGCGTCGCCTGAATAGCAGAGCGAACAGATTTTAAGCCGAAACGGGTGAGGTATTCACGAACGGGGAAAAATCTTCTCGTTTCTATCTCACGAATCGGGAATATAAAGCGAACACGGGCACCGGGCGAAACTTAATAACGCGAGATAGCGTTGGATGACGTCGAGACATATCCCGTGTACCCTTCTTCTTTTCTTTTTTTTCTCCGTTTTATTTGCAGACAGTGTGCACGCTGTTCCTGTACAACGCCACCCGAGAGAACGTGATTGCAGTGGCGCGTCTCGGGACTGACAATCCACCCTTAAATAGCAGCCAAGCTCAAAGTCTGCAACACCTTCTGCGCGTCAAGGTGAGTAAATTGCAAATAGCAACGACCCTTCCCTTCATCCCCAATTCGCATCAATTCTGATCTTATTTTCCGGCAAACCTACCCGCTACCACTCTCTCGTCTGCTTCCTGCCGAGAGAGTTAGTCTCCGTTCCACCTCTCTTTATCCGCCGGTTTACGCCTCTCTATTTAGCCACTCGGCGACCTTGCGTTTGTACGTAACGCGTTCTTGAATTCACCGCCAGGCGACACTTCGCTTGGAGAACGCACCTTTCTATCTTCCATTTTTTGTTCGACGATATCGGGAGAACCTCGCGCGCTTATTCGGAGAGAAGCGTAGATTGGTGACGGGTGAAATTTGCAGGCCTGATTGTGTAACAAGTCATTTTGTGCTTTATTTGCCAACAATGATTTTGGCGACGTTAACAATCACGCGTTAGGTGTTAAAGACTAATTAACACGTTGATCGCCACGCGAGATTTACGTGTTTTGCTCAGGGAGCTAGAAGAAAATTTTCGTTATTATTATTTTTCTTTTGAATTTGTGGCGGCCCATGCAGCGCGCACGGCGCCACATTGTAAACGCAATCCAGACTGCGAGACGCACGCAACGAACGTGTCTTTCGTCGCTGTCGATGTCGCGGCGGGCCGATAAGGATGGCTGTCCTCGGAAAGCGGGGAGACACGAGGGCAGCCAGGGCACGCCAAAGGAGTCAACCGCCGAAAGTCGCACGAGCGACATCAGACACCTCGTCTGGTTTTTCTAAATAAAAGATTTCAAGCGCGAGCACGCGTACGTTTATTCTCCCGTCATCCACAAATTCCAAATTTTTCACGTTCGAAATTCCAATTCTCATTCTGAAATTTCATTTCAAAAATGAATTCAAAATACTCGAAATTTCGCAGTTGACGATATTCATATTATTTTTATTACTCTAAACGTTTGAGGCACTCCGGTCTCTGATGACAATTATAGCCCCGTCGAGAAAACAATCTCCGGTCACAGGTGACCGACATACCAGTC
This sequence comes from Habropoda laboriosa, assembly GCF_001263275.1. Taxonomy (NCBI): domain Eukaryota; kingdom Metazoa; phylum Arthropoda; class Insecta; order Hymenoptera; family Apidae; genus Habropoda; species Habropoda laboriosa. The sequence continues at coordinate 2,187,453 of NW_017100190.1, read as the reverse complement.
AACGTGTTAAGCACTAAGCGAAAATAAAATATTCAATTCTCAAAAAACGGCAACGTATCAACCGTACAGTAAATTTAGTCCAATCTGTCGTCCCGAGTCAGAACGAATCAGGCAAACCGCCTGATCGTTAGGAAGATTTCGATTACCAAACGCTCAGAGTCATTAAGTTTAAGTCCATTATCAAACCCCTCCGTTGTCGTTAGTGGGTTTACAACTCCGTGTACCGACCTTTTTTTATCGTAATTTAATTTCCAAGGGTGGAGTTCACGATCCAAGGTCCACGATTCACCCCATGCAAGTACACACACGCGCCGGCGCGCGTCGTTCGAAAATAAAAAGAAGGCGAAGAAAAAAGAAAGAAAGAAGGGAAGAAGGACGGTGACCAGAAGGTGGATCGCGTGTGCAGCGTCGATTCGGCTCGCGTCGAAAGGGCTGGTTTCGTGTTTACGCGGCGGTGTGCGTGCCACCGGCGCAGGAAGTGCGTGCAGTATATCCGCGGGGGCGATATCAAACTTTACAGAACTTTTCATTTCTCTCTGTTTCCCTCGCTCGCTCGCCGGCGGTCTCTCGAGGGGAAACGAGCCAGACACGTCCCTCTCCACCAACCCCGTCCACGGCACACGGTGATTATCGCGATTAATTAGCCGGTACGCCATCCTTAATTTCCCCGAAATTTATCCAGCCAACCAGCACCTCTTCTACCTCTCCTATCTGATTCCGCGACTCGTTGATTTCCAGCTCCGCGAAAAATTCTCGCGTGGAAATCTCGTCGCGGAGAACTTTCCGTCGTGCCCGCTGTTTTATTTCATCGCATCGCGTCCGTCGACCCTACCTATCCACTTGGTTAATTGCCACAGTTGTAAAAATGGAGATTTGAAGAGCTGCGGGATAAAATCGAGCGACGTGCGACACGTACATCGGCGAAGTTACTTTGTTCGAATGACAGTGGTACGTTAGAGGTTGAACGTAGCGAATTAACAAGGTATTATTTTCGACCTTAAACTCTGTCGAAGCGAGCGCGAAATTTAGGCAAGTTTGTATAAAACACCCCGGGTAAATTCAGCGATATAATCGAACTAGCGGTGCTAATTACGAGCGAGATTCGTTGCAGCGGCGCAACATTTTTCTCTGGTCTCCAATTTTTTCCGCTGCTGGGGTGGGTCGCGTTGAAAGGGCAATTAAAACGCGACTCGATTTCGTTAGGCGGCCTCGCTGGTACTTATCGTTGTTGAGTAGTTGCGAAATTTCACGGAGACCATGTTTTCTCGTTCTCTCTCCAGCTCTCTTGACCGCTCGATAAATTGTTCGGGGGATAAAGCGGTGGTCCGCAGAAATCGTAAATAAAGCTGGTCGCGAATCGGACAACGATGTAGCGTATGACGCGGGAGCGTGGCCGATAAAAAGGAAAAATATACGCGTGAAAAATTGATAAACGAGCCGGCGGATACTGTGCTCGAGAGCGGACGCATTAAGCGACTGCTGCACGGTGTTTCGAGTATACACGGCTTTAAAAATCGTAACTCAGCGTTCGTTCGAAATGTTTTACATTATTTAGACACTCTTTGGCTCTTAAAATGCAAATTTGCTTGTTAAGAGTCGGATGAAACGTCACTTCGAAATTGGGTGAAAAATTGGGGCAGTTTGCTAGCATTGCGTTAAAATTACTCGGCTATTTTGTTACAGTGTTGAATTGTACTCGTGAAAATCAAATTTAAACATTGCGATATCGCGGCAAAAACGCATGTTCGAAATATACAATTTTTCTCGGTAATTTCAAATAAAATTCTGGCCTCAATTTTCAAAATAAATTGGTATATTTAGCAAAATTCAATTTTACACATTTTAAGGTACAAGATCCGAATTTTTTGTTTTTCTTCGTTAACAGAAACACTGCGCGCCGCGCCAAATTTTCCAGTTGGAAATCCGTCAAATTTCCAGCCACAGTCAGGTAACGGGTTGCCAGAATTTCCTAACGAAATTTCTCAGGAAAACTCCCGATTGAAATGCTCGAACGAAATTCTGTCAAATGATACAGGCTACTGTCAAAAGGCTATCTTTACCAAGAAATTGTCGTCGCTTTTTCCTAAAAAAGAGAGAAAAAAACCGTGTTTCCGATTGATTCGACGAATCACTCGCGCAAAAATGGACCTCAACGCGCGCTTATCTGACCAGTGGCCACCACTCCACGGGTCCCTCTATTTTTCAGCGAAAATTCGCGATAGGGCCCGGATGAGAGGCGTGCTGGTATCGATAGTCGTGGACAGCGCTAGCAGGCGAGCATTTCGTACGGGCTCCCGCGGCGATTTCCAATTTGCGATTAAGCGCCGGCCGATTTGCAATTTTATGGAGGGATCGTGGATTTGAATTGGCGCGTTCTGCCTCTGCCACCGTTCTTCCCCCCGTCCCTCGTTTCTCCTAACAACCGGACCTCCTCCGCGTCGATTTTCCTCGCCTCCTGGCGAAAAGTTCCACGGTGGAGAAAGAAATTCCGCGGATCGATCCGCGAAGATAGAGGATTTCGCGGGTGGACGCGCAATCGTCATTTGCATGCCGCGGTTTAACGTTGCAACTCCTGTCGCCGACAAATAACACGGCGGATCGATCGATTCGAAACTTCACCGGGAGAGAATCTAATTCTAGAAAGTATCGACCTGTAAAAGTAATTACGTATCTTCGTAGAAAACGGTTAAAATTAAATAGAAGAGGCACGGTGACGTCGCGGAAAAGGCGTGGTACTGTCACGTGACCGCCATTAAATCCTTGCTATAGTTCGACTCGTGGGAGTCGACTGTGGGAATTGTACAGTTAGGAAAATTGTTGCGATGCACCCACGCAAGATTTTACATTCGATTGAATTCCGAGAATATTCCAGGAACGTTCTGAGAAACTGATTAATTATTAAATGGCTGCAGTGTGATTAATCGACGAAACCTGATCGAACCTTCGAATCGAACAGAGAGAGAGAATTGCAGGCTGTGAAAATTGAACAGAACTAAACAATCGATGGACACATAGCTAGGAGGCAGAAGATCCTCTCAATTTTCGCGGGGACAGAGTCTCGGTTTCTGGAGCGCGCGCTAGCCGGAAATTGGAGGAGCGAATTTTGGCCACGCGCTGGCGAGGGTCGATTTCCTGGTGAACGTAGGCGAATCGTGGAGGAACGAGGGAGAGAGAGGAGGAGGCTCGGTTTCTTTCTGCCTCGTAATTGGACGGGCGATCAGGCCGGCGTTCGCAAAGGGACCGAAACGAGTTCCAATTGAATTCGCGATATATCGGCTTCAATGATCCGTTTTAATCAAATAGCTTGTGCGTGTGCGGGAGGCTTTTTTTAACGAGCCGCTGTAATGGTTGAACGAGCTTCCCAAGCGTTTCGTGGTTGTGTTTACTCTGATGTGTTATTACAATATACGAACGGCGAAAGCTGACTAACGTTTCTAATTGGTTAAGTTACTTAGAGAGAGCTGGTGATTGTCGATGGATAACGTGAATGGATCTTGTGGTAGATAGGCAGAGGAAGGCGATTTTTGAGAGTCGGTCAAGAATTGGGCGATGTTTGTAATGGTATAGTTGATGGAACAAATATTTCGAGGTCTGTGGTACATGGCGAAGGGCCATATGTAGTACAACATTCAAGAATCAGGCTATGTTTGCAAAGGTATAGTTGATGGAACGGATATACGAGATCTACCGAACATAGATCGGACCGTATACGACATTCTGTTTGCAAAGGTATAGTTGATAGAACAGATACACTACCGGCCAAAAGTTTGGAATCACCTCCCACTTTTCATCAATGTTAAATCTGCTGCTAATTTTTTTATAGATTTGAAGTTTATCTCAATTCTACATTTATCATGTGATTCGAACGATAAGAAATTCTCAAAGTCGCCGACTTCTTTCTGGAAATTTTTATGTAAATTGCAATGCTCGGTGATTCGAAACTTTTGGCCGGTAGTGTATAACGAGATGTATCAAACATAGTCGAAGACTATTTACGACACTCAAGAATTGGACAATGTTTGCAAAGGTATAGTCAATGGAACAAATACCAAACATAGTGGAGAACCATATACGACATTTCGTTTTAGCGTCCATACGATAAAACGATAGTAACTGATGACTACCCTGATGATTTCTATACCACGAAAAAAATTCAAAATCTTAATTAACATTTTATATACTTAAAGTTTCTTTCTGTGTCTAAATTGACGCGTTGTGAACCTGCATATGTGACCAACGCAGGATCACAAAGTATGCACAAGCGCGGTGCATACTGACAGAGAATTCAAATTCGAGATACATTTACTTCGAGGCGTGTTGATTTTACGACCTGGCTATATTTCTTCCACCGGCTATACCTGAACGAGTTTAGCTCGAAAGGTGTGACTGGACTGCCGCGATGAGTTTCAGCAAGTAGAGTGCGGTTAGATCAAGGATAGTCGCAGGTTTCAGGCAGGTTCGAGATCTTTAATTAAGGCTAGTCGGAGCTGGCTGGAAGCCAAATAACGGCGATTTAAAAAACGGATATCGCCAGCGGCGATTTTTAATGTTTTTCCTAAGCGAGTCGCTACGTGCCGCGAATTCCCCACGTCCGAACGCCCCGGATGGAGAACGAAATTGTTCAGGGGGGCGAAAAAACCGACAGACGCACCAATCACGAGGCCACCTAGAACGCTTCGGAACTTTTTACCGTCTCCGATGGCTAGTTTCCAAGTTTTTACACCGCCACAGTCCGGATTCTACGGATGAGATTTTCCTCGAGGAGAATTTCCTACCGATTTTCGGCTGTCCTCGATCCTCCAATGTCGCATCTAACGCTGCGAGGGAAAATAATTATCGTTGAAAAAGTGCACCAAGAAATTCTGTGACAAAAAGCAAAACTGAAGATACGAAAGTTCAACTGGTATAAAATACAATATCAATTCACACCGATATTCATGTTTCACCAACTCTACCAGAGTTGCAATGAACGGTACAGTTATTCTCGAGAAATTCTTGCACAACTCTCCCCCTCGCAACGGTCTGAAACTTTCCACCGAGCTCACTGTGCGCGTAAAAGAAACGAACAGAAGTAATGTAGATCAAGAATGACCTCGAGGAAACTCCACTATCAAAAATCTGAAAAGTGCGGTACAAGTATGAAACACTTGCAAATGTAATTCACACCTGGAAGAGGGTAGAAAAAAATCGAGCGTACGAGGCAAGTATACTGTATCAACGTCGAAAGATCTCGCGTATAAAGCAAGAGAGACGCGTAGAACTTGTACCGCTGGTTACTCAATTACACGACCCTAGTAGCATAATTACAGGCGCGACGTGGGGCTGGAAATGTCGGGCGGGGCGGCGTAAGGAAGCGGAAAGTAAGCGGAACATGGTAAGCGGGGGGGTAGAGAGTGTGTGGTACCGCAAACGAACTCAGCGAAACGCGACCTCGTTCGATCGGTCGGTTTAATTCGACGTGTCGCCATTCACCAGGGGGCCTGCAAATGAGTTCCTAATAAAGCAATTACGCGACCGGGCGAAGTTATGGCGCGTGGACCGCGACCAACGGCCCTCGACCCATCGTAAAGCTACGCTTCCGTACGGGCCGCGCTCGTAAATCGATTTTCGGCCCTCCAGACGAGTGGGCCGGCCTTTCTCGCCCTTACCGATCGGTTATTCCCCGTCTATTGCCTGACTTATTGCTCCGATTAGGCCAATTCTACCTTTGCCCGTTCACACTTTTCTTCGGCTCGCTTCGATCCAGCTGATTGGGTTTGCCTTGGTTCGTTCGATATTGCCGAGTTTGTTTACTTTCCAACATTTAGCAACGTATCAGAAAATTAGTAAATTTTAGTCAATTTAGTATCAACGTAAAGAAATTTCTTTTCGAGGTGGTTAGATTAGGTTTGTGAATGGGAATGTTGAACAACGTGGAATTGCTTGAAGGTGTAGAGTGGAGATGGTACACACTTTATTTAAATCAGTGGATTCGCGGTAAAAATATCACAGAATATACAGGTAGAGGCGCGACTCGATCGGTTTTCGGCGAGAGGTCGCGGATGCGGCTATTGTCAATGGTTTTACGCCTTGACTCGGTCAGATTTCCCAAGGAGAGGAGGGGGAGAGAGTAGAGAAAGGGAAGAGAAATTGTCGTCCCGCGTAGAAGACGTCTGTTTTCTCTTCGGGGGTATTTTGGGAGAATTGGATTCAACCTGGAGGTGTCGCTATGACCCGCGCAGGAGCGTCTGCCTCTAGGAGGTGGATAGGCGAAGATGACCGAGGGTAGGAACAGGACAGGAAACCTGGTCCTGGAGTCTTCGTTCGCTTCGTCTCCGCTCGATGTTTGCTAGCCTAGCCTTGTTTCGGCTTTCCCGGAAAAACTGATTTCCTATGGCGGAAAGCCGTCTTTTATATGTTTAGGAAGGCTAGACCCGACGAATCAGGGTGAGTCAAGCCTTTTCGCAAGTTTGGGGGCACGCGAGCCGCTGTCCTACTACCTGAGGTAGTGGCTCGTAGCGCGTAGTGTAATTAAGTCCAGAAAAGGGTTACGTCACAAAGGTACATTGAAGGTAAAGGTGGTTTGGAGATACGGGAACGATTTTAATAAGTTTCTGGTTTGATTCACAAAGGGACTGCGTTCTCACTGACTTATACACACCGTATATCCTTTCATCTTCGCATTCTCTCTTCTTCTATTACTCTATCCCTCGTTCATTTCAGACATTCTTAGCGCATTAGCTACCAGAGTCACGTATGCGTATGCCTATTCCCACGATAGAACGGTATTATCCAATACGTCATAGAAAATGCACAGTTTGAGTATTTAACAAGTATTAGGCGTGTACAAATGCAGGCATCCATCGTACTATGTAAAACTGAAAACAATCTAGATATTAACCCTTCCGACCCGACGGCGTTTGCAGCAGTTCGCTTCCTACGGCCGACGTGAAATTTAACTGTCCGTTCACGACGGCCGACTTGAAAGAATTTTTTATAAAGTATTTGAGTCTTTGAAAATATTGTGATTTTAATGTACCATACTGAATACAGTAAATTCTCTACAAGTGTCGTCAGTCAGTTTGGATTCTACAAGTGTCAGTATAGATGGTCCTACGCCTAGGCTGCGTCATTGCTACGCCTATGTTATCTCGCTCGCTGTTGGTCACCACTCGGTTTCTTTTACGAGATTTCACGGCTCGACAATTGATAATAGAAAAATATCATTTCTTTAATTTTACTATTTTTCATCTGAAATTTTGTTTAACATGTTGGTGAGATTTTTCTGATGAAAATGATATCAAACACGACATAATTTGAACAACATTTACTTATTAACACGTTCACTGTCTGGCGTGACAGTGAAAATTTCGGGATAAAAAAACGTAAAATTAAAAAAGTTGGTATTTAAATCGTATGGTTGCCTCGACTCACGTTTCATCCTCATCTTTTATTCGCTGTCCTTGTCTACGTTCGGCAAACTACAAAGGCGGGCGCGAGGCTCGAAAACGTAGTCCCTGACTCTACAAGTGTCAGGTTTAGGTTCCTTGCGGACTGACACTTGTGGAGAATTTACTGTAATTAGGAAAGCGGTGACACCCGGAAGGGTTAAGAACGTAAGTGAAAATAATTCGAAGGATAGCGGGCGATGCTTCAACAGAACTGTTCAACTCTGCTTCAAAAATTTCGTTCAACAATCAGTCACTGGACCACTGCGTCTCTTAGCTATTCCTCCAAACTCTCGAATTTTTCCCACATTTCAAAGCCACGATCGTCTAAACAGCAGTTTGCCAAGTTAACGTCTTAAAGTCCGCGTTCGTACGTCTAAATTCTGACTGATCTCTCCAGGGAATACACGGAGAACAGAAGCACGCCGAAAGTTAGCGAGAATCGTAGCGAGGAGATTTAAATGTCCGGTTTCAAGTCTCCTTCAAAGTGCCTGAAACTATGAAAATGAAACGATACCGTCGACTTCTCGATGCATCGACTGTTACGCCGTTTCATAATCGTTCGTTTGACCGGTTTTCAAATTATATTTTCAATTATTCATTGACACTGCGGGTTGAAAGCCACCCCCTCGCCGCCCCTTTATCGCTCCTCGCCGCCGTTGCGCCAGGGTATTTTCGCTGAAAATTCAATATCCATTATTGTTTAGTTCAGAATTTGTATACGTTAAAACGTATTGTGTGTTGGCCGGCATTCATTTTGCACAATTGACACCTGTTCCGCCGGTGGATCGCGATGGAAATCTGCACAGGTGGAAAATATTTTTCGTTTCATTTTCCCAGAAAGTAATTACATCCACGATATATCCGCATGTATAATCAATTCGCAGCGTGTGCTCGTCGAAATCAATTTCTTTCCGCGAACACACACCGGACGGTCACTTTGAATACGCTCTTTTTCACTTTTGCGGCGACCGATCTGATTGTACACGGGTAAAAATTTCGTTCCGATTCGCGTGAAAATCCCCAGGAAGATTCTCCGGTAAAAGTGACGAACGCAATTACCGGTTTAGCTGGACTCTTCGCAAAAAATATTCCAACGTTCCGCGTTCGACGGAATACTTGGGACGGAGGCTGAACGCGCTTGTTTGAACAACGTCTCGGATGAACGTAGCTAGGGATGAGATTAGAGATAGCTACTTTCGATATCCCGCGAAGCTTCGGACGGGTGAATGGCACGACCCACGGATAGATGTATAGATAAACTGACAGAGAAACACACCGATAGAGAACGACGGAGAAATTGAAAGGGAGAGACGCAGAGGGAGAGGAGCGAGTTTAGAGAATCGAATGGACTTATTGGCCTCTGGATGACCGTTATCACTGATGGAAGTCGGCCTCGTCCCTGTACAGCCACTCTAGAATCTCCCGGCCTTGTTCGATCGTCTAAAAAGGGAAAAGAAAATAATTTAATCGCTTTAAAACGGGCCAGTTGCCTCGATGGAGAGAGCGCCCTCCTCGATCGAAACGTTCCGCTATGGCCGTTCCACTTTGAGGAATTGTGAGAGGAATTTGTCGAGTGATTAGGAACTTCTCGAGATTGGATTGCTAGAAATCTTCAACGATAGAGGAAGAAAGAGAAAAGTTCATCCGGTGAAATCCGTGGCTTCTTATCAAGTCAGTCTTGACTCTTTATTTCAATTTCGACGGCTGGGTTCACCGCGGTCCATCCGCTAGAGTACATTCCCAAGGGTGTCGTGCACAAAGTGGCGCTCGACCACGAAGAAACTTGCATTTTTCCTTCTGCTCGAGACCGAGCTACATATGTACGTACGTCATAAAACTTTGCTAATATAAGAGAGGAGTGTGGCATCCTTCGCGTTGCTAACTCGGAATCGTTCTTCTCTGCTAACTTACTCGAGTTACTGTCCTTTTTTCTCTTTTCTATCGCGACTGGGTACTTAAATCTTCGCTCTTGCACGAACATAAACGAACTAGCATCCATGTGGTCCGTCTCTATCACCCTTCTGCCTTTTCCTGAATTTTCCAACATTCACTAATCCTCCTTCCAACCGTCAATTCCTAATTTTTCACTCTCCCTCTCAACCCGAGATTTGCATATTCCACGATACAGCCAAAAAACGACATCGTATCATCTCAACGTAGGCACGCCAATTTCACAGAAAATTTTCATAACACACGTGAACAGGCCATCTTCGCGCCATTATCGAGGAAAAGTGTCGCGAGTCGCAGTGCCGTACATCTCCGATTTTGCCAACGAAACGAAGCAACGCGTAAAAATTCCCTCTTGATGCTCCACTGTAAGTATTCGTTGATCCAGCCATGTATAGTTGACGTAAGAAACCGTCGAGGGGCGTCGAATTCATTTGCGAAATTAGCTGTACCGGGCGTAGTCGCGGGCTTTTTGTTGCTCGTTCGAAATATCGAGGTAACGTCGAGCAAGCACAGGTGTTCCACATAGATAGGCAAGCATTGGCAGACGGCCAACAGAGGCACCTATGCCTCCTCGACCCACGGTCACCCCGTGGTGCACCCCTCTCCCTCTCCACCTCTTCCTCGCCCCCGGAGCCGACTATCGATCCTCGGTCCTCTCGTGACTTTTCATTGAATTTTCATGCGCCACTTAAGAGGCTGCTTCGTTTCTGCTCTCGTGTTCTTCCGCTTCCTCTCTGAGACAAAAGGGCACCGGAGAACCAGAGCTATGACATTTCTTCTCATTAGAGAGTATACTCGAGTTCTGGGTTAACGGATAAACTTGCGAATTCCCTCGAGCAATTTCTATTCGATATAAACGTACAAGCTCGCTGTTCCTCGGAGCTTGGAGGAATGTTGCGCGATTAAAAAGTCTCCAAACTGGAGAAACTTGGTCGATAATTGAGTCTTTGGAGGAAAATGAAGGTAGAGTGTCTCGAGGAGAGAGAATTCCGTTCTTCTCCCGATGAGAAAGGGGGGAATCGATGGGAAAAGACGCGCGCTAAAGCGGAGACAGTATTATAACCGAGGATCTGGGCCGATTAGTTTCCTCCCGTTTGGCCCCGGCCAAACTGCGGGAATTTATAGGTGTAGGTTGTTCGACAAGCCGGATTTCCAGCTGTTCCTCCTTCCGTCGGCTTACGGATAATCGCGACGACGTCGAGCGGCCAAGTCACCGCTGGAAAGTTAATTAAGCACATTCCAATAAACTTTGCCCGACGACGGCGACGTCAGCGAATGGGAATCGGTGGTAACGAGGATCCTCGGATCGATCTCGACGAAGTAAATCGAAGACGAGAGGCTCGTCAACGATGGACGTTCATTCACTCGCTCGAGCATTTCGAAAGGCGGACAATTTTTTCAAGTTACCACGAGTTAGATGTCGCGCGAAATTCCACGGGAGATATTTGATAGTTGGAGAAAAACAGAGGAAACTTTTGAGGTTATGAATGCTCGGCCCTCTGGGGCTCGAGATATTCAAAGAGTTCCTTGGGTTTGCGATGGCTGGTAGAGGTTTGGTTTAGACGTTAGTGGGATATGAAATATTCGGTATTAGAAATTTGTTAGAAAATATGGAAAGTTCAGATTTGATGTACGGCCCCTTCGAGATTTCCAATGTTTCACGATTCTTCTGGAGTTGCTGGGAATTCACGGGAGCGTGAAATTTCGTTAGAAAAATACAGCCTCCGCGAAAAGTATTGGCCACGTTTCTTATTCGAAGCCTTTCTATCGATCGTCGTTCTTCGTCGATCAGTTTTAACGAATTTTAAGAGAGTTGACAAGGTTTACAGTGGACCACGAGATCTATTTCCTCCCAAAAATCACAATTTGCTGTTACTGCTTGAAAGTTGGAAAGTTTCCTTGGAATGTGCCAAAAAAGAGCGAACTGAGCAACCATCGTCACAAGTTCGTTCTTTTTTCTTTATAACATACCCGAAATTTCAGATTACACCGCTCAGCGGCAAATATTTCACCCACTTTCCCTCCATACGATAATTCACCGAGAAAAGCGTACTTAATTCCAGGTCGTTCGATTCGGCGCGATATCCGTATAGAAGATTCATAGGCGACGTTCAGACGGTGTCGAATAAAATCGCGATGATAGAGAGAGGGAGAGAAAGAGGGGGATGGTAGTCGGAGAAATTTTTAATTCAAGCCCGAATGAAAGTTTCATGGGTGGCGGTTGAAGGAATCTGTCTGTGGCGGAGGCGGCCGGAAACGCGGTCTCTCGTTGCGGCGCTCGATTCTCGCATCGACGAGTCGCGTCTCGTTCCATTTAACATTTAGAAAGGAGCGGGATCGATGAATCGAACTGCGGCGAGGGGGGAGGGGGAGGGGAACCGATTCGCATTGTTAAGCAGAGCGTCGAATTATAGGCAAATACCGTCCTCCTCGTATCCACGACCCTGAATTATCCCGATCGGTCGAAGAGTGCGCCACTTCGAGGACTGAAACCTCCCTTCCTCCACTATTTTCCTTTTTTCAATCCCTCCGTCTCTCGATCGGCATCTGCGACTCATTCTTCTCTTAAATTCGGAGATAAAGCGCTTTGCCGCTCCATTTAAGCCGTCGCGGCTCGGGAAAAAAGCATGGAACTGGTTCTCGCGTTACATCTGCAACTATCGGAGACTCTCCTCTTCCTCCCCCCGTTTCGGAATAATAGAAGGGAGGAATGAAGGCGGAAAGAGGGAGGAGATAAAGAAAAGGTGCTTTTGGGTTTTGTTTAAACATTTCTGTTGGAAGTCTCGTTCGATGAACCGTTCTGTTCCGCGAGATAACGAGTTCGGTACACCTGGCGACGAAGAGGTAAAGGAGAAAGAGATTTTTCTCTTTAAAGAGGGAACGAAACGAGAAACGTTTTTCTAAAGAATTCAAAGTTAACGTTCGCCCAAAGTTACTCTTGCGGACAACTTAAATTCATCGTTCAGCGGGTGGTACGCGCCGTTGGCGAGTCGCTGCCACCGGGAAAAATCATTTCGCCATAATTACGTTTCATTAGAACTCGGCCTAAAGACCGAAGGGTGGTACGAGAAGTATAAATCTTCCTACCCTCCGTGCAACGTCTTAACTCGAAGGATAAAATGCAACGATATCTTTGGTGGTACGAGAAGTATAAATCTTCCTACCCTCCGTGCAACGTCTTAACTCGAAGGATAAAATGTAACGATATCTTTTCTCTCTCTCTCTTCCGAAAGATATCTGTATCACAGGTATATACCTACGCGTACCGATCTTAATTTTCCATCTTAAGCCGAAACGACAAAGGACCAGTCGCGAGGGAATAGATATCGAAATCGTCTATCGAGACGGTAGATGTTCGTCGTGAAGCAACGCCGGGGCAGACAATGCGACAGTAGGACGCGAGGATGTTAGGTGGCTGGGTCCGATAGGCCGACCCATTAAGGTATTGAGACCTTATCTGAATGAAGACGCCGATATCGCGAGCAACGCCGCCATTTCAAGTTCCATCGGGCCTGGGGCTCGATCAACAATCGCCAACGACGAACGTCACCGCCGCGACAAAGCGGCGATTCTCCTCGACCCTCCCCGTCGATTCCTGAACCATCGCGGCAGACGTATGCCATTCCCGCGATTTGCTCTGTAAAGTGATGACGCGAAAATGTCAAGGAAACGTCTGTGATCGATGGAACAGCGGATATCACGTTAGGGAGCTTTTCACGAAACGGGTCACGAGAGATTTCACATTGTTCCCGGGGAGAAATTATTAAATGACTCAATTTCGCGTCGCTGAGGGAAACGGTGAATTCTTATTAGAACAATTTTTTATTCGATTTTTATGCGATACAAAGATTCCCTGGAATAGTAGAAGAGAACAATTGAAAATTTGTTGTCTTATTCCCAATATTATGTACACTATCGGGCAAAAGTTTCGAATCACCTGCCAATTTACTGCCAATAACTGCTATTAAGTCCTTATAGATTTGAAATTGATACTGCGGAGATCAACAGCACCTCGCCCCATTTCGATTGATTTCACTTTCGATTGACTTTTTTCTGGAAATTTTTGTATAACTCGCAATACACTGGCCGCTGGTGTAGGTAATTATTAATATATTAATTTTCGTATGGGAATAATAGGCTGCAACAATTTTTGGCAATCAAACGAAGAAAGAAAAAAAAAATGCGCCGACCTAACCGCGACACAGAAGTTCTCCATCGCTGAGAAGTCAAACGCGCAGCTGACCCAGTGACTAGATAGCCGCGACAATTTTTGGCAATCAAACGAAGAAACGAAAAAATTGTACCGACCTAGAAGCGATACACAAAAGTACTTCGTTGACCCAGTGATTGTATTTCATTAGCAAAATTCTAAAAGCTCCACCAGCCCTCCCTATTCGAAGAGCGCACGAGCACATCCGTTAAAGCAAGCTACGAAAATTCCAAGCTGGAAAACTCGCACCCTCTCTGTTTCTGTGTGGAGGATTTACTCCATATCCGGATCGGTGTCGAAGGCGAAGCTAATTCCCGTAGCGGAAACGCGGCCGATGGAAAAACGTGGGAAAAAGGGTGGAGAACGGTAACAAGGCGAGTTGCATTCTCCCAGAGGACGTTGGTGTGCGGCAGCAGCCCCGCGAGAAATGATACGCCGCGCCTTTGAGCACCGACAGACGGATCGAGCTGCCGCCCTCCGATTAATTTCGCCCCGGGCGGAACGAAGGGTGGATTTTTCGAAAGAAAGCCGCCGCGAGAACAAACGAGCTCTCGACCGTGTTCTCGCGCTTTTCAACCCTTTCCTCCTCACCATCTCGCCTCTTCCTCCCTTTCTCTGATATTCCCGTGGCCCACTGCAGGAAAGCAGAAATTTCATTCGACCCCTGCAGAGTAATACACGTTTCACGCTGTAGGTGTGAACGATAGACGACGTCACGGTGGAATTTGAACGGTGGAGGAGAGAATTTGACGGGGACCAGCCTGGTCATTGTTGTAAGAATGTTCGGGTAGCGAGGTATATACCGGCGGTTTTGTGAGAGAGGATCGGTGGATCGGACGGTTGAATCATGGCTCGATTTGCTCGACTAATTGGCCGGAGGAACGGTTTTAAAACGGGACCAGAGTAGTAGCGTAGGTCTGAGGCTGGAGTGGGCTGCTGCGGATCATTAAATTCGCTTCTTGCTTCAACTGTGCAGCCGCGGAACGAATTGTTCGTGTACCAGAGCTAACTAGGATCCGGCAATTTGTAAACATACAATTATTACCCCGTACCAATGAGTAATTCAATGCAATTTTTAACAAGATTCGAGATATACACTTTTTCGACCTATACACTCCAACTTCCTCTCTACTTCCCTGCTTCTCCCCCGAAATACTGGGCGAATAAATTCCTCTCTGTCCCACCGGATGTCTGAAAGCTCGAAACTGAGAGAGAAACTGCTTGGTATCGTCGCTGTATTCCGCGTTACACACTGTTCGAAGCAGCTTCCGCGACGACTTGCGAGATCTGAAAAACACGCCGTGAGCCAGAAATCCAGGAAAAGTGTCGGCAACGAAAAGTACGTTCCACAGAGAACCGTGTAGAAGAGGAAGAGAGAGGTTTTTCGCGAGTTTACGAGTGTAAGCCACACCCAGGCGGGTCGCGGTGGCGAAATTGCACGCGGAAATTTACGAGGCCGTCTCTTGGAACGTCGTTCCCGCGACGTTTGCCAATTTGACGAAGCCAGACCGAACGGTTCTCCCTCTTCGTCTCTCCGTGCGGTTCCGAGCGAGCGTCCTCGAGACGCGCGTAGCCTACGTGGATCGTTTCGATACGCTACACACGTCCCGTGGCGATCGTTTCCTACCATCCATCCGCCTAGCGACGATCCCGACGCGCCGCGTCGCGACAACAGACAGCGGTGTTCTTCATTTTTAAGCCAGCTACCCCTGGCCTTCGAGACACCAGAGTGGATCGTCTTACTAGACGATGGTTAGAATTGGCGTGAAAGGAGAGCGAGTGAATGCTCGGTGGTACTCTTCAATTTTCGAGATACTCGCGAGGGGATTTCGAGAGGGACTTAGAAACGCTGAATTCTAGATTCGCCGAGTCTTAAGGCAAACCGGGATTTCGCCGGATCTCCCGTCCAGCCCAGTAGAATTCTCGAATCTTTCGAAACCTTGACTCTCTCTCTCTCCCCGCTCGTATAATTCAAGGTACCCTCGAACTCGCCTCGTCGGATTTCTTCGGAATTTTCCGGCTTGTTAATTTTCCAAGATGGAAGAAATTATATTCCTACGGAGGGGAAAAAGAGGAGAAAGATAGGAGAGGTGAGTATAATTTCGTGCAATATGGTTATCGTCAGCTCATTTCCTACCGGAGCGAATATTGGTTAATCGCGATCGCGAAAAGGGGGTGCACGTTTCGTGCTGGAAATCGTTATGGTGGAAGTTAAAGGGTTCCCAGGGGCAGGGGTGGACCGTATCTCGACACAGTTTTTCGCGGAGGGAACGGGTGACGAGGCTACGAGCGATTCTTGAAAGAAGCAGACTCGAGAGAAGGGGCCCTTTCATTTTTAAAACAGTCCAAAGGCGTGCGTGGCCGGCCAGCCAGAATACACACTCCCGCGCGCGCGCGCGCGCACACACATATATGCTATCTTTAGGGGGTTTAAGAGCGGACGAGGCTCGAGCATGCGAAACGAGATGTTTTCCTTTAACGTTTCCCTAACGCCGAGCTTGCCCTCGCGAAATGAAGCCGGCCGGGTCATTAATTTTAATCGACGGAAGTGGCTCGTCGCGAATTCAAATCACGTTTCCGCGTTAACACGAACGGTATCGCGGTGCGCGTGTGTTAATCGAACGCGATAGATGTTACGTTGGTTAAAAAAGAGGAACTTTGTACAGGTTCGTGTTAATCGGAATGAAACGCAAGAATATTCGAGCACCGTCGGTTGAGTGAATTATCGTTAAACCGTAAAGCTCACAGCGTATTCGAGGTGTATAACAGGAAGATTTGGAGTA
Source organism: Habropoda laboriosa (assembly GCF_001263275.1). NCBI lineage: Eukaryota > Metazoa > Arthropoda > Insecta > Hymenoptera > Apidae > Habropoda > Habropoda laboriosa. The sequence continues at coordinate 2,171,080 of NW_017100190.1, read as the reverse complement.
GAAAGAGGGCGGACAGCGTGCCTTTCATTTTTAACACAGCGAAACGGTTCAGCGATGCCTCGAGAGCTTTCCAGAATTGAAGAAGGAGCGGGCCGAAACACGCGAAACGCAGCCGTCGAAAGCCCCTTTAACACGCAACCTGCCCGTTTCAGAACCCTGCTCTTTAAAGGGGAAACAACCGGACGCGCTTTTCTCCATTCCTCTCTTTCTCTCTCTCCACGCCAGTCGATTCATCCCCGCGAGCCCATCTTTTTGCTCCGTTGCCAACGAATCTTCAGCCGTGTTTTCAGCAGATATTTCCGGATTAACGGTGCGCGCGTGCAGCATCGCGGCCGCGTGTCGACGTGAAACGTCGGATCTCGAGAAGATTCGCGCGCGATTATGCAAACGAGCTTGTTGTTCCGCGAAAGCCTTCGTACGCTCTGCGTGAAGCCCGGCGTGTGGCTAAACGAAATTTCTCACTGCTGCATTCCCAGCGATCCTAACCTCTCGCGCCCGTGTGCTTTTCTCTCAGGCCCACTGGGATATCGGGACGATTCGCAAGCGAGCGAGGCTTTCCAGGTAGAATTTCGGAAATTCTTAGACAACAAGGTGTTTCTGGAAGATGGAAGATTGCCCAGATTGGTGTGGTTACCGGTTTGGAAATTCGAGTCTTCTGTGATCGTAGAGCAACGGTGGCAAAATCCTGACCGGTTGAAATTTAAGGCGTCCGAGATATCCATCCCCTCGTAACTCCACAAAACCCCGGAACACGGAATCTCTCCTACTACCCGAACCTCCGTCGTCTCTCTCGGTAAGATTCTAGCTCCGGAGAACTGCAGAGAGAGGGTTCGAAGTTGCGAAATAACAACGGCAGGCAACTTGTCAAGGGGAACGGAATCGAATTTCTCCTCGAAGTGAAACCGTTCCTCTAGCCTGTTAGACGTTTGGGAAACGGTAGGGCGAGAGAAGAGTGTACAAAAATATCGCAAGAAGCACGACGACGCCTGCACGAGGTCGCGTTGTCGCGCGGCTCCAAGGCTCATTTGCATTGCGTGACAGGACTGTTTTCCGCGACAGCAACCCTTTACGTGTTATAAAGCCGGCATGCGTTGCATGTCGTTATTCCTTGCCTTTTCGCCCCTCGGCAGCTAGCCGGCTGATTTTTATTTTTCCGCTCCCTCTTTTATCCGAGAGCGCAGCCTTCTCTCTTCTTCTACCATCCCCTTCTAACGTGCACACATTCCTCTCCCTCTCTCGCTTTTTTTCTCTCCGTTTTAACGACTAACGTCGAGCAGACTCGACGTCGTTATTGATTAAGCGAGCACGTGAAGGCGCACCGACGTCTTGCATGCTGGAATTTCTTCTTTTTCCACCGGTTTTGCTTTATTCGCGAAACTTTATTGGTCCCGCTCACGACGGTACTTCTATGGCCATTTTCTCCTAAGGGGTAAAGTATTTCTCGAGTTGCCTCGAGGTTAATTTAGCGAATCGACGGATGTAAAGAACCACTGGCTGCTGATTCTTTCTTTATTCTTCCCCCCCCCTCTCTCTCTCTCTTCGTGGTTGTTCGTTCAACGGGGATTATTATCGGCAGTTTGTCTTGAGAATCTCATTGTTCGTTTCTCTTGTTGACGCTGTATCATTCGTGACGCGAGACACGCGATAATTAGCCTCGTCATCCTTTGATCCGGGGGCTCCCAGGGCACGTGTCAAATCCTATTATATCGCCATTATAAATTGACACCGTCGTTTAGGCGGTGCGAACAGGATGTGTAAGGATCAGGCAGTCCCGGATAGAGCAAATGGAGGTGGCTAATCCGCGGGAACAATCGTTCCTGATATCGAATGCATTTGCCCCGATGAAAGGCCTTTCTCTCTGTCAGGGCTGAGATGGAAGGGCCAGTGGGAATCGTAATTGCAAGATGGATCCCTGTCTGTTCCTTCATTATGCTCTGTTCGCTTCCAGACATCGTCTCCTCTACCACCACCGTCTTATCTCCCAATCTGTCCCCTCTCTGTCTCGTTGTACGAGCTTTTTCCTATTTTTTTACGTCTTCTATCTGCTCGCCTCTCTCGTACTTTTCATTTAAATTCGTAAAGTAATTGTAGCTTTTTTTATTTCCTCTAGCTGCGCCCTCTTTGCATTTCAACTAGACACTTTTTCTATTTTTTTTTTCTTTTATTCTTCCCCACCTTCTTTGCATTTCAACAGCATTCTTTTCTATTTTTTATCGTTGTTTCTTTACCTTATCTGTCCCCTCTTTGCATTTTTATTTCTGTTTTCTTATCCCCCTTCGCTGCTTTTTGTCTTCCGCGTCCTTACTCGTCTTCTCATTTTCCTACGCTCTTTTCCATTCTTTACTCTTGCCTTTTTGCCCCTCTGTGTCATCGTCCCTTTTTCTACTTCTCGTCTTTCACACACGTCTTCTACTTTCCTCGAGTTCCAACATTTTTTCGTCCTTTCTCGCATCCTCTCCCCTTCCACGTCACTTGAAAGGTGCGCGTCAGGGAGCTAGGATGGCGTAATTGTTACTCCACCAAGAAAATCCAATTAGCCGGCCATTAATAAGGGATTTCGTCCCGTCGAGAGACAGAACGAGCACCTGCTGCTCTCCGCCGAGGGACTTGCACGGTCATGCATCTTGGTACACATCTTGTCCATTCGTGTCCGGTGATATAAATAATTCCGAGAAACCCCCGCCGAATGAAGAGTGTTTCCATCGACGAAACAGAGGTACGTTAAATTTCGATGGACCGTGGTTAGTAGTCGTATTTGTCCAGGAGAGAAGTTTCTTTTGAGAACATTTAATTGCGGCCCTTCGAAAAATCGTTCCACGGTACCATACAAACACCTCCAGTGTCCACCACCGTAGTCAATACACATCCCTTTAATTGTGGCCATTGTCCCTTTCAGAGGAAAGGATCCAAGAAATTCTCAGTCGTGAAAAATTGTCCCATGGTACCGTAGAAATACATCCAGTGTCAATACAAGCTTCTCTTAATTGTGGCCATTGTCCCTTCCAGAGGAAGAAAGCCAAGAAATTCTGAGTGATGGAAAATTGTCCCATGGATTATCGTTACCAGAGTCCACCATGGTCGAATACGCGTCCCTTTAATCGCAGCGGTTGTCCCTTGCAGAAGAAATTAAGAATCCCAGAAATTCAGAGCTGCGAAAAATTGTCCCATGGTACGGGGATTCGAACCCTGCTCCCGCGATTTGGAGTCTGCGTCTCGAGCCACTTTGTCACCGCGACCTCGTTGTCACAGCTTTGTATTTTTGATACTTCTTGCCCGCGCTACATCGCCCACTGGAGACGCTCGTAATGAAAGATTTATTTCGCTCTCTCCGTTTTAGTTTCATCCTTTCCCACGTCTCTAATGCTTCCTGTCACTCCGCCTTGTCCAGTGACGTGGACAATGGTCGGTAATCTGGATTTTTGTTATTTTTCCTGGGATTTCGCCTTCCTTCCCAATGTTTCTTCTAGTTTGCCGATCTTTATGACTGTTTCTTCTTGATCTTCCACCCCTTCGTTATTCCTTTGTCGCATTCTTTGATAATTACTAATAATTCTTGCTAGTTTTTCCTCACATCTTCTTCTTTACTTGCACCTCTAACTCACATTGCGTTCGATCGCGTATAAATAAATTAACATTTGAAAATATGAACGATCGAAGAAACAGCAATATTATCCCTTTCGCTACGACAGATTTTTATTTAACGTCGGCGACTGACGGTAAGTTTTTAACCACGGCTGGGAGGTTCGTTATCTTGGCCGTACCGTTTTATTAAATTAAGGTGGAAGTGCGTAAAGGGTAAAATTATGTACTAAATTAAGATGCAAGTGCACCAAAGTGACCAAATTTCCCAAATGCCTTTAGGCGCCAATAATAACGAAAGGGTTAACCAAACAACGAAAGCACAATTTCTACAGTATCGGCTATTGGTCGACGAAAACTGTAACGAATGTTTTATGGTCCCGAGTGTTTTTGGGACCTGTTGTCTGAATGTCGCGCTAGTGAGTCCACGGTGGGTATATTGCGGTCTTCCGAACGTTGGCACCTCGGTCTGGCGGTCAAATGTAACTAATAGAGGAAAAGGAGGAAGAGGAGGAGGAATAGGAAGAGAAGGAGAGGAGGAGGAATAGGAAGAGGAGGAGAGGAGGAGGAATAGGAAGAGGAGGAGGAGAGAAGGAGGAAGAGGAGGAGAGGAGGAGGAAGAGCTTTTCCCCTCGCTTTTCTTCTTTTCCTTGGTCCGCCTCTGTTGATCTCTTAACACTCTCTCTTTGGCTCTCCCTCTTTCTCTGGATCTCCCTCTTTTTTTTAGCTCTCCTCTTTTCTCAGATCTCTTTTCTCTTCTGAAAAAGAGAAAAGAGGAGAAAAAAGGAGAGAAAAAAGGAAAGGGAGGACCCCTTTCGACGCACGTTGCTGAAAATCCTTTTCTCTTCTTTCTTCGTCTTTTCTCGTTGTCAAGAGGGGAATAAGAGGAGAGAGGAGGCGAAAGGAGGAGGAAGGAAGAAAGCACGCGAGAGAGATAGAGCGAGAGAGAAATTTCGGAGGGAGAGAAGAGGGCAAAGGAGAGAGAATGAGATAGATAGATAGATAGATAGAGAAAGAGAGAAAGTTTAAGTGGCTTATTACTATAATCCGCCGAACCGAGACTTGGTTGCGTCCTCATCAGGTCGCAACATGTACCATTGTAAAAACGTAGACACGTTCGATTAATTTCACACCCACCCTACTCCGAGTCGGAGTACTTTTTCTGACAGAACCGTAAATTTCCTAATTTTAATTATCACAATGGAAATTGTTAATTATTTCCCCTGAACGCTGCAGCGGAAAATATGGACAGTGTCGAGAATCTTGCACAACGAAAGCACCGAGAGAGATCGACCAAGTTAATTATCGCGATATACACTTTTCGGTGAATAAAGTGGGACAAGTTTCGAAGGTATTCTATCAAGTATACGAGAGAGGGAGTGGTGGATGAACGCGACGAAATTCGCGGTCGGTTCGGATATTCGATAATGAAGCCTCAACGCGCTACAATTAGCACCGGGCAATGTGTAAAGTGAGTTATCGTTCTGGGCTTTGACCTGCTCGCGTATGGATCATTATTACTCTGCGCCGTTCTATTCAATTACACCCAGGGAATTGAACACGGCCAGACACAGTGTTTTCCTCACGGTGAAAGTGAGTTTTCCTCTCTTCTTCTAAAAAGCCAAAGAAAAAGGAGGAAGAAAAGTCGTCAACCGTCCGACAACTACACACTCGTAACAGTTTTTCACGTAACGCCAAAGGAAACAAACGTGCGAGCGTTTATCGAGGATTCTCGTTGAAAAGACGAGGAGAGAATTTGACCTTTCGATCGGCGGCCAACGCTAACACGTATGCAGCAAGATATCAAATATTTCCCTCCGGAAATCCGATATCTGAACAGCGATACCCGGTGAAACGCGCGTACCGAAAAGGAAAAAGAAAAAAACGCCGCTTCAAAGGATGGAAAAGCGACGAAACGAAAAAATATTCCCTTCGGAGTCAAAAAGAGAGAAATGGGGAGAGAGAGAGAAAAAAGGCGAGGTAGGAAAAGGGTTAGAAATTTCCACGCTTGCGACAGACAGCAGTGGAAACCGAATCGATATGGATCGAGGGTAGTAGAAGGGGGATGAAGCTACTTCGAAAAACGAATTCCCCGGTGCATCGATAATTTAAAGGGCTACCTAGGACCTTTCTCTCTGCTAGCGAAAAGTTATTCGAAGGGGTGCACGGAGGATTGGGCAGGCGAAAGGGGTGGTACTCTCCTTTCGGCTGGAATTTAATTTCATTGAAAATCCGACGTTCGATGCTTCGGCGAAACGAACCAACGACACGCCGGTGACGTCGCCAGGAGCCGGGACGCTCTAGTCGCGCCACGTGGCGCACGTGGGGCGAGCGCAGCCCTTCGGTGAAAATATCGCCGAAAAATCGTTCCGGCCTCGGAGGTCTCGCCTCTGCCGGAAATTAAAGATTCAACGAGCCGAGGGTAATTTCGGGGACGTGAAACAAGGAAGAAGTAGGAAGCACGTTGGAGAAAAAACGACGTAATACCAAGAGATAGGAGAAAGAGAGAGAGTGACTCGCGTTCGGTGGAAGAAGGAAGAGAAAAGAGGGGTTGGTTTGAAAATGGAAATCGATGCAGAAGAGGACCGAGAGTTACATTCGGCGTCGTTAAGTCGAAATCGAGGGATCCTGTTGAGGAAGACTGTTTTATAAAAGGGGGACCACGGGTTTCGCAACGTCTTACGAGATGGAAAAACTTTATAGGAACGCCCTTCGGAGTTAATGCGACCGTGACCTTGGAACCTAAACCGGGGCTAATTATTCCTCGGTTCTGTCGAAGGGAGAGAGAGAGAGGGGGGGGGGGAGATAATTAAAATCGCGTTAAGGGTGAGCTGGTAGGCTGTAGCGAGGAACAGGGAGTAGGACGGTTCGCTAATCTTTCAGCTGGCTTTTATCTCGCTCTAGTGTTTACGCCGAGAGGCAAATTAGGTCAGAAATAATTTCGGTTACTGCCGACTGGACAATGAGGATTCGAGCGGCAACCTGGCTCTTTTGCCTAATGGGAACTCTCGGAACTTCTAAATTTAACCCTTGATAAAGTACCAACACAGTTGTATTCCGAGTTTCTGTTAACGTCACACATTTCCAATCTACGCTGTCCCGGGGTTCTCTCTGTTGTTGTAAGTGGAAAGTTTCTGCGTTCTTGCGTCCTCGAGAATTTGCGTAATTTCAGGGTTGGAGGAAGATTCTTTGTACTCGCAAGTTTCTCGATCGTTTCTCTTCGGATTTAGACCGATACATTAAAGCGTGGTTGGTAGGTTATAAATAAATAAACTCAATATTCTACGCTACTTTTAACCCTTTCGCGACTAGCGCCGGTTATATCCGGCACCCACTAAATGCTTCACACTGGCTAGCGCCGGTTATATCCGGCGTCGCATTGTGAAGATTTATTTTAACACATTAAGGACCGCTAAGAAATCTATAAGACATACGGCTAGGTTCTTTAATAATTATCATAACTTTTTTACTTAAAAAATAAATTTTTACGAAATTTTTAGAAATTGTAAAATAGGATGTATTTTAGGCAATTATTAAAAAAAATTGGTTTTTAATAATTATCATAAAATTTTATTTAAAAATCAATTTTACCAAAGTTTCTAGTACTTTTTTAAAGTATGATATTGCGTGAAACATTTTTCTCTATGAAGAGGAACCATACAAAATTTACATATATATATATATCTTGATTCGCTTCGAAGACGAAGACTATTCGAATCACCAAAATGTAATGCAACGTGTCGAATTTTCTCTGAGACTAAGCTGTTTTTATTTCGGGTTCGTGCATTTATACAGTCTTTCATAGCTTGACCTGTACGGTTTCCACCAATGGGATTGATGAGACGAAAACGGTTAATACATTGACTATTGATATAAACACTTAAATGGGCAAAGTAGATACAATGTATCAAAGTAATTGACATCTAAAGACAACGTGTAGAAAACACGGGTTTGTCTCGTGATCCATCCGTAACAGTCCGAGAAAACTCGTGACAGATGGGGCGCGAAACACGAGAAAACTCGTGAGCGGTCCTTAATGTGTTAACACGTTCATCGTATGCTTCCGTGGGGGCCCCGTCACCCACATATGGGTGACGTTCTTCTTCGTCAAGTTAAATAGGATTTCACAAGTAATTTATAAAAATCCATATAACACAAGAATTTAATGGAATATCACACTATATTATACTATACATTAATTTATATTTAAAATAAAATACAACATTATACTACGTAGCATGGTATTCGTTAAAACAGTTCGAACACATTTCTGGTGATTTTGGACAATTGGGACAATATGTTGGTCTTTTTTACATTTTTTCTCGCTTCCTGGCGTTCGAGAATTTGTCTCCTCTTCTGGTAACATAGAACGCAAATTCCAGCTAATCGCTCTGTTTACGTTCTTGCGCTCCGACTATCAGATTTGGGCCCCGCGAGAAACTCGACCGATTCACGCTGGGCGACGAACGTGTTAAAATACAGAATAAGTTCCAACGAAATCCTCTAAGATTTCACGCGGACACACTAGAAATGGCACGACAACCCGTTCGTTAGTGGCGTAGCGATGGCTAGTTCCGCCGTCGCGAAAGGGTTAATAAGATAAGTTCGGCGTCTAGCGAAGGACTGAACTGTCTTCTCTAGGCGCGTGGTGTGTGCCTACGCTTTGTCCCTTGTCGCTGTCGTGTCTTCGTCTGTTCGTATTGCGGTCTCCGTTGATACCCCTACTACGTATTGGTCGGTCTTTTACTTCACTCACGACGCCATAACGTGCTGTTTCGATTTTTAATTTATCGTCTGAATCCAAAGAGAAACGATCGAGAACCTCGTGACTATAAAGAACACCATAATTCAACCCTCGAATCTTCCCTCCAACCCTGAAATTACGCAATCTGTCGACGACGCAGGAACGCAGAAACTTTTCAGGAAAGAAATCTTCAAATGTGGTACTTCGATTGTAAAACTATCGTTTATTTTGCACGCGAGGAAGTCACTTGGCAATGATAAGAGCTCGACGAGACTCGAAGGAATAAAAAGTAAATATCAGCGTCCGTTCGTTTCGTATGTCGATCGTTTTTGCTGTAACCACACGCACTCATTTCTCGTTGGCTGGTGTTGCAAATAGTCCTCGATAAATCTCTCCCCAGATTCTGTACTTGGGAGAAATGAAGGGGAGTCGAAGGTTTTCCTTGCAAACAGAAAACGGAAGTTCGTTAACGCCGAAGAGACGTTTTATAAGGAGGAAGTGGCGGTCGGTAGCCGCGGAACAAAGGCGTCCTGCTATTGTTAATTTAGTATAATTTCCTGCGGCCGCGGCTTAAGCGCAACGACGCCCGCGGAAAAATTAGCACTTGTTATCTGAAATAGCCGCGTGTACACGGTTGCGCGCACAATAGCTGTGACGGGAACAAAGACGGCGAATTTTCAGGCCCAACCACCGTCGTATTACGCAGCAGCCCGGTGATTTAATTTCTGATTACAAAGGAAATCCAGCATTCCCAGGGCGTGTTATCCTTCCGTTTAATGAAGTCATCACGGTAATGGCGAACGCACGCGAATTTTACTTTATGTGGAATTATCATTAATGCGAATGTAAAGTGCACCGTATTGTAACTTTTTTTTCGTGGGCTTAAGCTGAGCTGAAATGACATTGCCGGCGTTCGTATTATTATACAGCGGTAGTAACAAGGTTTCTGCGTTACATGCTAATGCAGCCTCGATTTGTACAAAAATTGCACAGCTGGAAAATTTATTTATCCCTAGAAATAATCTATTTGTTGCGTCGTGCGCTTCGAACAAGCGGTATGCTCGAGAGTGGTGGCGCAGGATTGTCGGTGGTTCTTGGTGTGAAGTCGTGGTGACTTAGAGTTTGCACGTACTTTAATATGTTGTAAGACAAAGGCTTTGTGTTGAAGAGTGACAATTTTACGTGGTGTGTGTTCGTTACGTGCTACTTGTCCATTTTCCCTTTTTGATCTGTCTTTCTGCCGCGTTGGTGCGCTTATGGGTGCACGGGTACAAGGTGGTGGTTTCCGCCAATGAGGACGGGTCTACCCTCTTGGACGGTCCTCCCTGGCCCGCGAGCATGCCGCCCACCCTGGAATTTCCAAGTTGGCAGGGTGGTGGTATGGCGGGGGAGTGAGGCCCAAGGGTAGCCCGCGCGTAACGGGTCTTTGGGCGGTCAGGGAGACGCGAAAGGTTTTATGACATGTCAGCCCTAACACTATTTAAATGGACTTTTATCACTCTTCCATTGGAGAAATGTGACATTGGTCCTTCCTCGATCCAAAAATTCTTCGACCCTCGATTTTTCTCGACTTCGTCCGTTTTTTTCTCTTACGCTAAAATTTGATCATTTTCCCTAAGCTCTAATTAACACAGGATACTAAAATTTTAATTTCAGTCTGAGATGGAGTACGATTGCTTTCCCTGTACTTTTCAATTGCACATACTCCAATGAGAAAGTCATTCGACAATATTAGAGCATTTAAATGGACTTTTATCACTCTTCCATTGGAGAAATGTGACATTGGTCCTTCTTCCTCGATCCAAAAATTCTTCGACCCTCGATTTTTCTCGACTTCGTCCGTTTTTTTCTCTTACACTAAAATTTGATAATTTTCCCTAAGCTCTAAATACTAAAATCTCAATTTCAGTCTAAAATGGACTACGATCATTTTTCAATTGCACATACATGGACTTTAATGTGACATTGATCTTTCTTCCTCGATCCAAAAATTCTTTGACCCTCGATTTTTCTCGACTTCGTCCATTTTTTCCGCTTACGCTAAAATTTGATCATTTTCCCTAAACTCTAAGTAACACACTGTGATGCCCGGTTTTCGCCAATTCCTCTAAACTAGGAGCAGATATTGGGGTATTGCTGAATTAAGACACTTAAGGAAACAACTTTATTCGACGGAGATTTTGACGTTACGCGACGTGCGCGTGGTAAAGCAGAGAATGAACGCGGAAATGGAGAAAATAGGGCTGTTTAAGGGTTTAATGAAGATGGACTTTGGGTTGTGACTATGCAGGAGAGTTGGAAGGTGAAGAGTAATGGTGAAAGCGGGTGACTCGTTGCAAATACAGATAAAACTAAGACTAAGAAGGAAAATATTTGAGGGTGTAACAACACGATACTAAAATTTCAATTTCAGTTTGAAATGTACTACGATTAGGACAATATTAGAGCGAACGTTTTTTACATGAACCTGAATTTTTGCAGGAGGAGTGCGCCTCGATACTGGAGGATCTGAGCGAGAAGATCAACAACAAGTATCACGAGGTCCACACGCATCCGCTGCTGTCGATCTTCAAGATGGCCGAAGTGGCGGTGAAGTTGCCGTACAGCAACAAAGTCGGTGGTCTGTCGAGGTCGTCGAGCTTCCTCCTGGTCGCGATTCTGCCGCTTCTCAGCTTGCTTCGATCGACGTCCACGTGTTTTCTCGCCTCGTGACACGAACGACCATTCACTCGAGACTACTGGAATCTCTCGAACGCCTAGGAAATGTGCTGCAAGAACGAAGAGAAGCAGCGAAGGAATCGCTTGGGGACGGCCATCTCTTGGCCGTCGCGAATCATCAACGAACCGCGATGTCGCAGTTTATCGAACGGGGCTCTAATCTTCGTGCCTCGTGGATCTGACGAGTAGAGAATTCTCGTATCGTTCCTGCGATCGAGGATCGAGAGTGTCGCTTTTTCTCGATTTATCAGGTTTGATTTCGTTCGTTTTACTATCCTGCATTTATCCTTCGAATTTCAACCCTTTGGGTACCGACCACTGAAACTGAAGTAATCGAGGCTAAATTCGTAAAATTATCTCACTGTCAAACGGCAGATTGCGCATGAAAGTTGAGGGAAGGAACAAGATCAAATTCCACTGATTACTTTTTAACACATTGTTGACCGGTCACGAGTTAACTCGTGTTTGCACTTGCATTAGCTGTTTCAATTTTTGAAACGCAGGGCAATATAGGATATTGCAAAAGCTTTGTTCGTCGTGTTTAGTCGTGTCCGCTTTATTCTAAAGAAAATACTTTTCTTGGTATTTAGGTTTTCATCGCAATTCTACTTGTTTAGTCCTCGATGGGTATACCTGCCGCCCAACCCTTGGAATTTATCAACGTGTATTTCTATTGTATATATTTTCGCCTTTGTAATTAGTCTCGGGAGCCGTTAGTTCGTTTCGCAGCAGCAGTAACTTTATAGCACTACGGCAATCGTAATTTTTCGATTTAAGAATTTGCTTTTCTTTTATATTAAAAGTTATATAAAAGATACATATGTACAAAGTTTCATTTCAATTCATTATGTATAAATGAAGTTTATTGAAGTTTATTTAGATTATTTCAATTCCACATTCAATTACGAAATAATAGCCGGTGACATGAGATAGCTTCTGCGTAAAATTGCCGGTCAACAATGTGTTAAGTAGCCCAAAAATTATTCTGTCCAGAGTACTTACTCTGTCAAGAAAAGAAACCTCGTGACATAAATAGATCACACTTTAACTAATAAATATTGCAATTTCACTAAAACTACCCTTAAATCTTGCCTCAAGAAAGGAAACCTCGTATGACAATTCCGGGTTTTCCCAAAATTATTTCAACTTTCGCAAACCACCTTCACCCTCGCGTTCTCCTTCCACTAGTTTCCTAATATCCAATCGCACCTCCGCATTTTTCGAGTCCTTCTTTTCCACCACCTTCAACGTCCAACCAATCACAACATGCACCGACCTAATATATACCCACGCACCACCGCAAATAAACGAGTTGAAAAATATTCTCACCATCACCACACCAACTACTAGAATTTTGCCCTTCCGGGATTAAGCCACCGGGATAACCGCGTTCGAGCTGAAAACAGTCTCGTTCACGAGTCGAGCATCGTACAATGCCTGTAGAAAATAAATTCGGAAAGTTGTACAAATGATAACACTTATCAGTATTGAACATTCACGTTTTCTCCAAAGATGCTAATGGGTCGTTTTGACACGGTCGGTAGTTGTAGTGTTAAATCTCTCTTCGAGAAAGGATAACTAGATCACACTTCGATTACCAAATATAGAATTGCAAGTTTCAAAATTTGATGAAAACCTCGACACCCAAACCACTTATCCGCTTGACACACGCGTGCAATCTACATCGACACTCCGTCACAGTGCTCAAAGGGTTAATATTCTCTCACCTCGTCCGTCCCTCGAATTCTTCCTCTTTTTTCCCTCTTCTCCCTGTCGACCTCGAATCGAAGTCGTTCGGTTGGAACGGGTCGGTTGCTCGTAACCGGGGTTCGATTTCTCGTGTCCTGGGCCAGGATTTTTATTGCGACACGGTATGGTATCGCGCGTACACCAACGAAAGAAACAGCCCTCTCTCGTCCGGCTACGCGGCCAATAGCACAAAGAGTATGTAATCCCATATGCAGAGAATGGGCGTGGATCCAAAACACGTGGCCGACCTCGCTGCTGGATCAGCGCGGATATTGCAGCCAGACATCTCGAAACGATCTCGGTCATTAGAATCACGCGCGACCTTTTCCGCCATATTGGTGTATAGAACTGTGGACGAAAGAGCCGCCTCGATAACCGTGGCCCAGTTTTAAAGGAGTGGTAGGAAACCGTATTGGAAATAGTTTTGCCCGATCTCTCTCTCTCTCTCTTTTTCTCGTTTTCGATTCGAGGCTTTTGCATTTTTTCGATTAACTCTGGCCTCGTGCGTTCGCCAATTCCTCCCCAAGTTATCGACAATGCGACGCGTTCCCGGTTTGAATATTACAGAAATTTTCTGGAATTCCTTTCGTTTACCTGTTTTCCACTTTTCCATGTTAGTTTCTGCGCGGTGTTATCGTCGATCGCAGGGAACGACAGCCGCGTGTATAAAGTGACGAAGCACGCTCATCGTAGGCAGTAAACGGCGAGCGGTGATTAACCGTGTAATTAAGAGGGGAAAATGGAAAAAGAAGAGAAGTTAAACGTAAACGCTAGCTGAAGAAACGCGAACGCTCCTCCTGTATCGGACCATTAGGTGTTTGTTAAACGTTGTTCCAGAGCTCTAAATCTTAAACGGACGTTTGTCTCGCGAGGCATATCGCGAGAGTCGAGAGTGTGTGTAGATAACTGTAGATTGTTAAATAGAGTTGTAACAAAACGGTGTAATAGAAACGAAGGAAATTCGAACGTGCTCTCCGTGACGAAGAATCTCGCTGTCTCCCGTTCGTCCATTCGTTTCACGTATTCACTTCCCTTTTTTTCTGCGAGTAACGTCGAAGGAGGAATGAAAGAAAAGGAATTGCAAGGGGGGAAAAAGATACGCGTCCGTCGAGGCAATTATAATTGCCGTTCTATGACAGTTTAATTGTGTTTGATGATAAAATGGGCGAGCGTGTGAAGCAGAGGCGGCGATAATTTGGCCGTTTCGCGGATGGCACGCGCGAGAGGCAGCCGCTTTAAAACGGTCGATTTGTCAGCGGAGAGAAGAGAAAGAAGCGGAAAACCGGGGAAACTTCTAAACAGCTCCCCGGAACGCGTGACGTTTACAAACGACGCAGAAATACACGACCTCAAATTATTCAGCGGTAAAACGCCTCGTTCCGCTCGTCGGCTCGATTATAATCTCGACGCGGATCTGGCTGCCAGGCGTGCGATCACTCCGATGCCAATTTTCCAATTTTCTGCTAGCTCGACGCGTAATCATTTTTCATCGAGAACGAGATCTTGTTTGCGGAGATCCGAAACGTCGTTTTCTGGAAATTTCAAACATTGTTCTTAATTATGTGCAAAGTGTTCGGTGATCTTCCTTTTGGAACGCTTGAGAAATATTTCGAGTACCATTTTTGGAAATTTCAAGCTTGCAAAATTGGCCAATTCTTTATCACTGTCTGTAAATTTTAATTATCAGCACGCGTCTTCTTTGCGGAGACTTCCTTTTGAGCGTTTCAAAAATATTTCGCGTTTCATTTTTGGAACTTGGAATCTTTCAAAGTTGGCGAATTCTACATTTCTTTATCAAGACTATAAATTTTAATTATTAACAGTCGAATAGAGTAAGAATTGCACGGTGCTCGATAATCTTCTTTGCGGAGATTTCCTTTTGAGCGCTTCAAAAATATTTCGCGTTTCATTTTTGGAATTTGGAATCTTTCAAAGTTGGCGAATTCACAATTTCTTTATCACTGAGTATAAATTTTACTTATCAGCACACATCTTTGCGGAGATTTCCTTTCGAGCGCTTAAAAAATATTCGCGTTCCATTTTTGGAAATTTGAAGCTTCCAAAATTAACGAGTTCCAAACTTCTTTATCACTGTCTGTAAATTTTAATTATCGGCACGCGTCTTCTTTGTGGAGATTTCCTTTTGAGCGTTTCAAAAATATTTCGCGTTCCATTTTTGGAAATTTGAAGCTTGCAAAATTGACGGTCCCAAATTTCTTTATGAAGATTATTAATTTTAATTATAAACAGCTCAGTAGAATAAGAATTGCGCAGTGCTCGATAATCTTCTTTGCGGAGATTTCCTTTCGAGCGTTTCAAAAATATTTCGCGTTCCATTTTTGGAAATTTGAAGCTTCCAAAATTAACGAGTTCCAAACTTCTTTATCAAGATTGTAAATTTCAATTATCAACGCTCAATAATCTTTCTAAAGATTTCTTTTTGAGCGTTTCAAAAATATTTCAAGCCCAATTTTTGGAAATCTGAAGCTTCCAAAATTAACGACTTCAACATTCTTTGTATCACTGACAATAAGTTTTAACTATCAAACCTCAAAGTGCCGATTTATATTCCAAAGATTACTCCCAAAAAGAAACGCGTTCTCAAAGAAAAATTGACAGAAAAACAGAAGATTCGAGAATGATTGCAACGGCGTACAGCTCGAAAAAAGGGGTGAAACGAAGACGGGCGTTTCCTACGTCAGACGTATTCCGCGAATACGTGTCACGCGTCAGTCACGATCGCGGATAAAACGCAAGCAGCAGCAGCAAAAGATAACCGCCTGTCTTTTCGAGGCGAGAATAAAAAAGAAGCGACGAGTAGAGATCGTCGAAGATCCGGAGGATAGGAGAGATTCGTCAATTTAGCAGAATTAATCGTGTGTGCGTTCGCGCGCCAGTCCGTGTAAAAAAGAGGCTTGGGGAAGTTTTCAAAACTCTTCTGGCTCGCGTTCGTCAACGATAACAGTACTCAGACGTGTCTATCCCCGAAAAAAACGAAAAAATCCAATTTTTAAAATACACCTAACACTCTGATAAACGACAAATATCTTTTTCTTATCACAGTGTTAAGTATTTTTAAATCGATGAAAATAGAACCGTAGTACGTCTGAAATCTCCCACAGAAAATCTCTGTGAACCAAGGAATTCGAAGAAATTTCCCACGGGAAAAAGGGAGGAAAGAAGAGCAATTAGTAGAATTTGGACGGGACGAACGTGAGCCAGATCGAAGGTGCGTGACGTGGCTATCGGCAAAGCAATAATGTATAAAGTTTACGATCCACGGGCACGTCGCTCAAAAAGGGGGGTGACGGGCTCTATGAGCCGGGGCGAAATGTATAAATGTCACGTTATACATAACACGCACGTAGGAGAGACCGTATTACAAATGTAATGCGTATATATGTTAATTCGCGTCGAAAATCTCGAAACGTTTTATCGCGACCGAACGAGCGTAGAACGATCTCTCTCCCTCCCTCTCTCTTGCAGCAAGAGCTTCGAAACGATCACGATTCCATTTCTCGAAGATCCAAGGATCGAGCTCGAAGAGAAGGGAGAACCGCGGGGAGTCTCGAGTAATATAAGATATGTTCTTTCTTTCACGAAGCACGGAAGACTTTATCGACGATAGACGTTTCTACAAACGACTATCGTCGCGTCGATAAGAGAAGATTCTAAAATACCCCATAGAAAATCGAGCGCACAGAATTTATTTCGTTGATTGTACATATAGCACCGAGAGTATCGAAGCTGCACCAAAACACGCACACGTTTATGCGATCGTTTTTCGATTTTCTACGTGACTTACGTTCAGCACAAATTGTATATAAATTAACGTAGTGTATCTCTAACGTGAGAATTTCGTGTGGCCTAACTGTATACGTATCTGTGACGATTTAACCTTACGTTCCTTACACGCTTACGTTCGTTACAGTTTTCGTCGTTACGCACACTTCCGTGCCTCGTGGGAATAAACAAGAGAATGGTCCTATCGCGATAAAGAAAGAAAAAGGAAGACGTACGATAATCGAGAGACACGAAGGTTTCTTAGGTAACGAGTTCGAGTGCCGGTTGTTGGTGGTATTCGAAGTGGAGAATGAAAATAGGCGAGGAATAAGTTGTTTCTTCCAATGAGTTGCACGCTCATGGGTCTTCGTATGGCTGTCGCCGGATTCTACTTGCCGCGGTTCATAGTCGACACACGACTGATTCAAACATATCCGTATACAAAATGTTAACCTTACTCTTAATCTGTACACTTTCTAAAAGTGACTGTACAATTTTCTGTTAGTATCGATAAGTGTTTAAAACGGCAATGTACGAAGATCCATACGAGATCGATTAAACCGAGCTAAACGCTGTTATTTTGAAGTTTCCAAAAATAAAAGCAAACGAAGAGGGGAAATGTTCGAGAGCTTTCAGGATCGAAAGATGCTGAGATAATTTATACAGCGAACGCGTTAAGCGTGAAAAGAAAAAATGGAGCATTGTTAAAAGTCTAAAAAAAGAAGAAGAAGAAATCGTATCACGTCGCCTCGAATTTGTACGAGGTGGACGAAAAACAATCCGCGAAAATGACACGGTGGTTCCAATCGAACATATCAAGGCCTCTTAGAAGTGGCCAGCCAATAATGCGGTTTTACTCTGGTTTCACGTAGCTTCAGTTTTTTCGATCCTTTTTGCGAAAGTTTGGGGGCACAGAAAAACACGCCAAGTGACCCGTTCGCGCCCCGTTGCCACTGTTCCAGGGATTCCCCGTCGCGATAGATAAAAATCGATTCGAAACTTTTTGCTCCGGAGAAGTAACAACGCCGTTTCGTTCATTTTCAATTTCGACGAATCGAATCGAAGAAAATTCGGTTCGAATCCTCGCTAGCAACGCGTTCGCCAGTTTACCGACCGAGGTGGTTTTCGAAAGCTCCCTCGCAGACGCGTCTGAGGGAATTACCCAGCCTAGGGAATTACCTGAACATGGCAACACTGCACCGGCATATCGACGCCAATCGCTACATTTAACGAATAATCGCGAACGTATCACCGCGAGGCGATTACGCTGCAACTGTGGCAGGGGTCAGAAATCGATTTTCCACGCGAAACTGTGTGCGCCGCGTGGGCCTCTCGTATTCGATTCCCTAGCTAGTAAGTAAGCTCACTGAAAGCGTCTCTGTTTTACCGACAGCGAGAAATGTATCGTCGCCCAGTACCTACCCCTGCTTTAGTGACTAGTTTCGTGGAGAACTACCTCATTCTTGGTACAGTGGCAGTGTTCGTTGTATCGACCAGGCTACGTCAATGTTTAGAAACGTTACTTCACCGTCTGTTAGTCAATCGTACTCACAGATGGTATCTTTTTTCTTTCTTCATGTTTTTCAACACCTCTTCTATTTGATTCGGATTAATTATTTGTCGTTTGATATTTTTATTTCTCGTTGCCGATTTACTTTCGTTTCTTTCTTTCTCCCGAGAGATAGTTAGAGTTTCTTCTCATTTAAATACGAAATAGTGGTGTCAATTCGCGTAAGCCTACCCCAGGGAGACGGTGATTCCCCGGTGAGAACCGTCGGTAAAACAGAACGAAAGCTCAACCTCTCCGACTACACAACTTAAACACTTACTGAAACGTGCGCAACTATACATATATACCCGTGCGCGTCTATACATATACATAATATACATATTATATATATATACATATATTTTATTAATTG
>NW_017100190.1:2144108-2152425 GCF_001263275.1 Habropoda laboriosa | reverse complement strand
AAGGTAAAACGAAAAAACGTACGATTACGTAATGTAAACTTAAGTAGCGCACCATTCAAGATGCTTGATCCTTCCTAAAACGACACACACACACACACACACACACACACACACGTAATAAATCCTCAAAACGGCCGCCATATTTGAGGGAGACCTCCCGTCTCGTAAGCAGCCGAGACCAAAATTAAATGTGTATCAACAGAAAATGATTGGGGCCGTTTCTCTACGTCTCACCCTCCCCACCATGATTTACCGTCCCTCTGTGGAACTATCCTAAATTCTACATTACGAAAAAAAAAGAAAATCGTTCAAATATCGAATTCTCGCCCAGAATTCGGCATAATTTCCTCTCTCTCTCTCTCTGTCTCTGGAGAGAGAAAAGAAACAAAAATTATTCAACATCGAAAACACAGAGGGCCGGTTTGTACGCCGCGAGCGAGACAACAGCGACGGGTGAGGCGCAGCGACGCCCCGCTTTTTTCCCCCGTGTGAATATTTAACGAACGGGACGCTTACGAGACGCCTTTTAGGAGGTCACTTTAGAAGACGCAAAAGTGGGACGTCGCTTTCAGTAGATCTCTCTCTCTCGGTTCGCACGCAGAACGGGAAACAGCAAAAAGGTGGAGGTGGAGAGGGTGGCAGAGGATAATAAAACTAAGGGGACGCGTTTCGGATCCCCGCAAGTATATATGCACACTCGAAACGTTCACGACGAGTGTATGAGTGTGCACCCTACGTGTATCTGCTCGAGTATGCATGGAGACGCGTGCGCGTGTGTGTGAGAATACGTGCGCAAGTGAGAGCATGTGGCCGCTTTCTGCTTCGATCCAACGAGATGCTGGGGAGGAAAATTAATAGTCGAGTAAGCAGCAACCCCTAACGCGATTGATATTATCCCGTGCTCGTCGTTTTACTCGGAGCGATACGCGGAGAAGAGGAAGACAACGGGGGCGGTTGTGTAATTTCTTTCACAATTGATCGAATCGAATCGAACGAAGAGTATCTAGAATAATTGTTCCGTGTCTCTTAAAGTGGTGTCCTGTGAAAGAACGACATGATTGTAAATAGATTCGATCGTGAGAAACGAACGCGATACTTGTCGATGATCTCCTTGGTAACGCTAGACGCGCTATAGAGCAGCCATTACGGGAAGCAATTGGGGCGGAAACGGAATAGCAAGGTCTGTCTTGATTGATGGGAACCTCGTGGAACGTGTAATTGCGTGGTTCGTTTATCGAGTAATTTTTCACTTCGAGGTGTTATATTTATTAAACTATTCTTTTACATTGCCTAACTCGTCTAGGCGAGCCACGCGGCCGCAGGCCCTGAAGCAAAAGGCCGCGACTATTTTGCCGCTGCCTGCCCTCAGATGTCATTGCTTGCTCGACCCTCGACGCAAGGAGATCAAAGATGGAAGATACGAGAAGTATAATTATGGTAGAAAGGACACCTCTTAGGCTCCAGAAACGACAATGCCTCCCTCGACTAACCTAACCTTCTAGTGCGATACCGATGTAACGTTGATTGTATATACCTATACATAAATATACATATATATATATATATAAATATATACATATGAATATACATAATATACATATGCATATACACGAAGGTACGCGTACCTAAATCACCTAAAACGATCGACGGAAATCCTCGAGTAGCCCGTCGTCGTCGATTTTTGGACATCTATCGAGTCCAACAGTCCCGGCGAATTTTCGCACGACGGGGACCCCCTGAGGAGAACGGCGAAGCAGACTTGGAGGTGTGTACTCGAGAGAAAAATAGAACCGTCGAGGATAAATAGGAAGCGACGAGAGGCGACAACTAAACAGAACGAATATTAACGAAATGAAAATAAAATAAAATAAAATAAAGTAAAATAAGACGACACACCGGTGCGGGTGGCGAGAGGGTGTACGATAGAAGAAAAAGAGAATATTCAAGTGGAGGGTGCGTGAGCGTGCGAGTGGACGATGCGAACAAGAGCGCGAGTACTTGTTATAATATTATTATACGGACGACTAAAACGAGTTGCCGAGGCGTTGGTAAATAAATACGAACGAGCCCTCTAGGGCTCGTGGAATTATAAAAAAAAAAAGACAATCGTGCTGCACTTTCTCATCCCCCTCCCACTTCGAAGATTGTCGATAGTTCAGTTTGTAAATTGAGAATAATTTTTTATTTCAGATGTTCCGATCCTTGCTGACGGTTGCAGAAGAGGTTTAGCGATTAATTAATAACTCTTTCGTTTTGTAAGATTTTTAATTTATAAAAGTTTGAGAAGGAAGGTTAAAGTTGCGTTTATATCCTGTGACAAAATTGAAAATTTTTATTTAGTAGATATATGTGAAAAAAATTCTCAAAGTTTGTCTATTTTTGGACGTCTCAGGGTGCTGCACCCTTTAATTTCATATCAGCGAGCGTCTCGTAAATTGTCGCCTGGCTTAGATTCTGCGAGATTCGTAAAAGAAACACTGTTCTCTTCCAGAGACTTAAATTCTGCGAGATTCGTAAGAGAAACACTATTCACTTCTAGAGACCTAAATTCTGTGAGATTTGTAAGAGAAACACTATTCTCTTACAGAGACTTAAATTTTGTGAAATTTGTAAGAGATACACTATTCTCTTCTAGAGACTTAAATTTTATGAAATTTATAAAAGAAACACTGTTCACTTTTAGAGACCTAAATTTTGTGAGATTTGTAAGAGAAACACTGTTCTCTTCCAGAGACTTAATCCTGTGAGATTCGTAAGAGAAACACTATTCTCTTCCAGAGACTTAAATTCTGCGAGATTCGTAAAAGAAACACTATTCACTTCTAGAGACCTAAATTCTGTGAGATTTGTAAGAGAAACACTGTTCTCTTCCAGAGACTTAAATTCTGCGAGATTCGTAAAAGAAACACTATTCACTTCTAGAGACCTAAATTCTGTGAGATTTGTAAGAGAAACACTGTTCTCTTCCAGAGACTTAAATTCTGCGAGATTCGTAAAAGAAACACTATTCACTTCTAGAGACCTAAATTCTGTGAGATTTGTAAGAGAAACACTGTTCTCTTCCAGAGACTTAAATTCTGCGAGATTCGTAAAAGAAACACTATTCTCTTCCAGAGACTTAAATTCTGCGAGATTCGTAAAAGAAACACTATTCACTTCTAGAGACTTAAATTCTGTGAGATTCGTAAAAGAAACACTATTCTCTTCTAGAGGCTTAAATTTTGTGAGATTCGTAAAAGAAACACTCTTTGCGCGATTCTTCGCGAAAATATCTGCCGATCGAGCAATAAACTAAACAACTACCTACCTGATGGTCAAACGAGCTCTGTCTAACTAGCGAAAGTTTGTCGCGGGGCATTAATTAAATCGTGGTGCCTGTTTGCAGAGCATACACACGCACACAGTGGCTCGGTTCGCCTTGGCAAAACACTTGGGCGAAAACACAGGCTGTGACAGAGTGAAATTGAACGAGCAAAGCCGGGCCTCGCGATATCGATATCTAGCCAGCGCACGTTCCGATCGATCGTCCAATTCGGACGTGCCTCAACGCGTGCACGAACGCAGACCGCAGACCGCGAACGCATATATGTAGGTCAACGCAAACGCGGATCGGTCCGCGGGACGCCTGAATGAAATCTGTAACCGTGCCACACCTAAGGATTCCTCCACTAAAAATACCTCTAAAACGCACGATGATTCACTGGAAATAATGTTCATCGAGAAGAAACAAAGAAAAGAAAAAAATCTTTCTCTTCGATACAGTTACTTCGCGGCAGAACAGCGTTCTTCCCAATGTACAAACTTTACAAATTTCAGCAAGTTTTCTTTATTTTCGAACAGAGTTTGTAGAAAAAGAAAATCCTTGAACGAGATCGATCGATCCAATTGGAGTTAGAAAAAATATCGTTGACCATTGGAGACCCGGAGAGCTGTAAAAGAAACCGCAATCCTGTTTGGTTGCGTTACATTCTACAAGAAAGGCTGCGGACAGCGTGAACGCAAATGGTGTTATTTTGCTTGGTGACAGGCGTTATGGAATTTATGAAACGCTCGCTGCGTGCATAACTGGGTACAACCCTCTTACGATTGTGTTTGACACGACCTCACGACTAGGCCAGCTTAACCCCACTTACCCCCCGGCTGCTCGACGACCGGACTGGAGGATTTAAAAAGTATATTTCAGGCTGCGAACATCGGCTGCTGGCACCCATGCACGCTTAACCCCGCGAACTGTCAAAACACCAGCTCATCGAGTAATTGGATTCCAAGGGGGTTAGACGGGTACGCCTAGACGGGCTTTTCTTGCGGAATAATTTTATTATTCCATTTACCGATCTGTAATACGCAATATCTGACCGCGATGCGTACAGTTGATGCAAGCGATATGGAGTGAGCTCGTGAATTAACCCCTTAACACTCTTCGTTCTTCGTATTGAGCTGTCCTTTCTGTTCTATGGCGAAAATATGAGTCACAGCATTAGAAATGAACGGGAAACTTATTTCTGTAGGCTTAGGAAATAGTAAGAAAGAAGTTTTGCGATTTAACCCCTTAACACTCGTGCTCGTGCCTCGAAAAGTGGAATTTTATTTAATTATTTTCTTTCACTTTCCACATTGCGCTGTTTTTTCTATTCTATGGCGAAAATGTGAGGCACAGCATTAGAAATGAACGGGAAAGTTATTTCTATAGGCTTAGGAAATAGTAAGAAAGAAGTTTTGCGATTTAACCCCTTAACACTCGTGCTCATGCCTCGAAAAGTGGAATTTTGTTTAATTATTTTCTTTCACTTTCCACATTGCGCTGTTTTTTCTATTCTATGGCGAAAATGTGGGTCACAGCATTAGAAGTAGATGGGAAACTTATTTCTATACGCCTAGGAAATAATTAAGAAAAAATAACATTGATCATTTGTGGAATATCCAGTTGAGAAAAATGTGAGCGTTAGGGGGTTAAAGCAAGGCTGTACATTTGTGACTCGACTTGTCAAATTTCTGCTTAGAATCTTTTATTTAAGGGTATCGAGCTTCTATCACCTTCTGTTTACTAGTGTAAGAGACTTGGAAATCGAGGCAAGGTAATTCTTTGGAAAGTAGCTGTGTATGATTACGCGAGACGCTCGGTTCAACGATTGAGAAGCTGATGTCCTCGCCAAAGGGGCCAGAGTGTTGAAACGAAAGCGTAAATACATTTGAAATCTTGCTCGCGCGAAATTTCCGTTTTGGTCAAAATTAACCTACAATTGTCACCAATCAAGGTGTTAAAAATTTTTTGAAAAATTCTGCAATGGAAAAATTAAGTTGACTTCTTATCCAAAACTTCTTCCCTATCGAATTCTTCTCGAATTTCTGACTTCGACACCTGACACATTTTTCGATTTCCATATGTCGCTTCGACCGACTATACCTAGAAACGTATCTCGAAACAGAGTAACGTTGGTCAATTGTTTTACCGTTTCTTCGTGAAAAATAGGCGTGTTTAAGGATCGACGAGTGATTTTCTCGAGAACGTGACTGAGTTGAACGACCGCGAAAATCAGCTGGTCCAGATTGCACGCTCGAGAGAAAAGCGTTTTCCATGAAAATAGATGGGTGTTTTTCACCGCTGGCCTCGCAGCGTTCGCGTAGATTTTATAATTACCCACAAAGAGAGTCTGGAACGCCGCGGCAAATGGAGCAGACGGAAGCGGAACAAAGCGGGTTGTAAGCGTATGCCAGACAACGCGAGCCGAAACCTCGACGACCGGTTAAAAATACAGTTTCGATTCAACCGTTCCGAATGGTGAATCAGTGTTCGAGAAGTGGCTATTTCTGGCGATTGATCGCTACTCCAGATCGAAAACAGTCGCGTTTACTCAACGATCGTTCATACTTACAGTTTTCTTCTCTGATCGTTTAATCGATCGCGAACGAAAATGAACTCGTCGCTTGAAGAAATTCTTTTCTCTCCTCTCTCTTTGGATTATTCGCGATTCCCAACGGTCGCAATGAATCCTACTTCGTTAAGTTCCCCGTTCGACGTTTATTCACTCGTAAATCTCTCCTCTGAAAAATTGCTTCCCTTGTTTTAACGCCGGCAGATTTCCCGGTAATAACGTACAAATTCGCACCTCTGAGCTTCGCCAATTAATACAGTTTAAGGCTGGACGGTTGTTGTTAACGGCGAATAATTGAAGAATCGTCGGATCCTCCCTGTACAGGATCGATCGGTTCGACTCGTTCGGAAAACCTTCTTCGTTTGTGCTTGCGCCTCCGGTGAATCTCATTAGAACGGAGCCAGGAGGGTATCGATACTCGCATGTACACCCGATACAGTCGCGTGTGTGCCATAACTGGCCACGTATGGATATGTAAGAACATATATCCAATAACACGCACACGCACGTGCATGTGTGTCACACGTGTATACGTTCTGCGCGAGTAAATGAACCAGTTCTTATGGTGTTAAAGAGCTGCGGATACGTTTTTATTCGAGAAATGTACAAAGGGCTACTTTTTCGAGAAACGTAGAAAAATGGGGAAAACAGTTTTGGGATTGTTATTATTTCCGAGGAGAATCACTGTGAACTACCGTTGCAATACAAAATTATTTTATTGTACAATTACAAAGGACTACTTTTTTGAGTGACCTAGAAAAGTATTTTTGAGACTATTATTATTTCCAAGGAGAATCATTTAACCTTCGTTTTAGCGCAAAATAATTTTATTATAGGATTATCAAAAGGGTTACTTGTTTTTAGTGGCCTAGAAAAATATCTTTGAGATTATTATTATTTCCAAGGACAATCACTGTGAACTACCGTTACAATACAAAATTATTTTATTGTACAATTACAAAGGGCTACTTTTTTGAGTGACCCAGAAAAGTATTTTTGAGACTATTATTATTTCCAAGGAGAATCACTGTGAACTACCGTTGCAATACAAAATTATTTTATTGTACAATTACAAAGGGCTACTTTTTTGAGTGACCCAGAAAAATATTTTTGAGACTATTATTATTTCCAAGGAGAATCACTGTGAACCATCGTTGCAATACAAAATTATTTTATTGTACAATTACAAAGGGCTACTTTTTTGAGTGACCCAGAAAAATATTTTTGAGACTATTATTATTTCCAAGGAGAATCACTGTGAACCATCGTTGCAATACAAAATTATTTTATTGTACAATTACAAAGGGCTACTTTTTTGAGTGACCCAGAAAAATATTTTTGAGACTATTATTATTTCCAAGGAGAATCACTGTGAACCATCGTTGCAATACAAAATTATTTTATTGTACAATTACAAAGGGCTACTTTTTTGAGTGACCCAGAAAAATATTTTTGAGACTATTATTATTTCCAAGGAGAATCACTGTGAACCATCGTTGCAATACAAAATTATTTTATTGTACAATTACAAAGGGCTACTTTTTTGAGTGACCCAGAAAAATATTTTTGAGACTATTATTATTTCCAAGGAGAATCACTGTGAACCTTCATTTTAGTATAAAATTATGAGTGACCTAGAGAAATACAAAAAAGTATCCTTAAGATTGCTGTTACGTATTTCCGAGAATCACTGCGAATCAACGCCTACTTTTTTGAGAAACCTAGAAAAATATAGAAAAATATATTTCCTTCGAAATTATTACTTGACAAGGAGCACGAAGTACAGATTTCATCGAGGACCACGTTGAATCAAGCATCGTCGGACGAGAATTTCGATTAAACTCCACGCTGATGCGTTATTAAAAGTGAAGAAGCTTATTGCGTGTCGCGAGAAAGTTAATCCAAACTTCTCGAAACCCAGAGAAGCGTCGTAGATCACCAGTCACGCTCGAGGTCAAGAGACTCCTCGCTTCGTCGTCCTTCCCTGGATTCGGCGGATGCATCTTGCCGTAAGAGAACTTGAAAGGAAAGCTCGCCGTGAAACGCATCCAGCAGGCAGGCAGGCAGGCAGCACCATGTTCAATAGGCCGGCAGATTCGCCTAGAAATGGAACACCTGGGCTATTCTCTTTGCCATTAGCGGCCGTACGTGAACGTTGAATAGTTTGTTAAACATTCCCTCCTCTCCCTTTAAGTACGATCACTTTGAGCCGCTGCACAGCTCGGAAACTTCCATTTGCGGCGTACCACCCGGTATAACGGTCAACGCATTAATCAGCGGCTTTAACATCGACGATTGATTTTCCCGCTCTGCCTGTGTGTGCAATACAATCAATTTACTCACCGGCGGGAGGTGTGTAAATCACGTATGTAGGTTACAATCGAATAAAAAATCTTATCTCGCGAAAGCAGGTTATCGTATCTTCAACTAATAATTCCTATTCT
>NW_017100190.1:2126886-2144079 GCF_001263275.1 Habropoda laboriosa | reverse complement strand
CCCCACCTTCGCACACGCGTACACGCGTCGTTTAATTCACCGTTACGTCACACCGTTACGACAGAGATTGCACACGGGGTTGCATATCGCTGCATCGGCCAAAAAGAAAACATTCGCAGGAAAGAGAAAAAGCCGCGTCCCCGTTGCCTACGATCGCGAATCACCCACACCAGCTCGCTGGCATTACGCTCGTTACGTAATTACCGGCAGCTAGAAACGAAAGCAGGGGGTGTGCATTGAAAAAAGGAACTCCCCAGTTGAACCCCGAAAAAAAAGGGTTGAAACGCGGCTCGGTGCTGCGCACGAAAACGCACGCAGATCAACCACCACACACCACCGTCCTGCTACCCCGGCCTATAATCGTATCTCGTGCCGGAACACGTTCACACAGTTCACTCCTCTTAAAGCATACACACACGTGCAAGTAAAATTCAACCATGTGCGAATATACCTCTCTCTCGTACACACGTACGTGTACACACCAGTGCCAGGCTCACACGTGTGTACAGATAGAGAGAGAGAGAGAGAGGGATAGTGTGTCTAGTAAGGTAGGTAGGTCCAGTAGAGCGTCCACGTCCACCACGATGAAAGAGAGTAGGGCTTAATCAGTTAGTCGATAGGCAAATTGGCTTAGAGGCAGCGACCGACAGGGTGGTTTACAGAACCAGCAAGCCCCGCCAGTGGCCAGTGGCCGAGTGGCGAATCAACCCTTCGCCGATAAGAGCCGCGTCGTGTCCCCGATCCTTGCTGGGGTTTCCTCGGACGAATCGTGGCTCGAAATTGCCATCCGGTGAAATTGCAAGTGTGATATCTCGTTCTGTATAGCATCTGGTGTACGACTCTATCCAGAACCTCGTTCAACACGCGTACCAGATATATATATACCGGATACACACGCGTTATATGTACAGGTGTACGTATATATATATATAGGAGATAGAGGGAGATATAGATAGAGCAGGTGGAATAGGAATTGGATCGGTGGTAGGTGAACACCGATGATCATTCGGTGATCCAAGTGACCGTCGCAGATCGAGGTGAGCTCGAGCTATCAACTTTGATGGATATTCGAGGGACCTTCCGGCGGATGTGGCTGGTGGGCCGATAAGCTGGCTGTGCTACCGTGATAAGGGACACCGGCCTGGTCCGACGGCGGGGGTGTCAGAGTGCGCGAGACTGCTCGATTGGACAAAGAGGATCGCCACGGTAGAATGTGCAGCTGATCGGTGAGTCTGCAGTACCCTTCGTTGATATCGCCATTCGCTCTGGCGTACCTTCGGTTCGTGCTCCCTCGAGAATGTCCTTCCTACGAGGACCTTTCTCTGGGATAGTCAGAACGTTTACCTGCGATCTCGTCGACGAACTTGTAACCGACAGATTTTCCAGGAAATTCGCCGTTTATTTGTCGAAATCGTGGCCGATGCAATCTAGCGCCGACACGTTTCTAGATTTTAGAAAAGGGAGAAAAGTAACCAAGCGTGGTTTAAGCAAGGTCTAGGAAGAAGCGCGAAAGCTCGACCTAAATTCTCGTCGGGTAGAAGCGTGGATAAAACCACCGTGCACACGGGGGATTCGAAACCATGAGAGAGATTCTCGCGAAACTTGCCGTTTCGTCGGGCCGTTCGTTCCGCTCTGGCGAATTTTTTCGCTCGGAAATTACGTTCTTCCGACATTGACCGCACCACGCTTTGCTTTTACAACTCGCGTCCTTCTTCTATATCTCTCCCCCTCTATCCTTCGCTCTGACATCGTTCTCGATCGAACGTCTGTTTTCCAGGAATGACGAGGCACTCTCTGGTGATCCTATGCTGCTACCTGTACACGCTCTTTGACATGGCGGCCCTACACTTTCCGTGAGTAGGCGAACATGTTTCGAAGCTAACTGGCGCGATCGGAACGGAACACTCGAGATTACATCTCGATCATGTGGCTGGAGAGATTTTCTATACGGAAATCTCTCGAACCTTCTGTCTCGTCGTGTTTCTGTCTCCCTTCCCTCTTTCGATCGCCGAATTAATCGCGATCTCGTGGACGATATCGTCGCCTACTTGCAAGAAGAACGGACCTAACGTCCTTTCCCTCCGATATCTCGATCATTTCTAACGGAAAAGCCAGAAAGGCTCGAATGACACTCTTTGGTATTCTATAAAAATCGGAGAATTCGTTCTCGTTGCAAAGAATGGCGACGATACAAGCTACCCCAGCATCACCCGCGACTGTGTCGAGTTTCAGCGAGGAAATATGCGAACCGGTACTTTCCACGGAGGTCGAAGGCTGGCATATTAAAGTCGATAGCCTATCGTCCAGTACGTTTCGACTTTCGGCGAGAAAGCGCGGGTACCGGTTTTTCCCGAAGATCGAAAGGTAACGCATCCCCAAAATGATCGACATCATCAAACAGATCTCTCTATCTTTCTTTTTCACACACAATTTCTACCTCTCTCTTAATCTAATCACCGCTTCTTCTCTCGCTTTTCCACTTTTCTGCTTTACCAATAGAAATCAAGTAAAAACAAAACTCGCCAACATTTCCCCTACGGTGTTGTTTCATAGGCGTGTTCCGTGTAAAATTCGTCGCGCGGAATGTTTGCTCGGTAAACAGTTATCGTTGAAACGGACGGATTTCTCCGCGTCGTCCCGCGATCGACGTCGTATCGTCGGAGAAATTCGAAGGAAATTCCTGAAAGTCTTGCCGTGGATTATCGGCTTGGCAGGTTTCACGGCGCTATAAGGCGCCACGACTCGTTTGACACCAGTCCACTTGAGCGGTGTGGCTGGATAAACGGACGTCGATCGCGCGAACCGTCTCTTATCGCGGCTTATCAACTTAATAATCACCCGATACACCCGTCCGTCCACGTCTTTCTTACATCGAACGTTTATGCCAACTGCCAGCTCCTTCCTATATTATCTCACGACGAATCATTCGAGATAGATAAATTAAACGTAGACGTAAGAGAAGGTCAGAGAAAGCGACGAAAAATATCGGACTTTCCAACATTCCACGCCCGTCGATAAATCAGCCACGGGTCCGTAAATCAGAAATCTCACGGTCGGAGTAGAAGGAAAGGCGGCAGAGAGCGTCGAATTCGGCGAGGAGACGTTCGGTTAAAATCGAGCCGGTTGTAAATCAGAACGTGGATAGGTTCGAGGAGAGATGATTGCGGCGAAGGAAAGTGGAAATTCTCGGGGAAACCGGATCCGGAGGTCGTAGGTTAGCATATTAAAATGTCCGCATGTAAGGAACACATGTACGTACCACGGCCGGACTTAAAGGTGTGCCAAGCACGAAGACCTATTATGGCTTCTGCGATATTGCTGTTTCATCGGAATCGCGGCAATATTTCAAAGTCCCACTCGCACACCACCGTTCGCGGCCTTCCTTCGCGAGCTGCTCTCCTTTTCGCTCCGTTCTTCCACGTGTCGGAAATATCGCGGATCCTCGCGGGAGAACTAATTAATCGCCGACTGTGACGAAAGACGACGGTACGAAATTTTGCAAATCAGTTTGTCTCTCTTTCGCGGTCGATGGAATAATTTTACGAGCGAGTAGGAGAACCGTTGATAGGATTTAATAAAACAGCGGGAAAGGTGATCGGTCCTAAGATACGCGGAAAGCGTCGTGCACTTTTCCCCTCGATTACCATATTCTATACATAAACAAGTAGCTAATACGTGCCGTCGAAAATAATGCAGGCAAAAGTTTGAACGTGAAGGAGTGTAAGAGAGGAGCGGCGCCGAAAAGCTCGAGGTCGTTTCCGGGAGGAAGACGGTCGCGTCCTGCGCCGGTGCATTCCTCGAATTAGCATATTCTATAAATGCGCAAGTAGCTCGTATGAATCGCCCTTACGGCAGCGTGAGAGCCAAACAGAGGAAACGATAGGACGGTTTTGAGTTTCCTAAGTACGCCACCCTATTCGCGACGCTTTGTCGGCGATCGAACGCATTTGAGCCGAAAGAAAAGGAAAGAATCGCAGGGTGTATCGTCGGACAAAGGTAAGCACAAACAGAACAAGATATGCATTCCCATTCCATCTTCACGACACTTCATCCCTCGAATCGGGCAAGAAAGAAAGAAACTCTGTGACGCGTCGCCAGACAAGGTCTGAGACACCGTAGTCGAAGGAATCAGCGAGAAAGGGAAGTAAACTCGGCCCTACGTGAACGCACGCCGTAACGACGATCTGAATAACCCCGAAGCACGATTCCATCGTCAGCCTCGCTTCTCCTCGCTTCTGCTTTCTTCCAGGGAGTCGGACCTCGAGGAGTACGGGAGGAAAGAGGCCTCGTTGTCGCTCAGGGACATCCTCCCGTTGAACCCGAAGCAATACGACAAGCACAGGGCACCAAAGTTCCTGGGCCAGCCTACCATCGTCTACTTCCACGTGACGGTGCTCAGCCTGGACTCCATAAACGAGGAATCCATGGTAATTTTCTCTCCGCTTAGAGCTATACGCGCTCCGTGCTTTCGTTTAATTAAGACCTAACCCAGACCCGGAGGAAGCCTGCTTGCGCCACACTGTACCACCCTCGGACAGAGGGGAAAACCGGGTGACACAGGGTGACAGAGTGGGGGCCGAGGGGGGGCTGAAGAGACACGCTCGCCTGCCAGTGACGTTTCACACCTTTCGAAACGTTGCGGCCGTGCCGTTTTTCCCGCTAACGCAAACGCAAATTAGGCCAGCTGCCTGTATGGCTGCTGGCTGCTAGTTTTAGTCGACGCTTACAAAATCGGCTGAAATCTGAGAAGCGTCGGGACGTCAACGGCGGAAAGACGGGACGGGTCAAAAGTGACCCGTTGGCGAGCGTTTAAAAGTGAATTTCTGAATGTTCGTAGCTCTGTTTCTAATTGACACAGCGATAAAAGTTAAACGGTGCTTATCCCGACAGTCGAAGGGAAAACCAACGCACTACTGAAACAATCCGTAAGGTGAACGGAGGTGGATGCAAGTCGAATTATACTTTTCGCAGTGAAGCGTGGGTGTTGAAATTTCCGTGCTAACGCTCTATGGAATATATAATTCGCTTTGGGAGCAACTTTATGGGTACGTTGGATGTATCTTCGAACAACGAGTAAAACACCTTTTGGTTTTTGTCGCGATCTCGATTAGAAACGGAGATGCGTCGCTTTCAATTTTTCTTACATTTCTTGAACTCTCCGAACGACCCAATAATTAGAACGCGATTGAAAACTTCGATTCGTATCGATGTGAATAGAAATAAAATAGGAAAGTTGCAAACGAAAATTGCTAATGGGTCACTTTTGACCCGAAGGATCGTTCTAGCGTTGAAACGAAGCAATGGAGGGTGGAATTTGTGGATTAAAATGAAGAAACGACGAACGTTTCTCAAGTTTCTACGTGTGATTTTTAGGAACGAATTGATCTGATTGGCTTTACTTTCAGACGTACGTTGCGGACATATTTCTGGCGCAAAGTTGGCGGGACTCTAGGCTCCGACTTCCGGAGAACATGTCCGAGGAGTACAGAATATTGGACGTAGACTGGCTGCACAATATCTGGAGGCCTGACTGCTTCTTCAAGAACGCGAAAAAAGTCACCTTCCACGAGATGTCGATACCGAATCACTATCTCTGGTTGTATCACGATAAAACCCTGCTCTATATGTCGAAGTAAGATCAATTATAAATCCACCTGTCGCAATTATCGTTCGCTATTTCGACTCGTCGGAGATTCGTTCTTCCTTTCAGATTGACGCTCGTCCTATCCTGCGCGATGAAGTTCGAGTCCTACCCGCACGACACTCAAATTTGCTCAATGATGATCGAAAGTCGTACGTAATGCATCCAATTTCCATAAATCCCTCGCGAGATCCACCTCTCGAGAATTAATTCAAGACGGATTTAACAGAGGCTCGAGATACCTAGATTTGTGTTCGTGCTTCTACTCTCTACGGATTCCTAACGTCTGTTTGTATCAATTGCAAGGCTTTCGCTGATAAAACGAGATGCGGAACGCGAAAGAATGAAACTTTCTACATTGTGAAATCGAAACCTCTATGCCTCTGTTCCGATTTTCGCTCGGTCCCTAAAATTCTTCCTCGGATCCTACACTATTTTAGAACTCTAGAAATCCTTCTTCCTTAGGCTTACAAATTGAACCAAAAAGATCAGATAGAACCGTAATTATCCTTCGACTGCAACGCTAACCACTTGCTAATCTCGATCTCGAGAGATCGATCCATACTGACACGCGAAAACCTGCGACACTTTCAGTGTCACACACCACCCAGGACTTGGTGTTCATCTGGAACATGACGGATCCGCTGGTGGTGAATCCGGAGATCGAGCTGCCACAGCTGGACATCTCGAACAATTACACGACCGACTGCACGATCGAGTACTCGACAGGGAACTTCACGTGCATACAGATCGTGTTCAATCTTCGCCGCCGGTTAGGCTATCATCTCTTCCACACGTACATACCGTCCGCGTTGATCGTGGTCATGTCCTGGATCGCGTTCTGGATCAAACCGGAGGCGATCCCTGCTCGGGTCACCCTGGGAGTGACGTCGCTGCTCACCCTTGGTAAGCTTGTCGCGCTTCACACTCTATTTTCCAAAGTCTTCCTCCGCAATTCTCCATCGATACTTCTCTCGGTACGAGAGACCACTCTAGTCTGCTCGCTGATTTTCCAAACAGTCTTTCCTCTCTCCGCTTCTTTCACGCCGCGACAGATTACAAGTCGGAGATAACGAGGCGTGTCTCTTATAATCGAGGTTTGAAGTTCGAGGCGGCACGCGCGGCGCAGCTTTTCAGCCGAGGGGGTGGGCTGTTTCGTGGTCGAAATGTGTCGACACAGCGACAGAGAGAGAGAGAGAGAGAGAGAGGGAGAGAGGAAAAGGGTGGAGGCGGGAGGGGGATTTGGAACGCGTTCGTTTTTGAACGCGACGCCCGGGATAACGAGGTGTTCTTAAATTGCGAGTTTGGAGTTGACGATACATAGCCAGCCCGGGCTGCTTGGTTTACGCTTTGAAAGGGGACGTGCGAGAGGAAGAAGTTTGTGAAACAGCTCCGCCGCTGCTGGCTCTGTTGAAAGGGGGCGTAAGATGGATTTTCAGGATGGTTATGGACGCTTTTAAAGCTGAAAGACTAGATTTTGATGGCGTTAAACGCCAACCTGTGTTCCCTGTACATGAAAATTCTATTTCAACGAATTAGAGAGGACCGGCGAGCAGCTAACAGAAGAGCAAACAGCGTTGCGGTGTATGGCGGTGTGACGCAACGCCAGGTAGTTCTGCGCAAAGATAGAGCCGATGCTGTTGGCGTTTCAATATTAGCGTAGGGAGCTGGGGAACGAGTTTCGCCTACGAAATCGAAGAAACTAACAGGAGTTCGGACAGCTAGTGACCGAGAAACGTTCCGATGTTTGCTTCCAGCTACTCAGAACACGCAGTCCCAGCAATCACTGCCGCCAGTCTCGTACGTAAAGGCCATCGACGTCTGGATGTCCTCGTGCAGCGTGTTCGTCTTCCTCTCGCTGATGGAGTTCGCCGTGGTGAACAACTACATGGGACCGGTGGCCACCAAGGCGATGAAGGGATACTCGGACGAGGATCTCAGGGAGGCCATCGACGAATTCAAAGTACGCGCGATATTTTCGTTTAACACCTTCGTTGAAAATCGTACTCTCAGCCAGACGCGTGATTTTTCACGCTGTTCTTCGTGGTAGCGCTGTCGACACAGTGTCGACGGTGGCACACGGTGAGGGCCGCTCTGTGTCGACAGTGCTTCGACGTCGGCAGTAAAAGTCTTAATCTTCACGATGGCACTGTCGACACTGTGTCGACACAGTGTCGACGGTGGCACACATGGCAAGTCACTCTGTGTCGACAATGCTTCGACGCCGTCAGCGAAAGTTTTAATCTTCATTGGTGGCGCTGTCGACGCATAGTCAACGATGGCACACGGGGCAAGTCGTTCTGTGTCGACAATGCTTCGACATCGACAACGAACGTGTAACGTTCACTGCAGATTCGCATAGATCGTTAGGCTTAGATTTTTTTCACGTGCACAGTGGTCACGTGAGTGTACACTCTGCGGTGAACTTGACAAGACACAAGTGAAATTGAATAAGAAACCACGGAAATAGAAATGTAGGAGAGAAGTTTTAATCGAAAAGATTCCGAGGTAGAAGGTAAGCAGAAATCGAAACAAGTAAAAAGTATAGTTTGTTCGGGTCTGGCGTTTATTCGCCGGCCAGAAATTAAAATACCCGCATCCAAATAGAAAGCACCGAAAATATTGACACTTCCACCGTCGGCGACAAATTCGCGGCCGGCGTTAATTACCACGGTCGAGCGAGAAAAGTCGCGGTTTCGTGTGCCGTTCTTGGCCGAGAAGGAAGAGAAATTTTCGCGGAAAAGCTGGTGCACAGAGGCGATGGGAGGGGGGTGGTGGCCCGTTTTCGCAGGCAGCGAGCATAATTCATGGAATGGCTGTGGCCGCGGCGCGATCTCGTTTCGCATTCACCCGGGGAATTATGCATCCCGAACTTACAATTAGTAGGGTTAAGCATTCCTGAATAACGCGTGGCAATAGTAAACGGCAGCCGGTTTCCGGTTGCGCGAATAGGGAAAAAATTGATGCAACCGCAGCCGAATTCCCGCTGAAACTACAATGCGAGAAGCACGGTAAAATAAATATAGAGGGGAAAAAAAGGTATCGTAGATGAATGAGAGGGAAGAAAGAAAAAAGAAACCAGGTGGGAGGAAATGTGGTTGCTTTCTGGCCTTTGTTCGACGGTTTTCAGAGGTCAGCCATTTTAATGCGAAATGGAAAAAAAAGAAAAAAGAAACGTCGAATGAAACGTAGCGAGCGCGCCAGGTAAAAATGTAGGAACACTCGGTGTACCTGTGACACTTTGGCAACACCTGACACACTTAGAACTTCAACTTCAGTAGCTCGAAAGTACCACGACTTTAATTAACGCGACGGTTCCGCGGAAATCTGGCGACTTCGTAATACCGTACAAAGACTCATTAAATTAAGGAACAGAAGATAATACGAGCGAGGGGAAGAAATACTCGAAGCTTGTGGTAATTTTGAAAAATTCAACTATATTTCACCGATACATCTTCGCACGTATCGATCAACACGCGAGAGGGATAAAAAGAGAATAAAAATAACGTTATCCACACTTTGTCGAAACGTCGAGAAACAGAGCAAACGTATCTCGCGAGCGTGCTTAATTATTAATGTACCGATATCAAAACGTCTATTTGAGAATGACACAGGCCGGTGTCTAATTAACGGATCCCTCGTAGCGTGGATTTACCATGGAACGCCTTTAAATTCTTCATGTTTCCGCGCGTGTACACGTTTCGCTCTCTGCTCCGGGAAAGCGAAAAAACGCAAACAGATGATTCGAGAGATCGCGTCGATTTTCCCTTTGAACCGTTTTCCATGCGACCAAATCGAATTTCGAAGGCTTCGCGACTGCGTTCCTCACAGAGAATCCCGTCCCGACCGTTAATTTCATCCAGTTTCGTAAAATTAAACGTTAATTATCGCGCGGCATGGAACGCCGGCGGAAGGAAGTGTGGTTTTGGAAGGGAAAACATGAAAATGTGGGTGGAGAGGTACGCGTTGTACGATGAGAAAGGGGGAGAGCTTCGGTGAAATTGAATTTAAATTTATTATGTGATACGATTTATCGAACGCCGTTAAAAGCCTATGACCTAATTGTTCCGCCGAACAAAGTGTGATTTTTTTGCTAATTGTTAAATCGCTGGAAAAATAATATGTATCCTTTCTCCGGTGAAGTAACGAAGGATCTCGAATACAATACTTATATACCGGGTGTCCCAGTTGGTTTTTACAAAACTTTGTCAGTACTTTCTACAGGTATAAGTGAGAAAAAAATGTTATATAAACATAGGTCGTTTGAAGCTTTATTAAAAAGTTATGGCAACAATAGAAAATAGGAAAGGAACTGTAACGGGTGAGCAGTTATTGTGATACAAAATAGGACCAGCGATATGTCTAATCTGTTTATGCGAGCTGTGTTTCCTAACAAAGCGTCAAATGTCACTTCTTCCAGTGTCATTGTTGTCATAGCAACCATAAGTTCGTCGCCATTTTCTTTTACTATTTCACTTTCTTCGCTATAACTTTTTAACGAAGCTTCAAACGACCTACGTTTACATAAAATTTATTTCTCACATACACCCGCAGAAGGTAGCGGCAAAGTTTGGTAAAAGAAAAACTGGGACACCCTGTATATGTATTTATCTTGCGCAGCTTCTCGCTTGCAGTGAAAACAATTGAAGCGGAATTCCTCGTTCGAAACAGTTTAAACTGAGAAAAGAGTCGTTAAGGCGGTACAAAGGAGGGCGGAATACTTTGCAGAGGGAAACGAGAAAAGAATGAAAGAATGGGGGGAAAGGGTAATCGGTGGTTGTGCGTGAAAATGGCGCGCAGCCTCGAAATCGCGAAAAGATGCGTACTCGGTTCGCCAGCGAAGTACCCGGAACAAACATCTCGGGGCGAAATTAGTTCGCCTCGGGCGAAGTGGCAAGTTTTCAAACTCTCTTTACCCGAAGAACTTTGCTGAAAACTTCCGTCCAGTCTGAAGGATGGACCTCGAGGAAATCTTTCTGATCGCTGCAGCAGCAGCAGCAGCAACCTCGACTCTTTCGAATCCCTCGAAATTTGTACTTTCGAGCGGGCTACAAAATACCGGCGCTACTCGAGAGGGGGGAAAAGTGGTAGAATGTAAAGTAGCGAGTTTGAAATTAGATATTGGAAATATATAAGGAATAATACGTCGTAAAATCTGCGTGAAACCGTGAATTTGCCGTTTTACTAGGCTGCGTGCACACTCTAGGGCCGAGGGAAAGATTGTCTCGCGTGCCTTGAATAAGACATGAACCGTAGAAACCCGAGATTAATTTAAGTTTCATTCGGAGGCCCACCGTTTGGACACGGTCCGAGGTTTCCACGGAAATTCGGGGCACGTACTACTCCGGCCGACTTAATAATTTATCGTATCTCGCGAATGAATCGGGTGTGTTCCACGGATACCGCTAGTTTCTCTCCACTTTACACTCCAAACTCTCCCCCGATGATTGCGCAATTGCTAACTTCTGAAAATTTCATGCTAATTGACAGGCATTAGAGCTCCGAGCGAGGTAAACGTCGGAGCAATTGTACTCGTCGACGCTTCCCCTTTGAAGGATTGTCGAAGTGACACTTGCTTCGATTGAAATTCACTTTATTTCTTCAATTTTACTAGACTAAGTTTTCTCGGTGAACATTATCGGTAGTAGTCTGATGTCGAACGTAATTTCCTCGACAGACGCCGATGAGGAACGACTCGGAGAGAAGCAGAAGTCCTGTGAGGCCTGTCACCGTGCAGTACGACACCTGCTGCCAGGGTCGAGCGACCGCGATCTACATCGACAAGGTGTCCAGATTCTTCTTTCCGTTCTCCTTCCTCATTCTGAACGTCGTCTACTGGAGCACCTTCCTGTAGGAGGCCTGCCTTCCTCTCGCGAGGGAACGAAGATGGGAACGAAGATCGCAGGATCGTCGACGGTCTCCAGACGATGGCTTTCGTTCGATCTTTGTTAGTTGCTTCGACGATCGAGAGAGTAACGAAGTACGATATATGGTTGTATCGAGGGAATTTTGAAATTTCATTTTAATCGGAGGACATGCGGATCTACATCGAGAAATTAACAAAGAATCGAACGAACCCGGATGGTTTTTCTACGACAGAAAGTCTGCTAGAAGAATTTTCAGTGCCTTTTATATAATAATGGAAGAAAAAGAAAAGAGTGCCGTGGAAGGCGGCGAGGTAATTGTAAGAAGCATCGTAGGGATTAAGTCGCGTTTAAGGTTCCTCGAAGGTGTACATCGGAATCGAAACGATTCTATACTCACCCTCCTCCACGACGGTAGATCTTCGACACGGATCGGCTCTGTATCACGCTGAACAATCTCCGTTCGTTCATCACACGATTGACCGTTTATTTTACCCGTTCTCTCCGGTTACTTACTCTTCTCTCCTCTCGAGTTTTGCTACAATAGAGACACTCGACGACATTCTTGCACGAGAGTGTATTCCCGCGATCAGTCCTGCATTTCTTGAAAAATGGAAAAAACTTGTGCGAAATTTTCGTCACTTCCGTGGAATATTATACTACGTACTTCGCAGATGTGAAACGATGGAAAATCGATAACACGCGATAACCGAAGTTTCGATAGACGACGTTAAAAGAAAAAGGGAAACGCAGGTCTGCTCGCGGGAACCTTCGGTCGTGCTTACGTCGCTCGCAGAACACAGTTTACTCCATTTTTGTGCGATCGCAGAATTTAAGGACGAATAAAAAGGAAGTATTAATACGTAGAATAGAGTGGTTGATGGCCCCGTCGACTCCGGTCGTTCCCTTCTTCGTCGGGAAAATAAACTGCAAACGAGAAGGCGGGTGTGTGGCGAGGGTGGGGAACGAATGAAAGAGACACGAGACGGTTTGCGAACCAGCTTATATTTATTCTTTCAACGGAGCTTTTTTATTCGAATTTATTCAAGCAGATCCTTGCTTCCCGATGATGGCTCTCTGATCTCTTCGTTCCTGTGTTTCCCCGCTGGTTGGACGGATTGGGACCAAGTTTCAGCATCACGACACCTGGATACACCTGCTAAATTCTCTGTGAAATTTTTAACTTACCATCCTGCCCCTTGACAAAACAATCCTCAAGAATATTTCACGTGAATACAAACATTTATGAAAGAAAAAAAAAACAAACATAAATTAAGTACCTGGTTCCTGAAATCGAGAAAGTAAATCCCAATTAATGGAGGAACAACCGAGCTACGTCATCCTTGCACCCTGAGTTAACGACCATCGTAGCATCGACTATGCATAAACTGGAACAGCGAAGATCGCCGATGAGAAAAGGATTCTCCTCGGACTGTGAGGTATCGGAGATAGAGAGACAGGTAGATCGAGAGATAGGAAGACAGATAGATAGATAGAAAGGTAGAGATAGAGATAGGCAGAGGGGAGAGAAGAGAGAGGCAGATACATAAATAGATAGATAGATAGAAAGAGAGAAAGAGGGAGAGCAAGGAGTGGATCGAGGAGGAAGCGGCGTTGAAAGAAGGAGACAAAGGGCCACACCGTTTTCTCTAACCCCTTGCGTCCGCGGCCCCTCTGGATCGCGGCACTTTTGGCCGGGGCAACAGAGGAGAATCTCTGCCAGTAAACGACCAGCCAGTAATTAATTGGAACGAACACGCGGCCAGGTTCCGGTTGCTGCTGCTTGGTGCTGCTACTGCTCGCGGAGAATAATTAAATCCGCACGTAAGGTGGCGTAATTGTGACGCGGCCGAATGGTCTCCTGCGCTTTCAACGACGACGAGACTCGCGCGGCGGAACGTTGCCACGAAAAGATGTTCCACTTTTTTTCTCTTTCTTCCTCCGGTGCCGCTTAATTAAAACAACGCGTCGTCGACTCTTCTCACGCCTACCAATCCCCCCCTCCGCTTTCCTGCCCGCTTTAATAATCCCGCGGAACTCGAAACGCTCCTTTTCTAATAGGTTTTTAACACTTCCCAGCTACCCCTTCTTTTTCCCACAAACCCTCCTTTAACGTCACTCGCGGTTTCGTCCTGCTGCTCCATTTCGAACGAACGAGCTTCTTCTCCAGTGTACACACACCGCACACCGAGAACGATCAATTTGTTCCCAGCGAAACGAGTTACAACCGATGCGTGTGCATTAACGTTCGATCAGATAGCTGGAAGGTTATCAGGCTGCTCGTGGTTTAAAATAACCCTTCTATCGGGCAAGTTTCGTTGTTAAACACCCCGCGTGTAGGACAATTGAATCCGGAGAAGGCGCGAGGGTGGCGTTAAACGTTATAATTCCCGAGGCAGGTAAATTGTTCGAGTGTACCCGGCTCTTTCTTCATATTTAAATATCCCTGGGCACTTATAACTCGCTCGTTAAACTTAGCGCCATTCTTCAACCCAATTCTCCAATACAATCACTCTTCTCTCCCCTTTCTTCGTTTCACTTCTTTGTCCCGCCGTTGCCAGCAGGTCCTCCTCCTCCTCCTTTCTCACGGTAGTCCGGTGAATTTCAGCCCGGTAATGATAATAATTTTCCGCCGGTCTTTCTCCCGGAGCAATCTGTTTTCGCGTAGCACGCGCCGCCACTTGAGGTCGTTTCACTCCTTGAAAACGCTGCTTTGCGGACCGATCTAACAGCCACCGGCCGCCGCTGTCTCTCTTTTCCCTTCTCCTCGTTCAACCCATCCTAGCTTTTATTTAGAGAGAAAAACGCCGCGAGGGTTGGAGGGATTATGAAAGGGCGACGCACGCCATCCACGAGGACGACTACAATACCAAGGCACGTTTGTCTATGCGCAGGTGTGTGAGTGTGTGCGCGTACAAACAGCTCCGGCCAAGTGTAAGAGGTGAGAGTTTTTAATCATGGCATTTTATCCTGAGAGAGCCTTTGTACAGACGACGAAGATACTTTCGTCTGCTCCACCCCTTTCTCTGTGTTTACAGGGACAGGCTTTCAGCCTTTATACCAGTGAACGTTTCAACTATTTAACCCTCCTTCTCAGTCCTTCACTCCTTAATCCCTTCCGATGGTCCGCACCGCGATGGAAATTTTCACGCGTTCCTCCCATCGTGAATTTTTCTTTTCTATAATGTACACGTACCTGCGAAGGGTGTAGTATTGAATTTATTACGTTAAAGTTGAAATTATGCGAATATCGTCTATGAATTTTCCTCCTTCGTCTTCTCTTCAAAGAAAGTTAATAAGGTTCCACGGAGCCAGGGGCAATTATCGAATTCCACAAGCTCGATCGAGGTACTCTCGCAGAGATCCAGGATACCTAGCCTAGCCCCGAGACCCTTAACGAGATCCCTTCATTTGCGTAATTAACTATCGACTTTCTGTCGACAATCTTGTTAACGAGAAGCCCGCCGATCGTTAATGGATTCCGGCGGGCACAGAGGCGGACACACAACCAGAGACAGCGAAATAATTATTCTCTACTTCCGGATACAACTCGGAAAGCGTCCGGTCCACGTCGAAAATATAACACGGCTGCGGAAATCGATTCGTTGCCTGGCGTTTCCGTCCAACGATTCGGTAATTGCGGGCCTCCTTTGAATCGTTCTTGTCCATGGTGAGAGAGAGAGAGAAAGAGAGAATTCCATTCTACTC
Source organism: Habropoda laboriosa (assembly GCF_001263275.1). Lineage (NCBI taxonomy): Eukaryota > Metazoa > Arthropoda > Insecta > Hymenoptera > Apidae > Habropoda > Habropoda laboriosa. The sequence continues at coordinate 2,128,866 of NW_017100190.1, read as the reverse complement.
TCTCTCTCTCTCTCTCCCTCTCTCTTTGTCAGAAATAATCGGGGTAGGTTGAGCGCCTCTCAATTAAACCCGTATTCCTGGGCCGAGGTAAGAAAGTATGCGCTATTATCGACAGAGCTGCGTCAAGAGAAATTCGGACTGCTTTCCGTAAAAATATTATTCGACACGGTAACCCAGATTCGAGTGCACCATTCAATAGTAGGATGAAAAGTCTGCTCGAGAATTGTTCGACAGAATTAGCGAACGAAAGAAAGATCCGGCTGATTTATGGGCTGCAATCGCGACGAAAATTTCATTGCTTCCTGTGAAGATCATCTTGTCGAATCTAGGTGAATTTTTCAAATAAATTACCCTCTCTCCTCGTCTTCTTCTCTTCTCTTTTCAAACTTCCCGCCAAATCTTCATTTATTTTCTCTCCTTTACTCCTCACTGTTCTCTCGTCGAAAATTCTTCCCATTAACGTCCTTGATACGCGGTTTGAAAAATAAACTATTCCCTCTTCTTCTTACCTATCTTCAACGTCGATTTTCAAATTTCCCGCCAAACCTTCTATAATTAATTATACGTAAGTGTCTTTTTATTTCGTCTCATTTGTTCCGCTGCTCGCTCTTGTTAATTCCATCCCCGTTCTCCCGTCGGAAATTCTTCCCATCAGCGCCCTTGACCAACAGTTTGGAAATAAACGCGATCCGCGGTTGGAAAAAGCGGCGCGAACACTGTCCACGATCCAGCCATAAATTCCACGGCGGAATGACGTTTACGCTGCGGCCGGCAAACACCATGGCGGACCCCGTTTAAGCCTTCGAGTGGCTAACGAGCACGTCCTGTCCGTGTACGCGCAAACATGAATCAATTTCCCGCGTAAACGCGCTTGCACTGCCCCCCACTCTTGCGGTCGGCTTTCCGCAAACACCAATTAATTCCGTTGCTACGTGTTTTCTTTTCGATGCACCGCTATGGAATTCGGGAACGTTTCATTTTATCCACGAACCCGGCGAAAGTTCGACGACTCCGTTGCTATCGGCCGTTGTCAGTCGGCGTTGTTCAAGGATCGACAGGGAAGCCGGAAATTTCTTTCGGTTGTAAAATTGGGTAAAATACAAACCCCGCGGAAATTGCTTCCTTTCGAAATCAGAGAAACAATTCTCGATGTCGAAGGATCAACGGGCAAGCTGGGTTTCTTTCGGTTGAAGAAATTGGGTAAAAGAAGCTCCTGAGAGATTTCTTTTCTGTTGGAACGAAATAAGAATTCTTGATGTCTAAGGATCAACGAGGAATCTGGATTTCTTCTGGTTAAAAAAACTGTTTGCTTGTGGAACCAAATAACAATTCTTCGTGTCGAAGGATCAACGGGTAAGCTGGACTTCTTTCGGTTGAAGAAATTCGGTAAAAGAAGCTCCTGAGAGATTTCTAAACAAAAAGACAATGTTCACGTCGAGGGATCAACGAGGAATCTGGGTTTCTTCAGGTTAAAAAAAGATTGGAACACTTTTCTTCACGGTCCCGTAGAACAAACTCCAGAGAAACGTTTCCATTTGGAACGAGAAAAACTTCTGAAAAATCTGTCAAAAAATTAGGAAAATAAAGAGTGATCTTTGTTCGAGAAAAATCGACTCTTTCTCACGCTACGTCGTCAAGGGTACGAATTAGAGAGTCGTTCGCTGGTGAACGAACGAATCGAACGAATCTCGTTAGTCTACCAGAGGCGAAACGACTCACGAGTGACACAATGAAGGGAGACTTGGCAGCATGTTAAATATGAATTTTAATTTATTTTTCACTTTTTGAGTAAGGCGTGGAGGCTACCGAAGACGGACAACACCATCGGCTAAAAACGTCTTCACCCCTTTTCCTAGTTACATCTAACGGGTGTACTCGTTACAACGTGCCGGCGCTTGACCGCTGTCGATAAATCTTCATTTCCTACTACCTTTTCCATATTTCTTTTCTCTTTCTTGTCTCGTATTTTTTTTTTTTTTT
>NW_017100190.1:2116713-2126868 GCF_001263275.1 Habropoda laboriosa | reverse complement strand
TTTTTCTCTTCTTTCTTTTCACTCTCTATTTCCCTGTTACCACTTTCCTCGCTTCCCTCTTCCCTTTTTACAGTAGTTTTTATTTATTTATTTACTTATCTTTTTCTCATTTACGATGAAAAATATGATCGTTATTGCCAAATATGATCGATAACACGGTGCGTAACCCCGAGCCTCTGACCGGAGAGACAATGTTTCCCTTGTCCTCGTTTCGTCCGCAATTTATACCAATCTACACTTTCTTTTATTTAGTGCATCGGAAACTACACCGTTCGACGAACACCCTATATATATAATACATATATTTCATCCCCTTAAATTGTCCTCAATTCTCTCTCTCTCTCTCTCATTTTTTTTGGTTCGTCTCCTCGAAACCCTCGCTCTGCGGTGTCTCGATACACGAGGTTGCGAAAACAGCGCGAGACGGTCGTTCTCCCTTCCGAGCTTCTCGCGAATTTTCCACCTCGACGTACACTTGGCATGCGGAAACTTTGTTTCGAGCAACGCCCGAGATCTCCTCGCCACGGAGATCGGAGAGAGAGACGGGGGAAACGACGCGAGGAGATACGCTCGAAGGGGAGAACCACCCTCCGGTGCTCGAATCGATTTTAAGAAAATATACAAATCACGAGGGGATTTCGACGAACTTCATTTGTTGTGTCTCGCGCAGCTCGCTGCGCCAACCGACGATCCACGGAATCGCCGGAAATCTGCGTCTCTCGCTTCCATTCTGGCTCGATTAATCGTCGCTCGATTACATAATTGTCGAGTGTGTCGCGACCGGGAGAGAGTGCGCCTCGAGATTGATTTTTCACAGCTGAACAAACCTGAGAAACTATAGACACGGCTACGTAACTTCTTCGTCCTTTTCTTTTATCGGTACAGGCGAAACAATTTCAAATGAACTCGCGAAAGTGCAAGGTATTCAGCGAAAGAAAGAGACACGTACGAGGGCGCAATGGAATGAGAGTCGTCGGGGTTCTCCAAGAATTGTCGATCGGCTCCGACAAGCTGAACAACTTCGCGAAAGGAGGTCGAACGATAAAAATCAAAAACAATTTGTCAAGCTCGTTTGGGAATTTTCATTTTCAGCCTGTAGTTTCTCCGGTCCGTTTTCTTTTTCCCACGGTTCCTAGCGAGAGAGTGAACTTCGCGAGGTTTCTTCCCTCGCTTCTGTGGGGAGAAAACACGCGTGGAAATTGCGGAGAACGGGCACGACAGTCTCCCCCGGTCGAACGGCGTGAATCGCAATCACGGTCGAGCGTGTCAGGAACATTGGTCGATCCTGCTACGCTCGCAGGTCCTGTGGACGGTGTCCTGGTTACAAAAGGATCGCTTTTCCTTTCACGATGCAAAATGCAAGTCCGCCGGAGGGGCAGGTCGCGGCTGAGAGGGCGCCGCTTTTAATCGCCGCGAAACAAAGCGGAAACAGCGTAATCGATCGATCGGAACTATTCGAATTTAAACGTTCCCAACGGTTCGTCGAGTTCTCCTCTTTGTGTCGATTGCGTTTCAGGGAAGGAAAAAAAAACGTTCCGACGCATTTATCGCAACGAGTTTGTCTGTTTTTTTTTTTGGAAATAAAAGAGTTGTCGATCGTTGGAAGATGAAAAGCTGGGCCGCCCTCTGAGACGCAACGCTCCGGAAACATCGCGGTAGAGTCCTCCGTCAGGACTTCGGAGCGACGAAAGAAAACGAACGAAGGCCGGACGAGCGCGATCGTGGACGCGAACTATTCGGCTCGCCGCGCCAGTTCGCCCCGTCTTAAACCCTTATTAAAGTTATTAACGCGTCGCATCGGAAAAATTGGCAGTACGGTAGTGAATTGAAAGACTCGTTATTCATGTTCCTCGCTTCCCTCGACCGCGTGTTGCTCCCTCGATCTTCTCCTCCCGATCGTGCACCGAGAAAAATCCTCCAAGTTTCCTTAATTGTTTCACAGACCGTTGAAACCAATTCGATGCCCAGCAAAATTACCAAAAGACCCTCGCAATTTTCATCCCCGTTCAGTTGAAAACACTTGCCGATCCCCGATCGATTTATCTTCCCAGTGCACGCGCGCATCGCGATAGTCGCCACGTTTCTTCCTTCTCTTCTTCCTTCGCCCGGTGAAAATTGCTTGCCTAGCGCTCGTCTCGAGACCGGATCGATTGGCCGGTGAATTGCTGCTCGGCCGCGGCAGCACCGACGTGATTTCCGGGTCTCTAGAATCCACGGTTGAACCTCGTAGGCGAAGGAGATCGGGCAAGTGACGCGGAGACTCCTTCGACGGTTGCCGCGATCGAAAGTCGAAGATCAAGGAAGAAAGGTTCGCGAGAACGATTCACCTAACTGAAGGGGAATCAACGTGGCGTCGCGAACCGGAAACGACTACTTCGCCAACAAGCCATAGAGTAATTAGTTTCGGCAAACTGATCTCCGAAGTAACTCGCGTTAGCACGTCGGTTCTCTCTGCAACGTTTCGTTCTTCTTCTACTTTTCTTTTCTTTCTCCTTTGTCCACGTTCGTTTTCGGAGCAATTCCGCGGCGTCGAAGCTTAACCCGGACAGCTTTCGTTTCTCTCGATTAACAAACGCAAAAATGGGTGCTATTTATCCTTTCCTCTGCCGTTTCTCTTTTCTCTTCGTTAAGGTTACTTTTATTTGGAATCTCTTCTAAGACAACGAAGGAATAAAAAAAGTGTATATAGTAAGGTCGATAAATCGTTATAACTTATTGGAGCGGAAAAAGAGAGGTGTTGTTTCGAAAATTCGGATTAAGCTCGAGCCATCGTTCGGCGACTACGATTATCTCTCTCTCTTTCTTCTCTTTTTGTAATCCAGAAATTTCGCTCTTAAACGCGCGATCTCGCGATACAACTGCAGCTCTTCGGACGACAAAGGACCCGACACATTATTCTCGATTACCTCTACGATCGTATAATATAATAATCCTCTTTTTTTATTCTTTATTTACTTAGATTCACGATTACGTCTTTTTCTACCCGCGAGCCACCGAGCCGCGCCTCTCAACGGCGACACACAACTTTCGCGATCTAAGCTAATAATCCTCTCTCTGTCTCTCTGGTGATAGCGATTTTTCTTTTCATTTTATCCCCTTTTCTTCCTCCACACCTCGGGTACATTCAGTTCCACTCTTTTCTCCCCTCTTTTGTCCGCGGTTGATCGTTCGTTATCGGACCAGAATAAACGAGCCTTTTTTCGTCTCTCCGCTGATTCTTTAAACAAAGAACCACCCGATTGCTCGCGGTTCCAATTGAGAGAAAACAATCTTTTTCGAAACAGCAGACTCAACCGTTCTCCACGTTGCACAGACTTCCAAGTATATATCCTCTTTCTCTCCCCCTTTTAAACAGCCGGCATTTAAATCCTTTCTTGGACGTTTGAATAACTCGCGAATGTTCGTATTAGAAAGGAACTGGTTTCGCAGGAAGTAATTGAACTTTTCTATCTCCCCGCCCTTAATTTCGCCGAACTTCCAAAGTTTCGCCTGTCTCCGAGAATGATAAGTCCAATTTATCGGCACTTTCAACGGGGAAAAATGCAATTTCCCGGGATTGTCTTGAATTAGCGAGACTTTCAGCTTCGGTATTGCAGTTTCGAAAGATATTTCAGAGAGGACGGCTCGGTGTCTCCCCGGAAGTTGCTCTCCCACGCACTCAGGCACGCATTCTAGTTTGAAAGTTGATTTAGAATTTGTTTTATTGCGCGACGCGAAGGTGCTGTAAGTATGTGTGTACGTATGATCTGTAATGTGTGTGTGTGTAAATTGTGTTCCTGTCGTTTCAAAGTACTTCGCCTTCTGGTGTCGTGTACACGTGTATAATATATTATTTGCATTTATAATATAAGAGAGCAAACACGCACACACGGAGAAAAAAAGAGAGAGAAACGCATCCTCTCTGTCTCTTTTCCTCCGTGTCTACGTGTCTGTTTCTTCGATTCTCATCTTTCCTTTCTTTCTTCTTCTTCTTCGCTCGTTAGATCGTTTACAATTAATTACAAAGTTAATTACAGACAACACGAGATACTCCCCATGCCTTCACGATTATTTACAGCGTCGTTTTTAAATTAAAACACCGATTCCTCGTGGACTGTCGTCACCCCTCGAGGCGTGCATCGCGAATCGATCGTAGATCGATGAATTTTCTCTCTTCGAGATTTACACCCTTCGAGATTCTTTTCTCTCCACTTTTTCTCACATTCGATATCCACCGCTGTGTTTCCAGATCGATCAGGGAGAAGATCAACGATCTACGACGGATTCGATGTAACAAGAATCGGCTGTTCGATCGACAAATTACCAGCTAGGGAAAAAAGAATGAAAACTGGACTCATCGAAGAGTATTGAAAGAACGAGGGCATCATCTTACGTTTTACTTAGACGTAACAAAGGTATAGAATACGCGAGCAGTCCCCCGATCAAAAAGGGACCCTCGGACAATCGATTCCACGCGAGGATATTCTTTCTAGAAAAAAGGAAAAAGAAAGAAAAACTCCCCAAACACACACACACACACACACTCGTCCCTCGACGATTCTTTCCCGCTTTTCACGACGACCGACGTAAAGATTTCGATATTTTTCACCGGCTTCTGTTTTTTACACCTTCTCTCCTCAACGTCGAACCGATCGATCGCCTCGAGAGTGTACCTTTATTCGTCCGTTTCTCTTCTCTCAGTTAAACCTAGCGAGTTAAAGAGACTCCCTATAAGAAACCGCGTGTGATTTTCCAAACGGATCGATCGAATTTCCCGAAGACTTCTTAAAAATCGTTTTACTCGTTTATCTTAAACTATCTAAAGAAGGGACTGGACTTGTCTCTCTAAACGGGGGGATTTATCGTGGATCCGCGACGACCGTAGCCTATTCTCTAAACAGAGATCGTACACACCCTTAAATGTCGTCCCTGTCTTCCGTAATTTCTTCTTATCGCAGGAAATACAACCGTCGAAAGTTGAACGACGCCCTTTCTGGCCAGCTGTACCGAACAAGTACTGTAAAAACAGCGGTGAAACGAACAGAGAAAGTGCTCTCGTTGCGATCAAACTCCCGATCGAGCGATCTCTCTCCCTCTCTCTGTAGAGTAGCGGTGTATCTCTACGGTCGTTTCTACGGTGGATCGATCACCGCGCGCGGATCCCGGAAATAACGAGGGGTCCCGGAACGCGCGCCAGCTGTCCCGGAAATCATCGAGTCACGCGGTATTTTCCGGCGAGCGGCTCGAAATCGAAAGAGCTCCGCTCTCGAATCACGGAACAACAGAGCAACAGTAGTAGGCGGAGAGAGAGAGAGAGTGAGTGACACGCGTCGACGAATCGAACTTGGCCAATTTTTCTCTCCCCCGTTTTCTCCATTTTTCGTTTCTGCAGAAAAGAAGAGCGAATGTAATATGTGCACGCGCAGCTGGCGCGGTTCGAGGCTAAAAATTCGTCGATCCTCGTACAACTGGTGCGAGCGAAAAAACAGAAAGAAAGAACAAGGTGTGCAGGCGCGTGTGCGTGCATTCGCGAATCTTCGTCCTCGACAGGCAGGAAGAATGCCTCGATCACTTGCGTGGCTCGTACCGCGCGGAATCCTTCATCTTCGAGAACTGAGCGGCTTCCGTCCTCCTCGAGGACGTCGTGGATCCTTGTCGATCCTTCCAATTCGTTCGACTATTTTCTTCTTTCTTCTCTCTCTGCCTCTTCAACGTGACTTCGCGGAATTTCTCTCTCTCTTTCTTTTCCCTTTTTCTCTCTACCTTTGTGTGTGTGTGTTTGTTTGTGTGCTGTTGCTCGCGGAGCCTGCGACACACTTGAGGCGCCGTTGACTCTCGCGACTGTCTCTCTCTTATTTCGTTACTGAAATTAAAAGCAACCTGGTACACTGGGTTTGCACGTGAGAAGCACGGTAATTCTGAGAGATCGATCGAGGTGCTTGACTGGCTGCCCCCGCTAGTTCGTTGCACGAGAAAGTATTTTTTTCGGTGACACAGTTCCTTTTTACGATACGCCTCAGATCGTTCCAAGAATCGCAGAATTTCCGTTCGTTCTTTAACCCCCCTTTTTCCTTACGCTCGCTTATTCGTTCGATTTCTTTTCTTTTGGTTTGGAAAGCAACAGGAATTGTCGATCTCAACTTTGTCTCGGATATTTGGTTATAAGACGCGTTGTTTCTTTAACACTTTACCGACCGGTAGCGGTTCAACATTGTACGCACTTTCGACCGGTCACTCGGCCACAGATCCATCCGTGACACCGGCTCTGTTCAGATTTTAGGCCACTGCGCAGGAATATACGCGCTTTTTCTTATACCTGCAGAAATGTTAAATCAAACTTTGACCGGTTAATAGGTTATCGGTCGGTAATCGTCGGCGAAAAAAAAATGGATTGATAGGTTACCGGTCGGTAAGCGTTGGCGGCAAACAGCCGATCAATAGGCTACCGGTCGGTAAAGTGTTAAGGTATCTGATCGAAACGATTCGAAAATTCTTTTTTCTTCGGGGCTGTTGCGTATAAAAATTGACGATCGGAGAAAATTTAATGCACGATAAGAATTTGTTAGAAAAAACGACGATTCATTTGCACCAATCTAATAACACGGTATTCAGTCGGTAAGAGTATCGCGAGACAAGAAGTTAATTGCATTCTGGTTCGCTCCGGTATCACGATAAGGTGGAGAAATAGTACAAAGAGATCAAGGAAACGTTGAACAGTGTTCGCAGGGTAAAGTCGATGAAATATTACGTTGAAAGAGAGGACGAGCGGAAATTCTCTCGTAATGATAAAGCCAAGAAGTTACGCGAAGACAGCTATCTTCGTGCAATTCCTCGGTCCTCGCTCGATCGCTCTTCCTTAAACATTCCCCCGTTGATGAGACAAGCTCGAGTGAACGCTGAGGGATGGACAATCTTGCCGAAAAAAGGGAAAATCCAGGTTATAGAAGCCTGGAGAGAGAGAGCTTCTTCGCGAGAGAGAAAAAAAATAGAGAAAAGATCCTTTTCCCGCGCTCGCAGTGCGGAGAAAAAAGTGTGTCGCGCGAAATCTCGCGAAGATTGCCGTAAAAAAGTCACACGGTGTAAAATCTCATTCCGGAAACGCGTCAAAGCGGTGAACTTCTCCGCCGTGGAGCCGCGTCTCTGAGAAGCTGTTACGGTTCTCGTGTGTGTTTTTCTTTTTTCTCGTTTTTCGTGACCCGTCCAACGTTTTCAAGGAACGTTTAGCGGACTTTATCCGTGGAAAAAGCGTACGTAAGGGATTTAAATTGAATTCTCGAAGAGCCGCTGGAGGATTGGAATTTTGGATGGAAAGGCAGGAGAGGAGAGGAGAAGTTTTCGGGAAACTGGCCAAGTTGGAGGAGAAGTATGGGATAGGGAGTGTTGTTGGGAGCCAAGGAAACGAGCCCCCGGCAACAGAGAATAGTCTTTGTTTTAATCCTCTTAACGTCTCGCGGCGCTGTTCCGCGTGTCTCGTAGACTCTGGAAGAATAATACGCGCGGAAGTTCATGGGTTCCATTCACGATGGCAACCTGTTCGGTATGAAACGCGGTGACTCGTGAGAAATAAGTTGCTCGTTTGTTCTTATTTCAATTTCTTAGTTTCGAAGATCATCTGAAATCTTAGATATTTGCAAAATTTCACGTTCGAAATTCTATATGTCCTGTTCTAAAAAGTTCACGGAATCTACATTTCTCATATACCAGAAGTTATCAAAATTCTGTATCCCCAAATACCGAAAATTCCCAAAATTCCATATCCCCGAAATCCACATTCTCCACATACCCAAAATTCTCAAAATTCCATATCCCTAAATTTCCATATCTTCAAATTCTACATTCCCCAAATATCAAAAATTCCCAAAATTCTATATCCCCAAAATCCACATTCCCGATTTCCCAAAAATATCCAAAATTCCATATCCAAAAAAATCCACATTCTCCACATACCAAAAATTCCCAAAATTCCATATCCCCAAAACCACATTCCCAATTTCCCAAAAATTCCCAAAATTTCATATCTCCAAATATCAAAAATTCCCAAAATTCCATATCCCCAAAATCCACATTCCCAATTTCCCAAAAATTCCCAAAATTCCATATCCCCAAATACCAAAACTTCCCAAAATTCCATATCCCCAAAATCCACATTCCCAATTTCCCAAAAATTCCCAAAATTCCATATCCCCAAATCCCAAAACTTCCCAAAACTGTACATCCCGAAAAGCAGTATTATCGCGTCTCTATTGTTGGACAGCCACTTGGTGCGAGAAAGGGGTGGCGAAGAAAGGTGGAAAATGGCGGGAAGGCGCGTGTCTCGGATCCGTTCTCAGGTCGTTGCTTCGGGCTTATTGTCCGCGACGTTTCAGGAAGCCAGAGAAGTTCGCGCGCGCGGGAACTAGGCCTCTCTCTTTTGAAACTCGGTCACGGCGCCTATGGTAAGGGAGAGTGGAGAAGGAGGAGTAGAGGTGAAAAAGAAGGAACCGATTGTTGGGCTTGGAAGAACAAGGCCTGGCAAAACGGACCCCCGTCGTCCCACGACGGCCCTCTTTTTCAAGTGGAGAGGTACGAAAAAGGAGAGCGGCTGGCTGGTCGACTCGAGTCGAGTCCCTGGCTAAGGTAAGTGAAGCCTTTCGCGAAAGTGCTCGCGCCGCTGACGACGAGCTTAGTAGCGGCGGAAGAAAAGCTACCGATGGAAATAACACACTCGACTTCTACTCTCGCCTTTACGATCGATATCCGACGTTCAACTCGCGCTTACAAATTTATTTTTCCCCAACAAATCTACTCTTCCTTTTCCCCCGTATTACGTCAAATTCCAACAAAAGTTCGTAGCATTTTTTAAGGTAAAATTCAAAGACGCTGTTTAGATATTTGTACGTAGATTTATTCAACCAGTTTCTTGGCATCTTTCCGGACGATGAACTCCAGACGGTTTGACAAACGCTACGAACTTTTCTTCCGAACAAATGTTTACTATTTATTCCGGATTTTTCGGTGAAAGATTCGAGTGCTCCGTATGTGGTCGTAGAAAGTACTTAATGATAGTTGTTCGAGGGGTTGGTTCGATGACGTTGAAAGAATAATGGTGGAAACGTTGAGGAAGTCTTTATACGATGCTTTCGCAGTAATGGATTATAAGTACTGTGGAGGTAACGTGCATGGAATAGGTAGCAGAGGAATATTTTTAGTTGGCAAGTGTAAAGAAATGAAGAAAGAAAAGTGTGTAGCACTGTTTCATTTTTAACACTCTAAGTCAGGGAGTGTTTTACACTTGTAGCATTTTTTTTCAGGATTAGAATACAGTCTACTTTACACTTCCGATCGGGAGGCTACTCGTTTGGATTATCGTGGATTTCTGGCACGAGGGTTAAACAGTCCCGAGATACAAAATAAAGTATAATTTATCACGAACAGTACGATAAGAAGATAGCCCAATTACTCTGTACACTAAAATTGTGTTCAACCATTCGAGTATACGTACACTACCGGTCAGAAGTTTCGAATCACCGAGCATTGCAATTTACAGAAAAATTTTCAGAAAAAAGTCTGCGACTTTGAGAATTTTTTATCGTTCGAATCAATTGATATATAAAAAATTAGCAGCAGATTTAATATCGATGAAAAGTGGGAGGTGATTCGAAACTTTTCATCATCCCGTAAGTTCGCGTCGAATTTTATAATTTAGATCAATATTACCAACGAGCCTTTAAATTTCATCGATAAAACCCGAGTGCCTTCCCATTCCACTACTTTTTTTCGATAGACTTTCGTTAAAATTCAGATCAATATTTCCAACGAACCTTTAAATTTGATTTAAAACAACGTAAGCGTCTTTCCATTCCACAACTTTTCTCTATATTCTTTCTCTTTTTGATAAGACCACTATGTCGTCGCTATAGTATTTCCTTAGACTTTCGTTAAAATTCAGATGAATATTTCCCACGAACCTCGAAATTTGATAAAAAAAAGCGTAAGTGCCTTCCCATTCCAGTACTATTTTTATAACACCATTATGTCGTCGCTATAGTATTTCCTTAGACTTTCGTTAAAATTCAAATCAATATTTCCAACGAACCTCCAAATTTGATAAAAGAAAAAACGTAAGCGCCTTCCCATTCCATATCTTTCTTTTTCATAAGTGACTATAGTATTTCCTTAGACTTTCGTTAAAATTCA
>NW_017100190.1:2102107-2116546 GCF_001263275.1 Habropoda laboriosa | reverse complement strand
AAAAAAAACCCTTCCCACAACTTACTCTATCTTCTTTTTTAATAAGTCGCTACAATATTTCCGTTAAAATACTTTTCACTTTCAGCACGAACTTACAGAACGCCCTAATAGATCAAGAAAACTTCCCCAAAAAGAGTGTCCCAACGAGATCCATAAAACCTCTCGTTCCCATTGTCCCTCCCTTCGTTTGCACTTCCAATCGACGTCCAAGCCGCATGAATTATACACCGTGAACACCGCTCCTCTGTAACGCGACGGAACGCGTCCCCGCCCCTGCGTACAAAAGAAACGCGTTTCACAAACAAACGTGGAGGAAAGACCGTGAGTATACGAGGCTGGGTATGAAACGGTCCGCGATTTGAACAAGGATCAGGAAGCCGCCCCTGAGGTAGCTCGAGGTAGGGACGGGTTTGGTAGACGAAAAGGAAGAGACAGAGAGAGAGGGGGGGGGGATGTTTCGCCTGTGCAAATTTGCCTTCGACCTCGTTTCAGGGATCAGGAGCTCCTTTCGCGCTACTCGTCGCTCTTCACTTGGTTTGCTCGAACCCCTCTAGCCAGGCGATATTCGAGTAACGCGCTTTGCCCCGATCGATCAATGCCCGATTCGTCCACTTCGGAGAGGAAATCGGGTCGAATCATGACCTCCCACCAAGCCGGACGGCTTATCGGCCGGGCCAAATTACGGCTGTAAACGCGATTAAATGAAAAGTCGAGGGGGTTTTCGACGATATACTACGGGGCAGAAGAGGCTCGTTTCCGGACCGTGGAGCTTCGACTCGCGAATTTCCCGGCTCGTCGAGTGTAAATTTCAACGGATCGAACCGGGGGAGGTTCGCTAGACCATTCTTCGACGTTTGCCTGGGAATCGCCGAAAGTATCGCTTCCAAGTGTGTTTAACCCTTTCACCGTGCAGGGAAATTCGAGGAAATTAGAATTCGGCGTTTCTTTTGCGTCGAAGAGCTGGACCACGCTTGAGGTTTGACAAATTGATTGTTTTCGTATACTTTCGAAAATAGAATCGAAATGGATTTAAAGGGAAATTTGGGAATCAGTAGGAGAAACTTTAAACGCGTTTTTTTTTTAATTGACATCTTTAGAGTCGATGCTTCGCTTGAAATTTTCACGAAACGCACTTTATTACATACTCTCCAAAGGAGTGCATAAGAATTTTCCTCTAATTAATATTTTCACGCTGAAATTTTCAGGAAAAAATGCGATTCTATCTTCGTACGATCACATTTTCTATAAAATTCAATATTTTTTTAAATACTCCGGTGTAGTAATAAGTGTAAGTAAGACTGAATATTTCTCAAAAATCTTACGTTTTTCTTCAATAATTGGCGCACAGACGCTAAAAAAATTTTGATATTTTCTTCCGAGTCGAACCGCGCGACACTTTTCTCTTCTCTCAAATCTCTAGAAAAACTGAAACGGCATTGAATCGCTAACTAAAAATTTCCTGCGACGGCGCTGCCCAAAAAGTAAAAGAAGAGCAACGTAATAAAGACAGCGTTGAAATTGAACGATTTAAAGAGCAATCGATTGGTGAAGCGAAAAACGTCCGGTATCGAAGGTAAACGCGACTTCGAAGTCGACCAGGTGTGAATGTTTGACCAGGGCACACACGTCGCGTAGCCAGTCGCAACCTCCGGCACGGTGTTTTGATCCCTGAATAAACGCGGTCGGAATTTCATCTTCGAAATGGACGCCGGAACTTGCAGCCGGTGGCAGCTTTCGAAGCTGCTTTGTGCCGTTTCCCCGAACATCCTGACGAAGCCTCCGCTAATGTTGACCCATGGTCACCTACAAAGCCACCGTGAACCGGAAACACCGTGTCCACAGCAAACGTACGCTCCATCTCTGCTGCTTTCAACCCGCGAGGTTAACCTCGACAATTTATCTCGTCCATTCCATTTCCATATTCCAACTATTAAATCGTCAAATTTCTCGATATTTCTCCCAGTTCGAACGGAAATTCCACTTGCCTCGATCTCACGCTCGTCTCGTATTGTTAATCCGGAACTATTTGCAGTTATTTCGAGAGAACGGTAATTAAACAGGGTCTCCCTCGAGAATCAAGCACCTCGGTCTTCTCTCTTTGTTCGCTTTTTTTCTCATTCGCGACAAAAGCGAGCCTCGATGCGTCTTCGTGAAGGAACGACAAGCTCTCTAGACTGTCTAAGGCTATAAAGCTTGATCAACTTCCGCGGGGATTTAAGAGGCCCAGATTCACCTAAATCCGAGGAACAGCGATGACGGTGATCTCGAGACCCTCTGGACGCGTCTCGAGCCGCGAGAATCGATCCCCGGGGCGGAGAACAAACGCGTCTCCAGCTGCTTCTCGATCCTCGCGTGCAAAGAGAGAGACGGCTAATGTAGCTCTGCGAGCTGTACGTCGTTCAAAATTAGAGTAACCTCGCTCTCGGACCGGTTCTCGTCCGTTCTGCGCGTAGACAGAGAGCGCAGCGGTGGGTGAGACGGAGAAAAACGTAGGTTCCAGCCCTGCCTCAGGCACGTCCCATGCGCGAAGCGAGGTTACTCTCATTTTGAACAGAGTATAACGACAAATGCACGCTCTAAAGACGCATCCAAGCTTCTCACTCTTTCTCGCTTTCTCTTTCGTCGCTTTCGAACAGGACGAAGAACGTATGTATACGTAACATCTAGATTACGCGTCGCCGGAAGTAGCCATTGAGAGTAGAGTTTTCGATACTTTTCAGCCGTTTAAAGCTTCGAGAATGACAAACGAGGCTGAGAGTGGCTACTTCCGGTGACCGGGTGATTGATCGTTGCCTGCAAATAACGTTACAGTTAAGAGAAATTACGTGGACCGTCGGAAGTAGTCTTGTAATTAACGGAAGAACGACGCGTGTCTTCGAAATTTCACACCTCGATCTTCCTTCAAAACGTACACATTGCAAATTGACAGTTTCGAAAGTCTCGTTACGTTCTGAACATTTGCAATACTCTCTATTCCTCTCGTTCCTTAGACCACGATATTCTCGGACTACTTCCGGCTGGCCACGATTAACGCTAAGATAGTCGTGTGGATAGAAAGATCGTGAATGCAGGCTCACCGTTCTTCCGGCCAGTCGGCCGTTGTTCTTTCATCGAGTAGAAGAGGAGGACGGTGATGGTGTCTTATTACATTACGTTTTTTTTTTTTTTTTCGTTTTTGCTTTTTTCTTAGTTAAAGGTGACGATATTACTTGTTATTATTATCATTTTTTTTCCATTTTTTTTTTTCGGTTTGTCTGTTTTTGTCTGTTTTTGCTCGTAATAGCGGATATGGTGATCGTGATTGGTCTCGGTGATCGACTCAAGCGGTCTCCGATACCGGAAGCGGTGGCTGCCCACCGGAAGTAGTCATGGCAGGCGCGGTGTTGGTGGTGGTGGTGGTTGGGACCGGAAGTGGCTGTAGGGCCTGCATGTCAACCGCGGTGTGGGAACCGCGCTTCTTTAGGTCCTGGAACAATTCGTATTTCGGATATGTTTCAATTTAGATTCTTCGTCCATCTTCGTATTGTCTTGTCCCTTTCACTCTCACACTTTCTGCCATTTTTTCAAATCTTTCTCCCCTCATTCTCTCCACAGACTCTCGAGGAGTCCTTATTCTTTCCTCTTTCACACCTTCGTTTATTCCATTCTTTCTTTCTTTTTTTTTTTAACATTCTCTCTATC
The DNA here is from genome assembly GCF_001263275.1 of Habropoda laboriosa. Classification (NCBI taxonomy): domain Eukaryota; kingdom Metazoa; phylum Arthropoda; class Insecta; order Hymenoptera; family Apidae; genus Habropoda; species Habropoda laboriosa. The sequence continues at coordinate 2,112,865 of NW_017100190.1, read as the reverse complement.
TCTCGTTCACTCGTCCAAACACGCTTTCCTTTTCACTCCCTTCCTCTCTTATCTCTCGCTCTCTCGTTCATTCGTCTTGTCCAGTTGGTTTTCTACGTTTCTAGGGCAACTATAATCGTAAACTATGATCTTAAATGCCTGTTACACTACTATCTACGTCTCCTCTCTCTCTCTCTCTCCCTCCCCCATCTCTCTCTCTCTCTCTCTCTCTTCCTTTTTATCAATCCGCTTGGCAAGAGTACTTCCTGCCTACGTTTCGTTCTCCCTCTTTCTCCTTGCCTCTCAAGCTCCTCGAGAGCACGGCGGTCCCTTTCTAATTCTTCAACGTCTCAAAATTTTCTTTGACAAACTCGGCCCCTTCGTTCTATCGAAAAATTCTCGGCGAGAGAGAAAAAAAAAAGCAAAAGTTAGCTCCTCTCGCTGATCGTTCTCGGATGAAATGAAATGAGAGACGTGATCGTCGCCTCGTGGCATCGATTTTTATCTCGTCGATTGATTCGCCGATCGCGGAAAAACTCTGAAGAAGAAGGGAAAAAACTCGCGACTGAAAGGAAAAGGCAAAGAGAAAAACAAAAGATGTAGTCAACTGTCTCTATACCGAAGTGAATCGAGCAAGTACGTAATCGCGAGGCTAAAAAGATCGCGTCGGACGAGCGAAGAGAGATGTCGAGAGGAAGGAGGTGGGTTAGAATGAGAAAGAGGCACGCGGGCCGCGTGCAAAAGCACAGAGAATCTCCAGGAGAGAAACGTAAAGAGTTGTCATGCGAAAGAAAGATAGGGTAGTACAGCGAGAGAGACGAGAATAAAAATGATCGCAAGAACGTAGAGAGATCGGTAGAGAAGCGGAACAACGGTGCTACCAAAACACAGAGAGATACAGTTTCCAATAAAGAACAACAGTCACGTATGTATATATAGATATATATGTACACCTGTAGATGCACACGGGTATATATGTATATATGCACACACATCGAGAGAAAGGAGAAAATGAAACAGCGTTACAACAACAACAACGGTACAGCAAGAGAACGACTAGAAAGAAGGTGGTGAAGTTTGGTGCGAGAATAGAAAATGCGCGTGTGTGAAGAAAATGTGCGCTGTCGTGGAGAATAAGGTGGAAACGATCGATACAAGAAAGGAAAAGAGTGTGAAAGAGGTAGAAAGTAAAGAAAACATGCCAGGTGCAATAAGAATGATCATCTCGACAAGCCATTAATTGCAAAAAAGTTTCGTGACTTCGGTTCGTTTCAACGCTTACAGTGTTTCATTCGAACGACGCGTTTTCTCTTTCCGTTACGAATCCCTCCGTCAAATGTTCTCACAATCTTTACAAATGTTTCTCCTCAAATTTCGCCTCTTTTACCCCGGTGAATTTTGGATTTTGCATATTTCGAACAGAGAGAAACGCATCCACGATGCAGTGTGTGCATTGCATACAAGTGCATTCGAACTTGCTCTGAGGATATGGTACATACGTCGAAGCTTCATCACAGCGCTCGGTAGAGTCGGCTTAACGTTTCTTTCATTTTATTGCTTATCTTTACGTTATCTGGATTTCTCAAACTCGTGTGCGACAAATAAAAACGGATCTGTTTCTATCAGCGAGGCGTTTCACTCGGTTGGCTCGCTTTTCTTTTACTCTTACTGATCAAAAAGCGGAGCTCCTCGTCAAGCGTCTCGAACGCGTACACGAAACAGGAGTGGTCTCTGGTGTAACGGCGCGTTTCGAGTACGCGTTCGCATCGAGAAAAGAGGATTAAGTTAGATTAGGTCGGCCTAGGTCGAATAACAGATTCGCGTTCCCTGGTTCACCGAAATATTCCAATTTTTTAATTCGATCACTTTTGCGTAATTCGTAGTGAAACACCAGGGTTGGTAGAATCCGTTATTAGCCCACCGACGATAGCCACTAGCTTAGAAAATAGAAGAGAAAACACCGGTCAAAGGTGTTCTAATCTGAAACTCCTACGAAAAGCCTACGCGGCCAATCGAACGCTGCTCTGTACCGGGTTCCTAGCTGGATAAGAAAAGAAAAAGAAAGGCGGTGAAAGAGTGGCAGGGGGGAAAGAAACGAATGGTTTCGATACGCGTCACGACAGCCGCATGCACAAGACCGTCGGATTTCCCGGGGAGAAAATTCGCCGACTAGATCCGTGCACCGCAATGCGGCCCGCTCTTTCGACTGCTCTTTCGTGCGATTGTCGACGTCGAGGAAGACGTCGTTCGACAGGCGTCGTTAATCCTTTTCAACCGACCTGTCCGCGACGCCCGTTCTTCCTGTCTGACCCGGCTGCGGTTTAGAGCCTCAAGGCTCGTTCACGCGAGGGAAATTTCTGTTACATTTCGACTACAGAAACTGCACAAGCGGGCACACAGTGATTCTTTACGGTGAAATAAGCGAGAAATGTGGAATAAAATTTTTTCATTCGACGCATAATTCCGGAGAAAATTCAGTTTGAAGATCCTTAGGCCGCGTTCGCACTTGTGCGAACAGCTGAAAAAGACACCTCGAAGTGATGGTCACCGATTTCGACGAAACTTTGGTACATGATAGTACTCAGAGAAATATTTCATACGTATTTGTTTTTTATTATCAATCGTCCACAGTGAAGAAGTGAAAATCGCCTGATTTTCTCGAAAATTAAGTCTCGGATGAAAAAACTTTATTCTACATTTATTCTTTATTTTTATGCAAAGAATCACCCTGTTTGAGTAATACTCTCAGCCACTCTATGTATAGCAATTAAACGGCGTTATCTGCGAGGCAGCGGAATGGCGCGGTTCGCCTTAAAGGCCAATTCACGCGTGTAAAATTGACGTTGTTCAAATATTAACGTTTCGGTGTTACGCGAATTTCGGTGGTTAGATAATAATTAGGTAGCACTGTGCGGCGAAGTTGGATGAAATTACACAATGCTGAAGGCGAGATAGGTGGAGTTAACGATAGTTAGGAATCTCTGCTAACACCAGGCGACACGTTAGTTCACAAAGTGTAACGTAACGTTCCTCGTTACGCTAATGACATTCTGATTAGCGAAGGCAACGTTCCGCCGAATTTAACGTCTAAACTACAAGCTCATTCACCCAAACACCGTCGCGGAATGGTAAATTCTGAAAAGAGATAGCCGGAATTTATTATCTCGAGATCTCCTCTCTCTATATAGTTCCCCTCTGTCGATGACACGTCCGACGAGAAATGTTTAGGATACAACAAAGCCTGTGTACGGAAAAGAAGAGAGTCCCCTCTGTCGTTGGCAAGAGGGACACGAATTCCTCGCGTGAACGAGCTTTAAACCATTGGGGAGGTCGCGTTGCTTCCTTTCGCCTGTGACGCACGAGATGCGAGTGTTTGTTCTCTTTCGGTGGCGCGTGCACGCGTTATTTCGGTTTGCGACGGACCGAGTTTCGCCACGATTGATCGCCGTACCCTGGACCACGAGCCAGTTCACGCAGTCTACCGACCAACGTTCGCACAGACAAAAAGATACCGCAGAGCAAACACGTCCGTTTTGTTCGTTTCGCGACACAGTCTCTCCTTTCTCTCTGAAACTGAACGATAGGATTGACACGATAGCGACGCGGGGGTAATTCAAAGTGGCACAAAGACGACAATCGGAGAATTCTACCTTGACAGGTGTTATCGACCGAACACGAAACTTCGATTACTCTTTTATCGGAGAAAACAGAGAAACAGCAAAAATTATACGATAAATCTTCGAAACGTGACACTTTTCTGTTCGATCTCTTTTCGAAAATTTCCAAAGTTTCTCGATGCGGGAATCGTGTTAAGAAGCTTTTGGAAACGGGTGAAAATGGCGCGGCACGTACACGCGATGCGCACGTTTGCGCAGGGTCGCGTAGCATTAGCACAATACAAGGGAAACGCATTAGAAGAGCGCGAGAGAGGATCGGATTCGCGGATCGAGAAATTCGTTCAACGTCTTCACGGTAACCGCAGCGCATTAATCATCTGTTCGCCTGCACGCTCGCGATCAGAAGGCTCGCTTGTTAAAGCTGGCCGGGGCCATTAGTCGTGGCAACACACGCCGCGGAAAGTTTAAAGGGAGAGCGGAGGCCCGTAAAATAAATCACCAGTCGCGAAAAATTTCGATGCGACGGCACGAAGTTTCTGGTGAAGACGTTATGCGCCGGAAGTGCACGGAAATAATATGCCGGGATATATAGAGGGTGGACCACGTAAAACGAGTCACAAATAGCTACGATGATAAGAGAAAATTTTTATATGTAATTTAAATAATTTTAAAGGGTGAATACAATGAAGTGAGGGATTTCTTATGGCTAGACTGTGGATTTTTATGCAAATTCGTATCTTTATTGTAGTATCGGGGCCTCTAAACGCAAATATGAAACCGACAAGGGACAATAGAGAGGGAGTGGTTGGCGTAGCGCGCAAAGCATCGGCTTGCTAAGCCGAGGGTCCCGGGTTCGATTCCCGTTTGGGCCTCCGTACCCAAATAGGAAACCTCGAAGGGAAAATAGAGAGGGAGTGGTTGGCGTAGATTGCTAAGCCGAGGGTCCCGGGTTCGATTCCCGTTTGGGTCCCTCGATATTTTTTCCTAGGTTCCTACACAATACTCAAATTTAAATATTCCAATTTTAAAAATTCTAAAATTTGGCAATGAAATTTCTATAATTCGAAATTTAAATTCAAGATACTGTAGTATCGGGGCCTGTATACCCAAATAGGAAACCTGAGAGGGAGTAATGCGCAAAGCCTCGGCTTGCTAAGCCGAGGGTCCCGGGTTCGATTCCCGTTGGGTCCCTCGATATTTTTCCCTAGGTTCCTACATTATGAATGTATAATAATTTAAAAAATAGACGGTAGATAGACAATTGTTTTATTCGCTACATGTGTATCTTTGTGCCTTCAAATTTTCCATAAATGCATAAAAATCCTCGGTCTACTTGTGACCATACGACGATCTGACAAATTTTAGAGATATTCAAGGTGACAAATTCTTACCGATCCACCCTGTACGTAGATTCAACGACGATGGAAGTTTTCCTCGCGAAAAAAAAGGAAGCTAAATTACTTTCGTGATCTTCTCAAAGCCACTCACGAAGGTTCGGTAAAAGATACCTGGAAATTTTCAAAGTTCACGTGAACAGTAATTTATGCATCATACGAAAGCTGTCCTTTATTCTTCGAAACACTCGCACGACAGAGAGACATAAAAGACGTTGAATTTCTCTAATTAAACTCCCGTGCGATAGAATATTCACGTACATCGGGCTAAATTTAAGATTGTGTCAGGACGTATGCTCCTTTTTGGTCACGGAACACGTTAGCCAATAACGATCCACGTGTCAAGGACGAAAGCAGAGGCCTCGTCACCCTTGTGAAAGCCACCGGCGAATCGCGTGTCGTCGTCGTCGTCACGACCCTTTGTCGCCTCGCTCGTGTCTTTTCATCCCTCTGAAAGGCTACGCAGCCGGACCACGTCCAGTGAACAAAGGAGGAACGACCAAACGACGCGACGCGACGTGACAAGGCCGAAGGAAAAGCGGCGAGGCGTTAAAAGCGCGTAAACCTGGCACACATCACCGAACAGCGGTGTGTAATCATCCCTGAGTTCGTCGCGATTCGTTCGCCTTCCTACTTCAGCTAACTAAAGTTACAGACTAGAACGATCTACCTGTCTTTCTACAATTTTACACGTGTTTTCCCGTTTCGAGTTTGCTCGGTGAAACCTATAGGCGCGCTAAGTAGAAAAGCTCGCAGCTCGCTAAAGTAAAGAAAAGAAAACCGGTTTGGAGCTAACAGCGGATTTAAAGCGACGTGTAGAGGTTTTGTGGATAGGTCATAGAGAAAGAGAGAGGTGATAGGTGGATATAAACCTTAGGAACGTCCTACTTGGATGCAGATACACGAGGGATGAACGTGGGAAGCGAAGAAGCGTAGCCGGGATCACCAGATAGAGGGAGATGCATAAATCAGAAGCCAGATCAAGAGTCAGCCGCAACACGACGGATTCGAGTAGGCACCATGCCAGAGAGAAGGATCTCGACCGCGCGAGAAAGGAGAAAAAAACTGTCTGAGAGAAACTGAGAGATTAAGTGAGAATCGTGTGGAGGGTTGAAAAAAAAAAAACGATAGAGAGAAACGAAATAGTCGGAGAAGAATGAGAAAAGTGAAACAAGGTGATTGAGACCGATGGATTCTGAGAATCTAGGAGATTTGGGGAAATAAAAATCTAGAGATTCGAAGATCTAGAGAACGAGAAATTGTGGTTTTCGGAGATCTTAGAATCTGAGAATTCAAAGATCTAATGATCCAGAAATTAGAGTCTTCAGAGATTCTAGAATCTGAAAAGCCAACGATCCAAGAAACCGCGAACTCGGGGATCTCCCGAAATAGAAATCCTAGAGTCTGAAAATCCAACGATCCAGGGGTCCATGAACTCAAAAGAAAAAAAAGAAGTTTTATGATCCAGAGATCCAGAAATTCGGGACTTCAGGGATCCCAGAATCTGAGAATCCAGAGATCCAGAAATTCGAGTCCTCAGAGATCTCAAAATTTGAGAATCCAGAGATCCAGAAATTCGGGTCCTCAGAGATCTCAAAATTTGAGAATCCAGAGATCCAGAAATTCGGGTCCTCGGAGATCTCAAAATTTGAGAATTCGGGTCTCTAGAAATCTCAGAATTTGAGAATCAGAGATCGAGAAATTCGAGTCCTCAGAGATCCTGGAATCTGAGGATCCAAAGATCCAGTGATCCGCGAACTCAAAAGAAAAAAGAAAAGTTCTAAGATCCAGTGATCCAGAAATTCGGGTACTCAGAAAGATCCAGGGACCTATAGATTCGGGTCTTCAGAAACCTCAGAATCTGAAAATCCAAGGATCCATAAATTCGGATCTCCAGAGATCCCAGAATCCGAGCATCTAAAGATCCAACAATCCAAACAACTGAAAAATCTTTCATAACCAAAAGAAAAAGGTGTACCAAAAAATTCACGAATTAAAAGTATAAAAATACGAAAGAAGGCGACGGTATATAGCTTACTATCCGGATGAATTTGCCTTGGGGAAGAGAGGGAAAGTATTTGAAGGGAAAGAAGCGAAGGGGAAAGTGTTTCTCGGGGGAAAGCAGACACCCAGAAGCCAATCCAGGGATCAGCCACGCGACACGATATAATTCTCGACCACCAAAGGGGGATGCATGGGGAGGCCTTCGTGTGTCCTTCGTCCTGATCCTTCCGTCGAAGGACAAAAAAAGCTGCCTCATATTCTCCCAAACGGCCACACAATAGTATACATATATATAAATATATATAGATCTTATACACATTTGATAAACATCGTGGAAGATTGTACGCGCGTGCCGATTCTACACGCTCGTTCTTCTGTATATAATACGTACATGCTTGTACACGATCAAATCTTACAGATAATCCATACTTTAAGACGATATCGGCTCAACTTACAGACTCGAAACTGCGTCTCTCCTTTACTTCTCAGAAACATCAAAATCTTTCACGAACGAGAGAACTTTATACACACTCCGACTAAACTATCGTGAAAGATTGAAAATTCCTCCGGCATGTTTCTTTTTTCCTCCTTCCCCGATATTCTCTTTCTTTCGTTTAAAACGTACACAAACACCCAAAAGTTATCTACAGCCCCGTAAATATTATACGACTTTGATCAATCTGAATTTCACGATACGCGTGCACGCACAAGCACAAAACGTATTACACACAAGGGACACGGTCGGTGGATCGTGAAACGCGCGCACAAAAGCAACGTAAACGATATAACATAGTAATGTAATAATACATCGAATTATCATCGTAATCCAAAATGGTTTCCAGGTAACACGGTTTTCTTTACCTTTTTCCGCACTTGTATACGGTCTCCATATACGAGCACCACTCTATCCTTGCTCTCGTTCGAGGTGAGCTGATAAGACAAGCTCTAAAATTGTGGATCGTTTTCGTGTTTTTTGTCGGGGGACGGCCATCGTTGTTCAAACACCGCGAAATATACATACGTATATATATACACAGATATATACATATATATGATTTGTTTTTCGATATTTCATTATTTCGATGATGTCGTCGTTGCGTGTTTTCATCGATTGTCATCCCGTCGTACGTATATACACGCAGAGAGAGGTGTATAAAATTTTCCAATTCCATTCCATCGTTAGCGTGTTTCCGTTATCGTCCGTTAGTTATCGTTCCGTTTATTTCCACACGTCGTCCACGAAAATTCCGTCGCAGTGCGAAAGAGAGGGAAAAAAGAAGAGAGAGAGAGAGCGTGCGAGAGAGATCCATCGGAGGGTTCATTATGGAGTTTCGCACGGTTTCACGTGGACGAATTGTTTATTCGATGTTACGTTTTGTATTCATTTCATTTCGTTCGTTATATTCCGTTCCACGCATGCGACATTCGGTGTGCGTTCGTTAGAAAAAAAAAAGACATTCGCCGGTGGATTGTCCATCGATGGAGAACGACGAACGGATGATGAACAGAGAGGTAGGACGTGACGTGTGTGTGTGTGAAAGAGAGACGTCGGATGCGCCAGCGAGCAGGATGAGACAACGTTATTATTCGTGGATGGCACAGGTAGATAGACGTCCGCGATGACGACGATTGGCGGACGATGGCGACGTCATCGTTGTTGCGTGTGTGTGTCCAGTGAGTCCGCGTGGTCGTCGATGAACAGGTAGGCACGGAAATGAGGAAATAGAAGAATTTCAATTGAATTTCTGTATCGTGTACTTTACAACATTTAACCACTGTGTGTGTCTTGTGTCAATTATTATTTTTTTTTTTTATTATCTTATTTTATACTTGTTGTCTTTTGGTGTTTCTTCCTTTTAGATCCATCGTCGATCGGGACACGTCCGATCAATTTTCTCCGTTCGTTAGAAAATCATTCTCGAGTTCGCCGAGTGTGTTCGGAGTGTCATGTGAAATTTTGTTATCTCGTGTTACCTTTCCTTCTCAAAACGCTCTCGCCGCGTGGTTGTTCTCTAAATCATGCGTGTTTTTTATTTTTTTCTCGAGATCCATTTCTATTCGTCTTTATTTTTTTTTTTCGTTTTTTTTTTTTCGTCATTCATTTTTTTTTCGCTTATTTACTCTGTTCTAGGTATTACTCTGCTCTATATTAATCTCGGACATTTTTCGTACGGATCTGTGGTTTAGCGTGCTTTACTTTTATTACTGTTTTTTTTTTTTTTTTTTTCATTACTGTACTGTTTTTACTCTATTTACTGGCTAAAGAGAGGCTCAGGCCGTTCAGAACGAGGCCTCGACGAGGTAAGTCCCGTCCATCGCAGCCCCGGTCTGCCCACCTTGGGCACCCGATACTTGGGCCCTTGTCGCTGGGATGTACTGACTGTACGCCTGCTGAAATCCACACCACAAGCACACACTACATTGTTGCACGCTAAGCTCACCTACCCTAAAACAGTTTCTCTTTCTACAATTTTGCCAAACCTCTACGATCTTTATTATTCTCTACTCCGTTTACACTCTGACGCACGTTCGATTCATCGTCAGATATTTCTCTCTCTATCGACAAAAAAAAAAAAAAAAGAAAAACAGTCACTCGTTCGACCTTCCTTTTTTCTATCGCGAATATTCGAACAGCCTACGAGATCTAAGCTACCGGAAATCCTGTGAAGAAAAAGAATTCAGCCTAGCTGAACCAACGAGAGAATCCATGTCTCGTGATAGACGTGATTTCTGAAGGGCGGCGAGAAAAAGGGGTGGCTTCTATCCGGGCATTGTCTGCTGATGCACGAATTACACTTTTGTGTGTGTGTGTGTGTGTGTGTGTGAGTGTGGAGGGTGGTTTGGGGGAGAGAAAGTTGAACTAACTATAGAACAATATCTTCCCTCGACTTGGACAGTGTGTCGTGTTCTCTGTCGTCGAAGAACAAAAGCCTTCTCGGTTCTCCTGTCGGTCGAGTTCGTGGTAGAGAAACCATCGGGAGAAAGACCTAACCAGGCATGATCTACGGGCTAACCGATCTAAAGTCTCTGCCGCGTTTCTAAGGTTTGCTCGACGATCGAACATCGATCACGCGCTGCGTGCGGTCCCGCGCGGTTCAAATTCGAGAACTAATTCGTTGATTTTACCGACCGGGTGCCAGCACCAGCGAGAGTTCGACCTAATCGTCGGGTTTAATTAAATTTAATTAGTCCGTGCCGCGACCAGCTGCGAACCCGACCCGATTCTGGACCGACCGGACTTTCGACAACGCGGTGACGGACGCGTTCCCGCCGGAAACTCGAGTATTCTCGCGGAACGGATCATAGAGCTGGAGAATTATCGGTGGAAAAGTATACCGAACTATTCGGAGAGAGGGTTGAATCGACGTTCTGTCGGGAGAAAGAAAGTCCTGAGCGGACGCGTTCGACAAACGAAAGGTAACGTAGAGCTCACTTGTTCGTCTACTTTCTCCCGTTTAAACGGCAAATCGTTCGTAAAGTATCGCGCTTATCGAGTGTTCACTGAAAGAAAACAGAGTGATTAGAAGTGGTTTCGTTCGCGATCGATCGAAGAAATTACGGTGATGTATAAAAGAAAGTTCTTCGAGTCGATCGGTGGACGAGAAGAGCCATTCCGGCGTTCAAATGCGAGAAACAACATTCTCTCTCGATTTGTTATTCGTGTTCCATGCAGTCGCGCCTCCTCGGGCGTTAATTAATCGACGCGAGTTCAGTGACTTTCCGAGAGAGAGCCACTGAAGACAAGTGTTTCTTATTTCTTTCCA
>NW_017100190.1:2079413-2102083 GCF_001263275.1 Habropoda laboriosa | reverse complement strand
CGAATTTCACCGATACCGTCTCATCTCTCCCGCTCTTTTCTCCGGCGATTCTCTTCGAAAGAAAATCGAGAAAAAAAATAAAGAGAAGGAAGTGAGGGTGGTGGTGGTTGTGACGGGGACAACGTTGGAACGCTTGAACAAATCCGTCGAGCACGAAATCGTGTCTGAAAAATCGTGAAGAGGAGCACGCATTCAAAACAGTCCAAAAAACAGGTATATATGTATAATATATGTACATACATATCATAACGTATATGTATGCGAGTAGCACAGAAGGTGTGGAAAGAGGAGAAGTGCGAAAAAATAGAGAAACGTAGATAAGAGATAAGAGTAATCGATCGTAACAACATGTCCCAAAAGTAAAAGTATGTATACTAATATCTGTTGCTAGAGCAGGCTTTTTCGTTCGTAATCAAGGAACGATAAACGGAACCAGAAAGAAAAGAAAAGAACAAGTGTGTGACAAGTAAAACAGAATTGACGTTCTCAATTTTTGTTACGTTCGTTTGGTTGCTCTTTCGTTGGGTCTTACCTTAAACGGACGAGAACTGTTTCTACGGGACGAACCACACACAACAGGTGCCGACAGAGTGTGTTTATGTTACAAAATGTACAGACATATTTACATATTTACCGTTCTTTTTGTACTCAACGCGAAACTATCATTCTACCAGGTGTTTTCGAATGCTTCAGTCGCGGTAACAACGCTTCGCGGATTTCTCAAGAGTACCGCTTTTCCTCCGACAGGAGAACAAACACCGACACTTGGACAATTTTAGCCGTTTAAAAAAAACAAGTCGAAATTTCCACTTAAATGAACATATTCGCGAAGCGTTGAAGTACCACGGGACGCACAGACAGGTGTGCGTGCGTGTGAGATTCATTTCCACCAACGAACAATGAGAGCACCGGCGCCAGAAAAATTGACAAGCGACAGCCTGTCTTCCGCGCGACGTTTACAGCCGGTCGTCCATCGACTTACCTGTTGAACGGGGGGGTAATTAATATCGTGACGTCGGTTGGATAGCGGTACGAGGCATCGATACGAGCGTATAGAGGACTCCGGGCGGAGAGAGAACATATTCGACGTGTTCGATTATTATTACCGGCCCGGCCGGGACGGTCGGGTCAGTCGATCGCGAAAATAATCGCGAGACCTCGTCTGGACCCTTCCACGCGTGTCCGTAGAGAGTCCACTCGATGCACACACACGGACGCACGTTCGATTAATCACCGTCCATACCGAGAGGTAATCGACGCGCGACGACAGGCTGGGCTAATTTCTGATTAATCGTCCTCCGGGCCGAGACTTCGCGAGGGGCCTAAAGGTTCCGAACGACCCGGTGATTAATGTACAACAAGGAGGGGCTCTCGAGATTTCAACGCGCAAAAAGAGAGAGCACCTGGAAGAATCTCGACGATCTCGGATGATTTATTATTTTCGCGAATCGGGGGGTGTTGGGGGCATTGTTCGCGGCTTTGTCCGGGGTTGTTCAATTACACGCGGGAAACTGACCGTGCTCGGTGAAAGTAGCGCGCCTTTCGCCGAGTTGACCACTTTCTGTACGGACATCAATTTATCATTTTTTTCTTTCGAAAGAAGTCGAGAGCGGTGTGTACAAACGACGGATGCAAGTATTCGTGTTAATTTTCGTCTGGTTCGATCAATGTCTGTACGAATTTGGTCGAGTCAGATTGGAGATCAACGTGTAACAAAAGTCTCGTGTTTTCGTACCCTTGAACGACTTAATAAAATATACACAGGTAACATGATCCACGTTGCATTTTATACAATATATTTTAATCGACTCAGCTATATGGTATATATATATATGTGTGTCGTATATGACGGACCAATCAATTTCCAATAACGATTAAGTGGAGCAAAACTTTGAGGGGGAAGGAGAGGAGAGGGAGGGGACAATAACGAACATCAACGCCCCAAAAATAGAAGTCGAGCGGCCTGAATATCGAGTCAGGTGCGACCGACACTTTTCTGCCTCGATCTTACAGCTTTCGAAAGCTTCTCGAAAAGTCTCTTAAACGGCACTTTTTCAACTTCTTCCGTCCCTGTCCTACGAACAAGTGTCGCACGAAAATTACCAATCGTTCAAAATCAAATCACCCTCCTTTCTCGGATTTACAAAATTTTACTCTTTCTCGATTAAATAAAAGTGTCAGTGGCGACTCTCGATATTTGGACCGCTCGACTTCGCGGACAGGCGACAACTGGACTCGAAAAATTGCCCTTTGCGGGGATTTCTCTCTCGACGAGATCAGGATCGTTGTGAGAATTCGTGAAAAGGACAGACAAAGAGGGTGGACATATTCGAAGGGTGTTATGTAAGTATCGAAAAGATGGTGCTCGTTACTGGGCCGACGGCAAGTGAATTGACGGAGCTTTTCAGACGGACACTTAAGATTCAATTTTCTCTTGCCTGGCTGATCTGAAGTGGATGCTCCACTACAGGCTCCCGGTGTTCCTTCGGCTATGCATTATTCATGAAAGCAACTCGTGTTATATTATAATGCGCATTAGGGGGGCAATTAATTCGACGCGACGTCATCGCGTCCGCGCTCGGTGACAATCTTTTTCTTTTCTTTTTTCATACTTTTCGTTCGTTTTTGTCTTCCATCAAGCAACGCGTGATAACTTGGTAAAAGAGGTGTTGGAATATACAGGACATCTGTTAATCTTGCAAGGAGAATTCCGTTCTCTTTCATCCCGGTTTAAGCGAAGCTCGTTCGTCGAAATCCCCTGCGAGAATGGTGTTGGCCTGATCACGCGACACGCGTACTTCTCTGCTACCGTTCCATCAAACAGACGGACCTGCCGCGAGCTGCTGTATTAGGCGATCGAGCGACTCGTCTGGCACGGATTACCGAGCTTTTCACGATCACGAGGAAGACGTGCTCGCCTTTTTGGCGACACGATGTGCCAATTAGTTCACGTCCACGGAAGAAGACGGGGAGCCGAACGATGGTAATTAGCATCGACGCTATCTGGTTGAAACGGTCGAGAAGGAAACTGCGCGACGATAAACCAAAATAGAATTCCCAGGTTGATCGAACGAACAACCTGACTTCCTACGAAATAACGTATCACGAGCAGCAGCTGTAACTACGAAGATTAAAAGATTTCAGACTGTTCTAGCTGGGATGCGACGGAAGACGAGGGAAGAAGAAGTGAAGAGAGTGGAGTCAGGATACAGTTGATTGGCGGAGCTTGGAAAATTTCAGAAGAACGTCAGCTGTTGCGATCGACGCAATTCACTGTTGAAATTTCACAGAGAGGAACTTTCGTTAGGGGACGAAAGTTTCTTTGTCACGTGGAACTCGATGGCGACGGAGATTCCGAGATTTATGCGAGTCTGAGTGTCCTCTAATTGTTTGGCAATCGTTAGGCTACCTGAGGAATTGCGATTTATCAACGTTTACCCAGGCGTGTGGGAATAAAATTAGCCAATTTTGTCCGAATCGATGAAGATTTCGCTCTTGAAGATCTAGAGAGCTGTTTCACGGCTTAGCCCCGGGAGAAATGGCGAGAAGAAAAATGGCGGGGAGAGTTGGTGAACCGGGTGAAACGATAGAAGACACACACTGGCTCCGCATGGAACAATGTCGCGAGGCGTGGGCTGGCGTTTAGACAAAAGCCGGGGATTAGGTAACGCGTAGGTCAATAATCGAGGACAAAGGCGAGGTTCGGAGTGTAACAGAGAGTCGATTGAGAGACGAGGATGCAGACAGATAGGGAAACCGTTTGCATTGTTCCAATGGCTAATGCGAAGTGAATGGGTAAGGCTGCAAGATGAACACACCGTTTCGTAAACCAAGATTGAGAGACGAGGATGCAGACAGATAGGGAAACCGTTTGCATTGTTCCAATGGCTAATGCGAGGTGAATGGGTAAGGCTGCAAGATGAACACACCGTTTCGTAAACCTGAACCTCCCTTACGCGTAAGAGAAACAAGTCGAGCTGGTTCCTAAGTGGGAAGTAAATTCTCCCCTCGAGTGTGAAAAAAATCCTTCAATTCTGTCACCTGCTCGTGCGACACGCGAGAACCGTGCCAGAGAATCGCTGATCGTTTTTGCGACCGCCACTCGTCGCTCATGCCGAGCCAGCCATGCGACGCCGTACAGCACGCGACGACGCGTGCACGAGTGCGACCGCCCTGTGTGCACCAGAAAACCATTCGACGACCGTCGTGCTGGCTCCACGGTGATTTATAAGACAGACTTGCGGCGAAAATTCGAGTACGAGACGAAACAAGTTTACAGACAGTCCCTTGGGAACAGCGTTGTACACCTACTGTAACATTCTCGCGAGATGTCTCGCGGTTCTTCTCTGAATTCGTCCATACCTTCGATTTTTAATATGCAAAATAGCCAACGAGCTGAGGACACTTCGTGAAGTAGGTAAGCAGTGAGATTCTCGCGAGAAATCTCAGGGTTCTTCCCTGAAATCGTCGAACACCTCCTCGCCTACGCTTTATTTTTAATATACAAAATAGCTGAAGACACTTCGTCAAGTAGGTAAGCAGTGAGATCCCTACTGCGTGAGATTCTCGCGAGAAATCTCAGAAATCGTCCAATATCTCTTCGTCTACACCTTCGACTTTTAATGTCCAGAACAGCCAATAAGCTGAAGAAACTTGGTCCAGTAAGCAGTGAGATTGCTCGACAAGGTGCGTGTCTATTCGAAGTGAAGGAGTGAAACACCGAATCTATACTTCACAGATGTGCGCATTGTCAGACAGCCGTTCGACTCGCAAATTTTTATTTCCATTTATAATGGAAGTAAATCTTCGACGAGAGCAGTTGCCGAAGCATGTGCCTTTACTGCCGCTGCAAGCGAAAGAACGTAACGTTCGAATGAAATAAAACTGTCTTAGCATTCACGACTGCTTCTTTACTATCTAGGTTAAGTCTAAAGGCTGTCAGACAAGGCGCTATATATACACAGCAAATGATCGAGGCGTGAAACTCAGCAGGGTGTCTCGAGTCCGGTTGGAAAAGCTCTAAAGAGACCTCGAACCCTCGACCCTTGCATCTTAACGCCAACCAATCCACGACACGTGTATACACCAACGATCAGACGTACACAATTAAACGTGTTTGCACATGTAGGTACGTATACATAGAGAAAGAGAGACATGTATGTGTATACCTGGTAGATGTCCCTAAGGTCAAGGCGACACACGTTGCCGTACAATTTTCTAGTCGATAACTGTGCAAGGATGACTGTACACTCGCAATGAATATCCAACAGTGGCCTGCTTTAAACCGTTTCTCGCGGTTCCCATTGGCCGCGACGGAAGGGGTTAAACGGCGAGAGACTCGAGGAAGGAAGAGGGATTTGCTCGAGAACTCGCTCAGAACTTCTCTTCCGGGCAGGAGCCGCGAGATTCGTCGAAAGTCTGCAACGTCGTGGTCTGCTGGATCTCGAACGCGTTGCTTCTGTCGCCCACCTGCACGGAGAAAGCAAGCAAAATCGCGGAGCACGAGGTTCTTCTTGCTGTTCGAGGGACAGTCACGAGTGAATTCGAGAGAAATTTTGCATATTAAGATGGAAGGACTCGCGAGTGAATTCGCGAGAAATTTTGCATATTAAGATGGAAGACTCACGAGTGAATTCGAGAGAAATCAAAATCGCGGAGCATGAGGTTTTCTCATTGGATCGAGGAGGACTCACGAGTGAATTCGCGAGAAATAAAAATGACGGAGCCTGAGGTTCCTTCTTCGGTTCGAGGAAGATTCGCGAGTAAATTCGAGAGAAATCAAAATGGCGGAGCATGAGGTTCTTTCTACGATTCGAGGGAGAGTCACGAGTGAATTCGAGAGAAATTTTGCATATTAAGATGGAAGACTCACGAGTGAATTCGAGAGAAATCAAAATCTCGGAGCATGAGGATTTTTATTTGATTCGAAAAATACTCACGAGTGAATCGCGAGAAATAAAAATGACGGAGCAAGAGAGGTTCCTTCTTCGGTTCGAGGAAGATTCGCGAGTAAATTCGAGAGAAATCAAAATGGCGGAGCATGAGGTTCTTTCTACGATTCGAGGGAGAGTCACGAGTAAATTCGAGAGAAATTTTGCATACCGAGATGGAATAATTACGATCTGAATCGACGATCCTATTGCTTCGAGGAAGGCTCACGTGAAATTCTGCGTATTAAGGTGGAAGGACTCACCAGTAAATTCGAGAGAAATTTAGCGCATTAAGATGGAATAATAACGATCTGAATCGACGATCTTATCGGTTCGAGGAAGGCTCGCGCGAAATTCTGCGTATTAAGATGAGAGGACTCACGAGTGAATTCGCGAGAAGTCAAAATCTCAAAGCACGAGCTTCTTTCTTCGATTCAAAGAAGACTCACGAGTACCTTCGAGAGAAATTTCGCATATTAAAATCGAATAATTACCACCTGAATCGACGATCTTATCGAGAAACGGTGAAACGAAGGAAATTCACTCGCGAATTGGAAAAGGACGATTATAATTATCCGTGCAGGCGTGCGTGAGCGTTTTCAAGGAGCTGACTGAAGTCAGAATTTCGTGGACCAAGAACTGCGCTGAAAATCAAGAAATTGTCAGAAGTTGTCTCACTTTTTCTCGTCCTTTGCCAATAGGGATTCTCTATCGATCCTAAGATCAATTCTTCCATCTTTACTTTCTCGATTTCGAAGCCGTTGGAATGCATTTTAGTACAGGGGTTGGAAAGGAGCGCGTCGATTAAAAAATCTCAATTTCTTTATTTCCTTCTGATATATCGCCTCATCGGAGGATCTTCGATTTCTTTCTGTCGCGCTAACGAGCGCGCTCTAACGGAAGAGAGAAGCGTCGCAGGATCGGAACGCTGACAGATCGCTGGAATGTGTGGCAAAACGTGCTATCGTACCAAAAAACGCCTCGTCCTCTGTTTCGATTAAGGGCTGAACAACTTCGTAAACTCGCGCCTCTCGACGAAACAAACCGAACAGAATGCAAACTTCGCGCAGGATGCTCGAAGCAGAAAGACGTCACCTTCAGAATCGACTAAGAGAATCTACACTCGTGGAGATTTAAACGATCGAATAAACGCACGCTTGAAAAAATTCTCTTTGAAAATTTGCCTGTCGTACTTCTTGAACGTTCAACCGGTTCCTGCACCGAAGCGTCAACATCTTCTATTTATCGGAGAACAATTCTACTCGACGGTTGCACTGTTTGCGAACGATCGCGGGTACGAAGCGCAAGTGAAAAATTGAGCAACTCGCCGAATGAAGAAGAAGAAGAAAGCGATAACGAGCGGAACTTACGAATACGATTTTTTCATTGCGAGGACGGTTTCTGGAACGTTAGCGAACGAAAGCAACTTACTTCAACAACGGTATACAGGAAGTAAGCGAACCCTTCAAGAAGTGTAACAGACAAAAATTTCAGAACTACGTCTCTTCCAATTCCTCTTCAAAAGAAATCCTTAATCGATCCTGAAAGTATCGTCCTTTTCTTTGGAAACACCCTGTACAGACACGAATCGATCCGCAGGTTCACATTTTCGCTATGCTTCGCTCCATGTATTTCGCCCAAAAATAAATAAATAGGAAAATAAAGCTGTAAAAATTGCCATAGGTGTGTGACGAAACAAAAGTGGCGATAAAAACTTGACAATCGACGAAAGAATCGGATGCAACCCCTAATCGTCGTGGAAAGTCGAGGACTGGTCGCGCGATCTGCGAGCTCTATAAATAGCAGAGTAGAGAGATCGGTGTTTCCAGCCGGGTTGCGTCGCATGATCGAATAAAATCTACTTTAAAGCGGTAAATCTCGCGCGGAGATTCGCGATACGTGACCGTGCAAGCGCGGATTTATGCCGGTAATACCGATCGATTAATCGTGGTAACGTCGTTCCTCTGGCCAGTCGTAATAAATCTCCCGCTTAGGAATATTTAGACGAGAACGGGGCGTAAATCTAGATTAAAACGAACGGAACGAGCAACCCCTGGCCGACGATTTCACGAGTGAACGGGGACGATTATTAAACTCGCTCGATGAACCATGCCTGAGAGCACTCAATTACACGACAGATGGACTTCGTTCGTTCTTTGTTTACTTTCGAAAGAGCCTTCTCCGTTCTCCTTACTTCTTTTTTTTTTCTTCGAGAAAATCATTCGTGGCAGCCGAAAGATTCTTTGTTCGAGGAAATTTGGATTGGTCGAAGAAGAATTCTTTTTAGAGCAGCTACGATTTCGTTGGGAAATTAGAAAACGTTCGTCGTAGCTACCGTGGAGTCGTTCAATGAGTGAAGAGAGTAATTGCTGTTGTTTTAAAGGGGTGCCTTGTCCTGAGGCATTTCAAGATTTTAGGTGAAATTTGGGAATTTTTTTTTTAGAGCTAAGTGGTAAATGAAAAATTTCGATTTTTTTAGGGGAGGTGAATGTAACTTTCAAATTTTCAGGGTGTACCCCCTTAACCCTCTATGGGCCGAATATTTTTCTTGACCGTAAAAGAATTCATGTAACGTAAAATTAGCAAATATCGACCTATAAATACAGAATAACAGTGAATTCAGCAGTTTCGACAATTTTATCATAACGAATACATATTGTAACTTTGAAGTAACAACGGTTATCAAGAAAGTTACTGGTTAATAAGGAGACATTGTACAACAAGACGTTTATTTATTTAATAAAATATCGATATATTAGTATGTGACTTGAAAGTTACACGAGCCCATAGAGGGTTAATACGATTTATTGAATTTTTTCACAAGTAACTACTAAATGAAAAGTTACAATTTTTTTAAAGGAGATGAATGTAACTTCCAAATTTTCAGGGTGCACCCCCTTAATACGATTTATTGAATTTTTTCACAAGTAACTACTAAATGAAAACGTTCAATTTTTTTAAAGGAGGTGAATGTAACTTTCAAATTTTCAGGGTGTACCCCCTTAATACGATTTATTGAATTTTTTCACAGGTAACTGTTAAATGAAAAGTTACAATTTTTTTAAAGGAGATGAATGTAACTTCCAAATTTTCAGGGTGCACCCCCTTAATACGATTTATTGAATTTTTTCACAGGTAACTGTTAAATGAAAAGTTACAATTTTTTTAAAGGAGGTGAATGTAACTTTCAAATTTTCAGGGTGTACCCCCTTAATACGATTTATTGAACTTTTTCACAAATAACTACTAAACGAAAACGTTCAATTTTTGAAGGGGGTATAAATGTAACTTCCAGCTTTTCAGGGTATCAAATTTTCAGGGTGTACCCCCTTAATACGATTTATTGAATTTTTTCACAAGTAACTACTAAACGAAAACGTTCAATTTTTGAAGGGGGTATAAATGTATCTTCCAGCTTTTCAGGGTGTACCCCCTTAACACGGTTTCTTAACTAAATCTCACAATTTACCTACTTTTCAACGTAATCCCTCTGCTACAATTAGACACTTGTTCCACCGCTCAAACTTAATTCCACGAAAGGGGAGTGAAGCAAAAAGAAATCCAACAGGGTGAGATCTCCCAGCCTAATTTAACAAGCATACCAACTCATGATTTAAAAATGAAGGTACTTCACATTCACCTACTTTTGTCTCTTTACTTATTCAACGACCCCGCTACATAAAGACCGTTGCAAAACAAATTCCCTCGCAACAGTTTGCAAGAAAAAAATCAGCACGACGAATCCGTTCTAATTACTAAACGAACTTAACACCTGACGCAAACCAGCCGGAACGCCGAAGAAGGGGTGCGCGATCGTTCTCAACCGACGGCGAAAGTAAACGTCGATCCTCGAGCGATCGAACAATCGATCCTCCTCTATGTACAGTCCGCGAGTAAACCAAATCGATTGCAGTCACTCGTAACTCCTACCACAATCGTTCGTTCTTATTCCTTGAGCCTATCTACGAAAAGGGAAGGTGTTCCTTAAAGCTACTCTTAGGGCCGAAAGCTCGCACCTCTGATTGATCAGCCTGCTTGTGGTAATTCACACCCGAAACTCTACCATCCTCTTTGAGAGAATATCGAGAGAAAAGGGCGTGTGTGAAAATGTATCTCTTTCTTTCTTTACCTGTCGACGAAACTGAACAACGAACGCGACGCACCGGGTGGATGGACAACGCGTCGACGATCGAACGAAAATCGCGTGCCTCGGTTCGCCTATCGAAGCGCAATTACACGCGTAAACGGTCGAGAAATCGTTCTCTGATGTCGGTCTGTACGGAACGAAGAACGGCGTGCGGTTGAAAACTGTGAAACGCTTCGGAGTTTCCGTTGACAGTGTTGGTCGCACGGAACTTGGACAAGGTCGTATAGGAAACGAAAGCCAGTGGAGAACGAGCTTCGTTCGTCTCCGTAATATCGCGCGAGGTATCGATTTCCGCGAATTTCTCCGCGTGTGCTGCACGGTACGCGCGATTTTCTCCGATCAGTTTCTATAATGAAAAGAAGAAGTAGAAGAGGGGGTGGAAAAAAGTTACGGTTGGTAAGATTCGACCGGGGAACGAAAATCGTGTGAGGCGAGGAGACTTCTCTGTCCTGCTTTTTCTGTCAGACGAGAGAAATTCTTTCTCGGTTGATCTTCGACGACACACACGCGCTTTCGTTCGACCGGGATTCTCTTCCGCTGGTTTCCGCCGCGATTGCTTCAGCGTCGTCTCGTGGAACTTGATGGAATATTCGGACAGAGTTTGTGTAGTAGATGGGGGCCGGAGCCGCGGGGCGTGATTAATTTGTGCGATCGGGCGAGAAGAAGGCGGGCACGAGCTCGGGCAGGATTCAATGGCGCAACTTCCAGTCGAATCGTATTTTTTTTTTGTCTCTTTTTTTATTCTTTAATCTAAAAATGGAAGACGTAGGGTAGGGCCTGACGAGCGGCGTGGCTCGACGACTAGACGGGGACGAGAGATTCGTATTTTTCTTCTTTTTTTCGCCGGTGGAAGACGACGATTCTGACGACTTCAAGCTCTGCTCGTAGTCTTTCTTGACTTCGATTCAGAGAAGGGATCTTTTAGGTATGATGGGTGTTGCGGACGTGCGTGGCTCGAGATCGTGTGGCTACGTTTCAATTTTCAAAGGTTCGAAAGATTCTTCGAATTTGTGAATGGGATAAAACGTGACAAGTGGCACAACGCTTTGACTGCCGTGTCAACTACATTTGAGTGACACCTGCGTACACGCAAGGACGACATAATTCACAGGCGAGTGACAGCTCTGCTTTTCAGTAGCGACTTCATTCGACGAGTTTGAAATATAATATCGAAAGAGGGATTTGTGAAAAATTTCCGACTTTAAGTTCCCCGGAATGATTTATTTCGTTGGCAGGTGAGACTCTGAACGGCACCTCGAATCCTCATAAAGACACATTCATAAATTTAACAATCTTACGTTAAATAAGTGTGTAATGTCAAAGAACAAATTTGAGAAAAATTGCAAGTTAACGTCAGAGCTTGGAGACAATTTTATTCCGTGGCGATAAATGAGCCACTTAGAAGCCAAAATGATTAAATCCATGTTCTTCCAATTTTAGTATATCAAAGCACATGCGTGGTGCTTAATTTTTCATGAATAAAATAAACTTGATAAATTTGATTTTCTGGAGTTAGTCACTTGATAAATTTGATTTTCTGGAGTTAGTCACTAATAAATTTGATTTTCTGGAGTCAGTCACTAATAAATTTTGTTTTCTGGAGTAAGTCACTTGATAAATTTTGTTTTCTGAAATTAGTCACTTGATAAATTTGATTTTCTGGAGTTAGTCACTAATAAATTTGATTTTCTGGAGTTAGTCACTAATAAATTTGATTTTCTGGAGTTAGTCACTAATAAATTTGATTTTCTGGAGTTAGTCACTAATAAATTTGATTTTCTGGAGTTAGTCACTAATAAATTTGATTTTCTGGAGTTAGTCACTAATAAATTTGATTTTCTGGAGTTAGTCACTAATAAATTTGATTTTCTGGAGTTAGTCACTAATAAATTTGATTTTCTGGAGTTAGTCACTAATAAATTTGATTTTCTGGAGTTAGTCACTAATAAATTTGATTTTCTGGAGTTAGTCACTAATAAATTTGATTTTCTGGAGTTAGTCACTAATAAATTTGATTTTCTGGAGTTAGTCACTAATAAATTTGATTTTCTGGAGTTAGTCACTAATAAATTTGATTTTCTGGAGTTAGTCACTAATAAATTTGATTTTCTGGAGTTAGTCACTAATAAATTTGATTTTCTGGAGTTAGTCACTAATAAATTTGATTTTCTGGAGTTAGTCACTAATAAATTTGATTTTCTGGAGTTAGTCACTAATAAATTTGATTTTCTGGAGTCAGTCACTAATAAATTTTGTTTTCTGGAGTCAGTCACTTGATAAATTTGATTTTCTGAAGTCAGTCACTAATAAATTTTGTTTTCTGAAATTAGTCACTTGATAAATTTGATTTTCTGGAGTTAGTCACTAATAAATTTGATTTTCTGGAGTCAGTCACTTGATAAATTTTATTTCCTGGACTTACTCACTTTAGCTTCTCACTGGCTCGCATAATATGCGACAAATCCTAATTTTTCTTCTCCGGAACGAGACGTGCAGTAGTTAAAGGATCGAGAACGGTCAGGTTGTCGTTAAATAGTTCACTCAACGTAGACGTTACTATTCATTGGAAGATCGGAGGATGAACGAGCGTTGGTAATGGCGTCTGCGACGCGTCGGACCGTTTACCAACCATCTTTACGACACGAACACGTTACGTCCGCGTCAGCTGGTGAACGTGTCCCCGTGCTGGCTTTAAATCAATGATAAGATTCATATGCACGAAGGAACACGGGTCGTCGCGACGTGCGCCGTCACCGCCACGACGAATGTGTTCCTGCCGTATTATGTACGCGGGCCCCCCTTTCCTTCGAAATTGCCGAAATGTACGGGACAACCAACGATATATTTCCGTGGAACAGAGTTTACGTGTCTCCCGAAGGATTTCGCGTGCCATTCACCAACAGATTCTTAACGATTTTCACTCGATAACTAAATGAATTCCGAGAGTCGCGCAAGCTCTGACGTTCGAATTTCTTTTTCCAATATTGTGCAATGAAATTTGGGTACTAGGTACGTTACGGCGTGGACTGTGCCATGTGAAATTGCATTTGCAATTGTATTTTGAGGAATAATTATGTTTGGTTAACCCTTCGCTGTCCCCTATTCACGAAATTTTTACCTCTGGGCAATTTTTAGGCAGCCTTCGGGAAGTTTTGCCTTGAGATGTCATAGTGATAAATTACAAAGGATAATAAACTCGTTTTGAAAATTTCCTTTATGCGTTTAATGAAAATTATTATAAAATTAAAATAATTTAACACGTTGACTGCTAAAGCCTATTTTGAAGAAATCTGTTCTAGACGCCATCTTTTTTTTCAGATTATTGTATAGAATTAAACAAACATATTAATTTTTATATTACGACTTTAATTTTAATTGTTTTTTTTTTTTACAAAAAAATGCATTCGAATCACCTCGGGGCGTCCTTTATTGTCTTGTTTACTTTCATTTTTTTATATTTTGATAATCTTGTAAAAAATAAGTAAATCCTTTTTATGACGCCTTTTTGTTAGTAATGAACCTTTAGCAAACGCCCATCCCACAGAATTCCTATACGTTTACAACGTGTTAACTCGTGGTGGGCACCGAAAAGCTATACTGTAAAAATGGGATAACTCGTGGTTGGCAGTCAACGTGTTAATAGAATTTTGAAATTTAATTTATTTAAAATTACTTAATTTTTTCATATTTCATAACTACGCTGAAATATTAAAATAAAGGCAAACTACATCAAAGAGTGCAAACTAACTGTACAATTCTCACCGCAAAGGGTTAATCGAACCGTACGCCATCGCTACCAACGACTTTTCTAAAACTCGAGAGAACATTCAATCAAGTCCAGCAGCTAAAGAATCCACAAACCCCGAGACATCCTAATAGAACTAGGAAACGACCAGAAGAGTTGATTCGTTGAAGCGAATCGAGGGGCGACTTGGAAGTAATTCGAGCAACTTTCGCGAGTTTGGATGACGTCGAAAGACGTCGAGAGAACAGCAGGCTAATTGACGAGTTAATGGACGATTAGCGCGTAACAGGTCGACCGGTGAAAACTAAAAGTTCACAGAGAGACGGCGCGAAGAAGAGAGATAGAGAGGCGAGGGATGGAAGCTTAACGGAGGTCCGATGAGCTTCTGGTCCGGTCAGAATCACTGGACTGATTAAAATTAGACGCGGGATTTAGCGCGAGGGTTTCAATTTCAAAGTGGCCAGCCGACGGTCCAGGCCTGGCCTTTAAATAAATTTTCACCGTTAAAGGCGAGACTGTGGAAGGTCAGACGTGTGGAAACATCTGGGTGGGAATTAATGGACGATTAACGCGAAGATAGTACCGGTGGAAGGGAGAATATATAGCTTCGAACCCGTACACGGTTGAAAAATGGCGCTCGCACGTTGGAGAAAATCGAGACTTGGAGAAAGGGGGAACGACACTTAACGGGGCTTCGATGGGGTCTCGTCCTCGATCTGCCAGCCGACAGGACCATTTATCACTTCTCATTTTCCCTCGTTAACGTCGACTCTCTTGATACGCGCGCCGTCTGATTTACGAGTCGATGTACCGCTGCATTACCGCAGCCCAGACGCGTCCAATTTTATCGACATCGGAATATATCTTGATCCCTGCACACCGGGTGGGCTGTGCGAACAGACGCGTCCAATTTTATCGACATCGGAATATATCTTGATCCCTGCACACCGGGTGGGCTGTGTGAAACAGATAATCTGATTGTCTTCTCTCTAGTTACGGTGGGACGAGGCAGTATTTACGTTAGGTGTAGTCAGGAAAATGGCGAAAGGTCGGTAACAACGAGGGAAATTTTATTGCTCTCAACTCTTTGCGGTCGGGGCCGGCCGGAGAGCGAGCGTCGCTGTGAACGAGTTACAAAAACTAAAACTTTATTTAAATTCAAGAAAATTTTTGGTCAAAGCCCGAGGAAACGGTGTGTTTGGGGTGTGTCTGGTGGTGGTGTGAAAGTGGGGAATTAGTTCTTACGGAAATTGGTGAACAGACTTGGACAGCTACTTGCCGACACTCGGCCGCAAAGGGTTAACAGCCGGATGAATCTGTTTCTGTTGGATTATTACTAATAATAACGCGTCAGCTGGTAAGCAAAAATGAATTGTGTCGTGTATGAGAAACACTGCTGGTGAAAATAATATAACAATGTCATCGGACCCCTAGGGGGCCTGGGTAAAAGGTCTTCGGGTCTTTTTTGACCCGCCGCCTTTTTATATTTTTAGTCATTTTTCCTGTTATCAAGTGTACGCTCCTTAGCGTTATTTTAAACGTTTATCGTCTAGGTTCGTATGTCGCGTTGGAAACAAAAATTATTACACGTAAGGTCTTAGGTCCTTTTTTACCCAAATGTCTTAAGTGTACAGTCAAAACGAAGACCGCTCTAGGGTCTCTGTCGTATCCTTCCGTGCCAAAGAAAATAAAATACGTTTAAGAGAACTCACAGCGAACACCATTTTCTATAGGTACCAATAATTTTTTTATAAATGGCATTTTTTTTCTATTCTTTTTAAAGTCACCTTTGTTTTTTTTTATATGAATGTATATCATTTTTTTTTACCGTGTGTTGTAGCAGACATTGATATGTATTTAAACATGCCTGATAGTCTTTAAACGATGATGGACTCTAAAATTTTTCCTTTCATTTTCTGCCATTTCTTCCATCAAAAAAATTCGTATTCTACCTTTTCACCCTTTGAAACCATTTAAATTTCGAATCAAAATTGTCTCGTACCACCATAGCTAAAGAAGATAATTATTCAGGTGGTCTGTTTCACGTGACCCACCATTTCCAATTAACGTATCAAAGTTTCTAAGTAGAAGACACTTTAAAGCCTGCAACAGTTTCCCTAAAAGATTCCTTTTCCACCTTCCATGTGGAAAACCTTGCAGCATCCCCGAATGAATAATTCAGAAAATAACGATCTCATTTCTACAGAATAAACGTTGAACACGATCTCAAGCCACACGTCGACATTTTTTCTCCATAAATATCGCTGGAAAACGCTTGGAGTTGTTCTCACACGGGTAGAGCTACCGAAGGTCTACTCTTTGGTGCTTCGGGAGACGATAGAGGGAAAGAAAAGGCCGCTCGACTGAAAGAGGTACTACCTAAGGACGATCTACGAGTTCTCGAAGAGACCTAGCGATTTCGATTAGAGGAGAAAAGTTACCTGAACTCGAATCAAATCGTTCTTCCGTTCGGTTCTAACCGGAATAATATCTACAACATCGATTTAGAATTCGCCATCAGAAGACAGTAGAATAAGGCTAGAGAATAATTTCAATTAGACCGTAGATCCTCGACCGAACGCTGGCCAAGAGGAATCGATAACAATTCATTGATAACCTAGATCGCTAATCTACGGGTAGAACCTTGATTTTTTTTCGCCTCGATCGAAGGTGTCCAAGGATAACGATACTATTTTCGACTCTCGTTTAGATTGGTGCATGGATCTCTCTCTCTCATCTCCTACCAAGCAATCGATAAAATCGGAAATCAACGAAACGAGCTTCAACCCTTCGAGCACGACAGACTCGTGTTTGCGTTCGCAAAATATTACGAACGCAACCAATAAAATTACACGAAAAATAATTTTAATTAACCCCCATCCGTCCCTCAGTTTCGCAGTTAATTTGACACAATGGCAAAAAATCAACGAAATGAAAGTAAGAAAAAAATTTCTTCTACAAACAGCCGAACAATACAATTTTCTAGCGGAAAAGTGTGTCGAACTGACACGAAGGACGGATGAGGGTTAAAAAAAGAAAAACTGAAGTAGCGATCTTCGACTCGGCACTTGGTCCTCCGCCCGCGAAAGGTTAAACACGACAGAACAATCTCCGTTTCGTTTCTCGGAGAACAGAAGATCGTCGCAAAAATTGCAAACAGTCCACCGATCCACGGATGAAAATTCTCCAGAAGCGTCGATCGCGCGGCAAGTTCCACGGATCAAACCAGAGAATCCTCTCAGACGCCGTTCCGGAGGAGTTCCAGCCAACAGGAGAACGCTTCCGCAACAGTCTCGCGTTTCTCTTCTTCATTTATCGCCTGGAAAAGCGGAAAGTACGTTCGCGATTCAAGAGAGTGTGCCTTCGGCAGACTTTCCATCCCGCCTCGGATTCTCCAAGGGGAGATTGAGTCGCGATTCTCGCGAGCGAAACGGAAGCGTTCGTGAAGAACAGAAAACGATATGGACCAGCCTGGTGTTCCGGGGGATACGCGGCCGGAGAAAACGTATCCATTTGCAACGTATCCTCTCGTCGCGCGGAGAAGAGCGTGTTTCGAGCACAGATATTTCGACTCCGATCTGCCTTCTCTTTGCCATTCCATCGGAGCGGGAAAAGGGAGAGAATTTTTCCGATGCCTTTCGCTACTCTGTTTGCCAAATGGCAGGTTTATTTAGCTCTTATCAAGCGTGGCGCACACACAGATGAAATGGCGAAAATGAGAGAGAGAGAGAGAGAGAGCACCGGTTCGAAATTCGAACCCTAGCTGGCAGTGCTTCAGGGAGAGTCGACTCCTATGGGAGTCATGCTTAACAACCGGGATTCGATGTCGAGGACGATCGCTATATTTCGTACCTTTTTTTTCCTCCCCCGTTTTTTCTTTTTTCTTCTTCTTTAACACGACTATATTTACTTGGACGCTACGTTATCTCCGTATATAAGACTACTTGCAACTCTTGACCACCTACGTACGTATTTTAGTAGACTGAGAATCGAGAAACTTGTTTAAACTTCGAGTATTTTTTCTTCTTTTTCGAGAACGTTTCAACCCTTTCGCTACTGTACACAAGCGACTACAGTCGCTCGGTAACAAGCGATCTCTCTATGGTCGTTTGCGAGAAAACAGCGAGCAACTATAGTCGTCGTTCGTATTTTAAAATGACTGGTGCTTAATGGAAACTTTTGCAACGCGAAATATCGAGAAATTATGCTCGTACACGTTAAATTAGACTGTTCGATGTGTAAACGGAGAAAAGTGTCGGCGGGAGAATTGTGGCGAAAGGGTTATCTACTGAATCGAATCCCGGGAATTAGTCTCCAAGCGCCTCGTAACCTAATCGCACCGTTGAACGATCGGGAAAGATCGTAGCTGGATCCAGTCTCGAGCGAGTTCTAGGACGACTTAGCCCCAGTTCTGTAGCACCAAATACGAACGCAAGCTACGTATCTCTCTCCGGCCGAGGCCGGTTAGGCTCGTTTCGATCGAGAGCTGCGTGGTTGTTAGGATCGACAAGAACCGATAGATCGTGTATCGATGTGTCTGAACTGCGCTACTTATCGACGTAGAATTCGACGCTAATTCGCCTACGACAACCGAGAACAGCAACGAATATAATTTTTATCGAGAAACTTCTTTCCTTTCAACAGACTTCTTCGTAGCTCGTGTATCGATTAGATCCAAGATCGAAAGATTCACCGTACCCATACTTTTAACGATTCGTTCAACGTACGGCACGTTTCAGTCTTCTGCTGATACAACGTCCCTCTCGTCGCCTCGAGATTAATCAACAATCCTTCCCTGTGATATGGATTCTTTTCCCTCCTAACTTCAAACCAGAACAGAAAGTCCCAAGTCCTGGATGATCGATCACTCTCTCTATCCAGATCGATGGACTCGTCAAACCTATCCTCAAACTTAACAATATCAACCTCCTAATTTCACCAACAACCAAGTCTCCTTAACAAACCCAACAAACGTCAGCCTCTGATTCCAACGTTTCTTCGGATAATCTCCGTAAGAAAGAAACACGCGATAGACTAGGAAACTCAACGATACCGACATTCTAATTCCGACGAAGCCTTTCGAGCGATGACCGCGAGAAAGAAAGACTCTGTTCGATGAAGAACCGAGGAAGAGAAAAGAGGGTGGGGGGATAGATAACGCTGATCGCTGGTCAAGGCTGAAAGGAAGTAGAGGTGAATCTCTGTGTCCCGAGCCCGGCTCACACCCTTGTCTCGATGTAGGGGCTGGAGGAGCTGGTGCCCTGGCGACGTTGCCGATCACTGTCACCGGGCACGTTAAACGCGACATTCGGCACCGTGGTTGGGTCAACCGGTTGATAATGGGACTGGACCGGCTGCCCGCTCGGCTGCGATTGGTGAAAGTGGGAGGAAGACGAGGGTGGACCCTCGCTTATGGAGGTCGTCGAGGCGAGAATACGGCGACCGCGTACCTGGTAACGTTGGGGGCAGCAGCGGACGAAGCAGGCGTGAAGCAGGCCGCCCCTCGAGGCAGTGCTGTGCGCGGGGGAGGTCAGAGGCGACGGCGAGCCCGGCCTCTTCGGGGCACCGTTGTAGGGCACCTCCATCTCCACGAACTCGCGATCCTGTAACAGAGAGATTTGTCGCTTCGTTAGTACCGTGGAAAATTCGATGGGATTAGGTGGAGCATGAATGGGAAGTCGCGGGATTTCAGATTTCCTCCGTCCTCAGGTAGAAAACAAAAGTGTGGGACGATTGGAATAACCAAGTGTGTAGCCTGTTACAGACCCGTCGGGGATGTGTCGTGTGAAAGGAGAGACGTTTAGCACTCCCCTAGAGAAAGATGGAAACGTGTAAATTGGTAAGGCACCGTCGTCATTTGACGACACTTACCAAAGGAGGCCTATCGAGGATGAAAACCATGTGTTAGTGGAAGTGGATAATAGGAAATAGGAAGTAGAAGCTGCTGCGTCGTAGACTTTGAAAGCTTAAAGAGCGCTCAAGCGGGCTTGTTTCGGGCAGGAGCGCCCGCCGTTGCCCTCGGGCAGCGCTGCGGGCAAAGCTGGTCTTACCGCTGCCCTGCGGGCAACTTGACGAGCAGCTCTGCTTCGAGCGCTAATTTTCACGCTGATTGCGGCCTGATAATTTGTTTGATAATGCAGATTAAGAAGCCGTATCGCGTTCTCTTGCATCGACGGACATTTCAATAGATACGAGTAGATGTCTAGTAGCATCGAAAGTAAGAGACAACGTGTATCGGATGTTGCAACACGAGTAAAAGGAAAACACGTACAACAGTTATTGTTAAGTCATTCGGATTAAGGGGTAACACCTTAAATTTTTTTTTATTTGCTTAAAATACACTTTAGGGCCTTGGCAATGAAGTACAAATGGTTTTATAACCAGAAAAGATTTTTGTTTGAATTTCTAGACTTCCGCGCCAAGCACCTCAGAGTGCCGTGAGCCGGATCGAGCGAGCGTGCGGCACTTCGAAAGGTTTACAGCTCACAGGGTACAAATATTTTTACCTGCGGTTGCCTGTGACGATTTTGAGCTTTCACAATTACATGTGGATGACGTTAGTACTAAGTTTAAAATGTAACGGTTAATACAGCTTGATTAGAATTATTAGATGTCCAGATGCAGGTCTGAAAATTCCCCGGTGTTTCGCAACGGTCATAAACTTGGGAGGCCATCGAGCATTTTACTTGTTTACGATGTTTTTTCTGTGGCCATTGTGCACATCTGCTTGCCATACTTCCGCTTTCTAGTCCTTTGATTTCTATTTGACCATGCTTCGTTAGATTTGTTACCTGCTGCGCCTATTGTTCGAGACACGCGGAGTTCCGCGCGCGTCGCACTTGAGAGTGACCGTTGACTTGGGCACGTCACCATAGTCAGTTTTCGGTACCTAATGATTGCCAATCGCGTTAGAGTCAACCACCTCCCTTGAATGTCCGCATCCGAGGTGTCTCGGAGATTGTCCGAGCCCCCGATCGACAGAATCCATCGGACAACCGTTCGCGTTAGTTCTTCAGAGAAACAGTCATTTGTCGATAGTGTTTGTCTTCCGCGAGGAAGCGGTCCTTCGAGAACGTAGTTTCAACTTAATCCGCAGAAACTCCAACGATCGCCAAGATCAACCACGAGTCGTACGAAGTACAGTTATTACCAGAAATTGTTCAGAGTTGGTAACGAAGAAATTCCGAAATTCCCTGAACCGTAACGGTATGTCCACAGTTCCGTTTCTTCCATACAAGTTTTTTTTAGACCGAGGGTGAAGTTTTGTAGCTTTTCCCGAAGCTATAAGTCTGCCTCTGCTAAGTTTACAGCCTCGTAATTTACCGTCTCAAGCTTCGATCCCCCTTGTTCCAACTTTTATAATCCGCGATGCCCCATCGATATCTCGTTACCTATAAACTCGACGTATCCCTTTCTCCAACGCAAATTCGTAACTCCAAACAGATATCTCCTCCCTCGTTTTTCTCCTCTCTAATCGAACACAGCAATGTGATCGAGTAGATTGTGCACGCCACTACACACAACCCTCGGTTCATTTCACAGCAGAGTCAACGTCACGCACGAATTTCTCCCTCTCCCCCCGTTTCTAATTTGTATACCTCGGCACGTGTTCCATTAAGGAAAACGTACACTGTATACTTTGAAAAAGGATCCATTCACCGGCGCGAATTTAATTAAAGAATCTTTACTTTTCATCAAAGTTATCGACGCTCTCCCGTAGATTTTACACTCTGTTCAAAATGAGAGTAACCTCGCTTCGCGCATAGGACGTGCCTAAGGCAGGGCTGGAACGTCCAAACCGCCTACGTTTCTCTCCGTCCTACCCTCCGCTGCGCTCTCTGTCTACGCGCAGAACGGACGAGAACCGGTCCGAGAGCGAGGTTACTCTTATTTTGAACGACGTATACACGCGATTCAGCTGACGCAGTAGATAGGGTACGTGCTTTGTCAGACGTCGGTACGCAAGTACGTCTTGCACATCCTTCACGCTGGACGAAAGTACCATTGTGGAACTGAATTTCTTTCCGATTTTACCGTTATTTATTTGGAGGAATGTTGGATTGGTAAATCGGAAAATTGTTGCGAGGAGCAAACACGTAGAACTCGTTCGCGTTTCGACGAAGGGGCCATTTTCACCGAGTTCCATTATCGCTGGCCAAACTTTGCCCCGTCAAGTATTGTTCCGCGCGTGTTGCTTCTACTCTGAAAATTACACAGCCGAAGGGAGGGGCATGCGTCGGTGCGTTGTTACACCCGTGTCCACTGCAGGATTTCGCAATCGAGCTAGAAATAACGTCCAGCTGAACTTTCTCCAGACTCCGGACGCAATTTTATCAATATTTCATTTACCCTCTTAATTAACCGGCTCTAAATAAGAAACCAGTTAATTCTCGGTTATCGGAGTTGCTCGTAAAACTCATCGAAAATCGATCGAGTTAAAGCGGCTGTGAAATAATCGCATTTTCCCATCCCAGTGAAATCTGCCCGGTTAAATATAAATCAAGCTGTGAATTATCACTGAAATATCACGTTCAAGCGATACTCCACGCGGCATACTTAAGTATTCTCTTAAAATTTCGAACTTGTCAACTTTTTCCATCCTTAATTAAACTTCCCTGTCCAATCTTCGAACTTTCCTTTTCGCCGTAGCTCCAGTTCTTCCCTTTACCCGATAACTACAAGCCCCGTTTCTGCGCGATTAACGGGCGAGAAAGCGCGGAGAACGCGGGAGACAACCGGTTGTTCCGGCGACCGTTACCAGAAATCTCGAAGAAACAGTCCGGTTACAAGGTTCTCTCGCGAAACTGCGGCACAAGGCGGGGATTGATCGGACAAAAGAGCGGCGGCG
>NW_017100190.1:2071055-2077625 GCF_001263275.1 Habropoda laboriosa | reverse complement strand
ATAAAATAAAAAAAAAATTCTCACTTATAAAAATTTTAGTAGAAGTAGTCTGTAACGGGAGGATGTGTTGGTTGAATGATTAATTTAAAAGTAGAAAATCCTCACAATCCCTCCTTTTCGCATAAAAGCTCAACAAAAATTTAAAAATATGATTCCAAAGAAAAAAAAACGGGAAACAAATAACAACTCAAAACAGTGATGGAAAAGTATTGAACACAGCATCGTAAAAAATTCAAAAGACCATAAAAACAGAATACTGCAACAATCGCGGAAATAGAACGCGGGGGAAAAAATAAAAAAAAAAGAGGCAACCAACGAAATAACAAATATTAAACTAAAACATTGAAAACTCCCGGAATAATCGCGTCACGGTGGAAATTCAGCAAAAGAAATTCAAAAGATCCCTGAAAAGCTCTGTTCCAACAGGGCGACGAGAGCGACTATATCTCACCCAGGACAAAAAAGAGTGCACCTAAATTCACCGCAGAAGCGTAACAAAACACCGAGAATCGTCCTGTCGAGAGGGGAAAACTTGTCAAATAACCCACACCGGGTAATAAACATCCAGGAACAGACACCGCTAACCTAACCTAACCTAGTAGACTAGGGGAGAAAAAGAGAGACGCACCACTACAAACACCGTACTCGGTGTGATATTTTTCATCTTGTTTCGAGGTTCGGTTTCGTGACGGCGCGGTAATGCACCCGCGGCCAGATATAGTCCGACCGCATAATGCACGCGAACACGGTAAATAATGCGCGTTTCCCGCATTAAGGGGACTCTATAAATATATTACACGTCAGAGCGGCACGGCCTGTGACGTGGGGCTGGTGCATTTTCGCCGCTAGGAGTACTCGACGAATAATTCTTGGGAGGTTTCGCGGAACGCGATACTGCAATTTACCGTAACGACGCAATCCCGCTTAACGCCGGCAGTTTCAATAAGCATGAAAGCGCGGTTACAACGAACCAAGTTCTTCTCCTTCTTCTTCTCCTTCTTTTCCTTCCTCTTGGCGTCGAGCTAGAACGCCCAAGAAAGCCTGTTTCGGGCACGGGCGCCCGCCGTTGCCCTCGGGCAGCGCTGCGGGCAAAGCTGGTCTTACCGCTGCCCTGCGGGCAACTTGACGAGCAGCTCTGCTTCGAGCGCTAATTTTCACGCTGATTGCGGCCTGATAATTTGTTTGATAATGCAGATTAAGAAGCCGTATCGCGTTCTCTTGCATCGACGGACATTTCAATAGATACGAGTAGATGTCTAGTAGCATCGAAAGTAAGAGACAACGTGTATCGGATGTTGCAACACGAGTAAAAGGAAAACACGTACAACAGTTATTGTTAAGTCATTCGGATTAAGGGGTAACACCTTAAATTTTTTTTTATTTGCTTAAAATACACTTTAGGGCCTTGGCAATGAAGTACAAATGGTTTTATAACCAGAAAAGATTTTTGTTTGAATTTCTAGACTTCCGCGCCAAGCACCTCAGAGTGCCGTGAGCCGGATCGAGCTAGCGTGCGGCACTTCGAAAGGTTTACAACTCACAGGGTACAAATATTTTTACCTGCGGTTACCTGTGACGATTTTGAGCTTTCACAATTACATGTGGATGACGTTAGTACTAAGTTTAAAATGTAACGGTTAATACAGCTTGATTAGAATTATTAGATGTCCAGATGCAGGTCTGAAAATTCCCCGGTGTTTCGCAACGGTCATAAACTTGGGAGGCCATCGAGCATTTTACTTGTTTACGATGTTTTTTCTGTGGCCATTGTGCACATCTGCTTGCCATACTTCCGCTTTCTAGTCCTTTGATTTCTATTTGACCATGCTTCGTTAGATTTGTTACCTGCTGCGCCTATTGTTCGAGACACGCGGAGTTCCGCGCGCGTCGCACTTGAGAGTGACCGTTGACTTGGGCACGTCACCATAGTCAGTTTTCGGTACCTAATGATTGCCAATCGCGTTAGAGTCAACCACCTCCCTTGAATGTCCGCATCCGAGGTGTCTCGGAGATTGTCCGAGCCCCCGATCGACAGAATCCATCGGACAACCGTTCGCGTTAGTTCTTCAGAGAAACAGTCATTTGTCGATAGTGTTTGTCTTCCGCGAGGAAGCGGTCCTTCGAGAACGTAGTTTCAACTTAATCCGCAGAAACTCCAACGATCGCCAAGATCAACCACGAGTCGTACGAAGTACAGTTATTACCAGAAATTGTTCAGAGTTGGTAACGAAGAAATTCCGAAATTCCCTGAACCGTAACGGTATGTCCACAGTTCCGTTTCTTCCATACAAGTTTTTTTTAGACCGAGGGTGAAGTTTTGTAGCTTTTCCCGAAGCTATAAGTCTGCCTCTGCTAAGTTTACAGCCTCGTAATTTACCGTCTCAAGCTTCGATCCCCCTTGTTCCAACTTTTATAATCCGCGATGCCCCATCGATATCTCGTTACCTATAAACTCGACGTATCCCTTTCTCCAACGCAAATTCGTAACTCCAAACAGATATCTCCTCCCTCGTTTTTCTCCTCTCTAATCGAACACAGCAATGTGATCGAGTAGATTGTGCACGCCACTACACACAACCCTCGGTTCATTTCACAACAGAGTCAACGTCACGCACGAATTTCTCCCTCTCCCCCCGTTTCTAATTTGTATACCTCGGCACGTGTTCCATTAAGGAAAACGTACACTGTATACTTTGAAAAAGGATCCATTCTCCGGCGCGAATTTAATTAAAGAATCTTTACTTTTCATCAAAGTTATCGACGCTCTCCCGTAGATTCTACACTCTGTTCAAAATGAGAGTAACCTCGCTTCGCGCATGGGACGTGCCTAAGGCAGGGCTGGAACGTCCAAACCGCCTACGTTTCTCTCCGTCCTACCCTCCGCTGCGCTCTCTGTCTACGCGCAGAACGGACGAGAACCGGTCCGAGAGCGAGGTTACTCTTATTTTGAACGACGTATACACGCGATTCAGCTGACGCAGTAGATAGGGTACGTGCTTTGTCAGACGTCGGTACGCAAGTACGTCTTGCACATCCTTCACGCTGGACGAAAGTACCATTGTGGAACTGAATTTCTTTCCGATTTTACCGTTATTTATTTGGAGGAATGTTGGATTGGTAAATCGGAAAATTGTTGCGAGGAGCAAACACGTAGAACTCGTTCGCGTTTCGACGAAGGGGCCATTTTCACCGAGTTCCATTATCGCTGGCCAAACTTTGCCCCGTCAAGTATTGTTCCGCGCGTGTTGCTTCTACTCTGAAAATTACACAGCCGAAGGGAGGGGCATGCGTCGGTGCGTTGTTACACCCGTGTCCACTGCAGGATTTCGCAATCGAGCTAGAAATAACGTCCAGCTGAACTTTCTCCAGACTCCGGACGCAATTTTATCAATATTTCATTTACCCTCTTAATTAACCGGCTCTAAATAAGAAACCAGTTAATTCTCGGTTATCGGAGTTGCTCGTAAAACTCATCGAAAATCGATCGAGTTAAAGCGGCTGTGAAATAATCGCATTTTCCCATCCCAGTGAAATCTGCCCGGTTAAATATAAATCAAGCTGTGAATTATCACTGAAATATCACGTTCAAGCGATACTCCACGCGGCATACTTAAGTATTCTCTTAAAATTTCGAACTTGTCAACTTTTTCCATCCTTAATTAAACTTCCCTGTCCAATCTTCGAACTTTCCTTTTCGCCGTAGCTCCAGTTCTTCCCTTTACCCGATAACTACAAGCCCCGTTTCTGCGCGATTAACGGGCGAGAAAGCGCGGAGAACGCGGGAGACAACCGGTTGTTCCGGCGACCGTTACCAGAAATCTCGAAGAAACAGTCCGGTTACAAGGTTCTCTCGCGAAACTGCGGCACAAGGCGGGGATTGATCGGACAAAAGAGCGGCGCGCCAGCCTCTCTCTTTTGTCCATTGATCAAAGTGGAGCGACGCGGCGCGTATCCTTGCCCCAGTATGCGACAAAGAACCCCAAGTCTAAGTTGCCGCCCCGAAACAAAGTTTCGGCAAACAGACGGGGCCGTTTATCCAAAACCTTATCGTCCAGAGCGGCGATCGATAAACCACTGCCAACCTTCGTTCGCTTGACGAATCCATCTCCGAATCTGTCCAAGGGAACGACGGGCGGATAAAGGATTTTCTGTTCGCGCAGACGCCATCCGCGCGCTTCTCGTCAACCAATCGCGTCGTCTGGCATTGGTAGAGAGAACTTACCGACGACGAGATTCCTAGGGGGAAATAATAGAAGGTGCAGGGCTTGAAGGGTGTCTTTTGCAGGGTACATGCCTCTCTTCTTGCAGGCCTGTTTTAGGTTTCGAACGGTACTCGTGGAGGATCGAGAGGAAGAGAGAAAGTGACGAGGAGGGATGTGAAGAGTTTGAGGAAGTTACGAGAAAGGGTTTTGCTTTTTTTTTTTTTGGAATTCTTTTCAAAAGTTTGGAATCATCTCTCACTTTACATCAGTGTTAAATCTGCTGCTGATTTTTTATAGATTTGAAGTTTATCTCAATTCCACTTTTATCAATTTATCTCATATCGACTGATTCGAACGATAAAAAATATTCTCAAAGTCGCTGACTTTTTTCTGGAAATTGCAATGCTCGGTGATTCCAAACTTTTGGCCGGTAGTGTGTTTGGTTTGTAAGAAGAAGGCTGAATCGTGGTTAGGTTGGTAATATTAGGTCATACCGTAAGTTTAGAAATGTAGTACAGGTGTATGTTAAGAAAAATGTTTTAACGCTAGAATTACCGACCGAGTCAAAATGGCCCATTAGCAATTTTCGAAAAAATGTGAACGTTCGACACTGGTAAATATTGTTATCTGTAAGTTTTTGAATTTATTTTCTTCGTGTACGCTTCTATTTGTGTCGATATGAATCTAACTTTTCAATCATGTTTCACTTACGTAAAAATCCACTTTTGGAAGTTTGACCCGGCTGGTAGTTCTAGTGTCAATGAAAATCCAAGGGAATTCTACAGAGACGACATGTGAGAAATAGGAGAAAGTTGTGAGACGAGAAGGCGCTTACGCTTCTTTCTATCAAATTTAGAGGTTTGTTGAGAATATCGATGTAAATTAATAATAATAAAATTCGACACGAACTTATGGGACGACTGATAGAATTTTTAGTCGTGACGTGACGGAGAAAAAGTTTGAATGAAAATTTAAGAAAATTTTATTGGGACAATATAATGGTTTTACTTAAAAAAGTAGGAGACAGTTGTGGAACGAGTAGGCGCTTACGCTTCTTTCTATCAAATTTAGAGGTTTGTTGAGAATATCGATGTAAATTGTAAAATTCGACACAAACGTATGAGGTGACCTGACAGAAATTCATTTTAATTCTAACTTTCGTTTTAACCCTTTATAACACTACATGCTTCGGAAGTTGCGTACCTATTTATCTATATTTTACAATATATGTAAGTCTCATTTTAGGAACGAATTTAAATTTGTTGCATCTCTAAAAAAATTCTTCTTAACCCTCTATAAAGTTACACTATTACCAGCCAATTTCCGTAAAACAGCTATTAATTCCCGCCTCTCCCATCAAAATGTGAAATATCGATCGACCTGAATTTTTCTGCCCGCAAATGTAGAAAAATCGGGTTACGAAGCGTTCATTCGTAAGATTAAGGATTACCAAATGTAATTAATCTACAATGCATCAGCTTCTCTCCCCTAACATAGCGCTAAAAAGCTGACGCTTCGATGCACAGTCAGCGAAAAGAGTGACAAAAGCGAAAGGGTTAAACCCAAGAAATTTGCCAAGAATCCGGCTATTAGGTTAACGAGTATGTAATTCCCTTTCTCTCGTCTCCTTTGAATCGTAGCGTATTTTCCAAGCCGGTGGAATAAACATTCGCATGGTTATTCGTGTAAAATAATCGAAATTTTCCGGGTCACCTGTGTGACGCGCGTTGCAGCGCGGCAGATTCGCGAAATTTAAATATTTCCACGGGTCAGAGGGGTTGAATAGGGCGAACGAACGAACGTCTGCGCGTTAACAGCAACCGTTTCGAGGCTTTTCCAGGATCACATACTCGGTTACTTTAATACGCGAATTCAACGTGAAAGTTAATCGATTTGAACGACTCGATGTAACGCGGCAGGGACGTTTCCTGGTTACGATTATATCTCTCGTTCCGTCGATGGAACGCCTATTGACAAGGAAACGCCAATCAATAGTCGTGTGCACTGCGACGAAAAGTATTTGCACGGTGCCGATAACGATGAAAGATCGTCGCAATAACTTGCAAAGCTGACGGCTGCCTCGATTGGACAGGCGAAACGTGTGTACACTCTCGTTCACGAGTATTGGGACGTTTGACGAGTGCGAGGCAAACTTTGAACAGTCGTTGGAAGATTCGTAGACATTCTTCTTACTTTAATCGTAATATATTGTAGGTACACTTTTAAAAAAACAGGACACAGTGTAGGCTGTTAACCAAATGTACTATATTTCGGCTCGGGTGACCGTCTCGCTCGACGGCTATATTAACCCTTTCGCGACTAGCGCCGGTTATATCCGGCATCCACTAAATGCTTCACACTGGCTAGC
>NW_017100190.1:2063426-2071037 GCF_001263275.1 Habropoda laboriosa | reverse complement strand
CACACTGGCTAGCGCCGGTTATATCCGGCACCCACTAAGCGCGTCGCATTGGCTCGCGCCTCGGCAACTCAAAGTGACGATTTATTTCAAAATACAGAACAAGGCCTCAACAACATTCCCTTTGTCCAATACATCCTTAAGTCCTCTGCTGTTCCAACGAAATCCTCGAAGATTTTACACGGGCACACTGGGAGCTCCAAAAACGCGAGACACTCTTAATGCATATGGTGTGCACTACCACCCGTTCGTTGGTGGCGTACCGATGGCTAGTTCCGCCGTCGCGAAAAGGTTAAGAGTGTCCTATCCTGCGTTGCTCCGAAAAACCGTTTGAGCCTCCTGGCCCGCCAGTCCTGGGAAAGGGCTTAATTTATGCCACCTCAAGTACCCGCGCGCTTTCTCTTCCTGGGTGACAAAGTCCAGGCCACCACTTCGCCGCCGAAATCTCGCATTTCTTACACTTCTCTCCTTGTATTACCAATATCTTTGTTACTTTAATTAATAATATATTTGTGCAATTTTACGCAATATAATTGTAAGAGAAATCGAGGACGCCGTCGAGACGGGCATTCGGATGTTTAGAGTAATAGGAGTGGGCGATATCGGGCCCGAGGACTATGACGAGCATCGGCGACCAACCCTCGAGGCCCTTGACGACGCATTTTTGGCAACGGCGGGACAAAGGGGCTTTCCTAGCCGGAAAGCCAGTCTTAGATAGTCGAACAGTGACGTTCTAACCAAGCCAACCCACACCTCAGCGAATAAAGCCTTTACCATCAATTACGCGTCAATTCTTTCATTTTCCTTCCATAATGCCGGGTGGTTTCGCTTGCGTAGAAAAAGATTTTAGTATCGGGTCGTGAATAACCCAGTATGTGCCATCAGCTGTCCAACATTAAAGACCCAAAAAATAATTACTCCGCCTAGAATCTCCTCCTATGAAAAAACTAGCGTTTACGAAGCTTTGTCGCTAAAAAATTATTCCAAATTAAAATGACCTTTGAAAATAATCGCAATAATGATAACCACGTCATACTGTCTCATCAATTTTCCTCTTCACTCAGGAAACATTAAGTTACACGCAGAATTCGAATATTTCTTTAACGAAATTCTCCAACCTGTTTACGCAAAATTATCACGGAGGAAAAATTTCTTACAACGACACACCTGGAGGAGATATTATTTTTCGAAAAAATACGGTGAATCGACCCTAATGTTTAACCAACTGTTCACCATAGTTTTCCAGCGCAATAGAGTATCGATTGGCGGAAGAAGAAGAAGAAGAACGAACGGATAACAGGAGTAACGAGGGCGACAGGTGAGACGAAAGGGAAAGCCGCACGATTTCGTCCTGCAACATCGAGGACGCTCGAGTCTCCACTCGACCGTTCCCGATCTCCACTGTTAACGATCGCTGCAACTTTCCACGATGATAATACACGAGGGAGAGAGAGAGAGTGGTCGGCGAGTGCAAGGAAAAGGGTGGTTATCGAGTGATCTCGACGTCAGTCATGCGAGAGGTACGCGGGCAAGATTCGATCCCGTGGAATCGAGCAGCCAGCCACGCAATCTCTTCTGGAAACCACTTGGAAAAAGTTCAGTGGAGCTTTACGAGGCCCTGGTTCACCTGGGTTAGACACTCTCGCGACAGATTCTCCATTCTTCTACGATTCGTCCTCGCGAGAATTCCTCGGTGGTTGTTTCGAACTTTCTTAGACTCTATTCTCGATCAATTTTGACTGTTGTTTGGAAGAACAAACGCGAGAAGGGTTTAAAAAGAAAATGAAAGTTTGAAGGATTTGTAATTTGATTGTGTTTGTGAACAACAGAAAGGGTTAAGGAATAATAGATAGTTTCGTGTCGGAACAACTTTGGATCTTCCAATTGGAGCTTAAAATTAGTCAGGAAGGGCTTGAAATTACTTTGGAGCTTAAATTATTGTGGAGTAATTGACAATCGACCGTGATCAGCAAACTCTGTTATTCTAGTGTTGAACTAGACTATAATACAGTTGAATTAGAGGTATTTTAAGACCTTACATAAAATTTGAAGACCATAAATGAAAATGTAAATTGGAAAATGTATAGACGAAGTTGATATCTCGTTGAGAAAAAGTCATCGATACTAATGTTGCATGTTTCAATTAAATAAAGGTAATTATAGAAATAATAAGTAGTTTCGTGTCGAAGTAACTTTGGATTTTTCAATTGGAGCTTAAAATTAGGCACGTCAGAATAATTGATAATCAACCGTGATTAGTAAACTTTATTATCCTCACCCAAGAATACATACCATATTCTACACAAAGACTCACCGGACTATTTATGGGAAATTTAACTCCTTAAGTCGTTTATGCACCAACGCGAACAAATTCTGCAATTTTTGAAGAATTTTTTCGGGATTTCTTATCTGTCGCTTAAGCACTCTGTTCTAACCGCTGTAAAGAATCCTTAATTTACTCTTTGTCTCGCGTGTTACTCTCTTATTTTTCTCATTTTATTCCTTTTCTCTTCTTTATTTTGTACTGTACATTATACTACTGCTCTGTTACGAATCGCGATATGCTTGTTGCGAGACCGATAATTGTCCCTCTTTTTGAATCAGACCATTTAAGGAATCTACTCGGGATAGGGGACTCGGGTGGTGCTCGAAAGACTATTAACGCACAATAGTTTTGCTGTTAAAACTATGTATTTGTGAATGAACGCGAACAAAATGCCTAAGCTTACCGATCGGAAAATTGTGTGACGTGTCGTGTGGTGTTCGCTATTTTATAAACTACGTGTGTGTTGTGATTGGTGGTGTGAAAACTGTCGTAGGTGGTGATTGGTTTTTTCGGTGTGTTTGGGGTGTGTCTGGTGGTGGTGTGAAAGTGGGGAATTTGTTCTTACGTTTGTTATGTTGCTTGTCGAAGATCTGCTTATGATCTTAGGTCATGTGGTGTTCAGGTGTGAGAGGTGTCGAAAAGTAATTTCCTCGGTTTTTGGACGTGCTGGTCTATCGGGAATACCGATGCACCGACGAGCCGAACAACCCAAGCGACGTCTGTTACGCATGTGACAATACTAAAGGGCTTTTAAACCCGTTGATCAACAATCAAATAAATATTGAAATATTCAGATATTATTCTAGTATAAAACTAGACTATAGTACAGCTGATCCATTCTGAAATACACGAAGAATTGGTCGAAATAAAAGGACCCTAATTTTTCTAGCAAAAATGGAATACATCAGTTGGTGCCGCGTTACCTAATTGAGAACCACCAATACTAACGTTGCATATTTCAATGAAATAAATATAATTATTTTGCAAAATACGTCGTTATTATTTCAACCCACAAGAACAACAAAATTGCATACGGTACAACCTAACACTCGAAAGTATCAACATCGATCGCACCTTCATTTGCATAGTTTACAATTCCATCGTGCGGGATGTCAGTGAAAATAGAAACGGGGCTCGTGGGTACGCGTGAAAAGGAAAGAAGAAGAGAGGAAAAAAAGGAGAAGGAGAAGAGAAATCGCACGGCGCGAGTGTCGGTTCTGTCTCTATAAACAGGCTGGCGCCGCTATTTTTGTAACGCGGGATTGTAAAGGTGGTTATAAACGCAACTGACCTCTCCAAGATAGTGACGCGTGACATGACACCGTTTTGGAGGGCTACCAATTGCGCCTTTCTACCTCGCCCAGCCATTGATCTGGACCCCGCAGGCCGTCCAGCTGCACGCGTTTAAATATAAATTAAACAAATTCCCGCGCACGCCATCCGCCTCGTTTCTCGCGCACAATCGACGGTTAAACGGCTTGGAAACCGGTGAATTCCGCTTTTCCAATCGAATCACTCGCCAACGACTGTACAAAATCCGAGGAAACCTTCGATCCTCTCCATTTTCTTCCCTTTTTTTTCCACTTAACACGTCGCCGGCTGAACGAACTGCTGTCCAATAGACGTCTGAGATTCGCGGACGATTTTGGAATTACAGGAAGAAGATTTCTTGGAGTAATTCTTTCTACATTTATACCTTTTTTTT
This sequence comes from Habropoda laboriosa, assembly GCF_001263275.1. NCBI lineage: Eukaryota > Metazoa > Arthropoda > Insecta > Hymenoptera > Apidae > Habropoda > Habropoda laboriosa. Next base: position 2,067,009 of record NW_017100190.1, on the reverse strand, counting down.
TTATTGTTAAGATTCTCTTTTTACTGTTTCTTTTTTTTTTTTAGGTTAGACGAAGAATAAGACGATCTGCGTCTCAAGAAGAGTTGAAAAGTTTTCAAAATTTGTGTATAAAAAGTTGAAGGTAAGCTTAAAAACGTCGAAAAGAATGGAGTGACGAAAAGTGTACTATAATCATCTTAAAGGTCTCTTTGAACCGTGTATAGTACAAAAAAGATCTTCGTCGATCCACCGGTGATAAAATAATGAGAAGTTAGGTTATGTTAGGCGACTCAGGCTGTACAACGGGAGAAAAATAGAAGGTTAAAGTTGGAACTTCGAAATAAGGTTAGAAAGTTCGACGGAACTATTGGAAATATTGAAAATTGGAAAATTAGACATTTTCTTGCTTGATCGAACCTCTCATTTCCGACGTATTATCGTGGAATCATTTTCCCCGAAAAATTCCCTCCGTCCGGTGGAAATTTCTAGGTTAGGACGTTCGAGTGAATTTTGTTTCATCGCGAGAGATAATATCGGCGGCTGGCGAAGACAGACAAGCGCAACCGGCGACACCATTTTAGAAATGCAGCGACCGCAAGACGCGGCCAGGATGGATATGCATTCCCTGCTTAATAGAAACGGCGATCAGCGTTCGTAAATCCAGCCGGGCCATCCCCGTGCCCCATAAATAACTCGCCGCACCGCACCACCTGACACCGGAACGCCGCGCGCACTTGTCGCGATTTTATGGATGTTCCTAACCTATTCCAAACCCTCCGTCCTATTCCAGGAGACAGCCAGCACACCTTCATGTCCTTACCGAGCTAAATCGTGTGGCAAGAAAACGTCCACTTTCGATGGAAATGCAAGGTGAGCGTCCATCTTGGAATTTAATCCTTTCGTACGAGTTTCGTAAAAATGCGTATTTTAAGGTTAGAATCCATTTTGGAATTTAACCCTTTCGTACGAATTTCGGTGAAAATGCGTATTTTAAGGTTAGAATCCATCTTGGAATTTAACCCTTTCGTATGAATTTCGTAAAAATGCGTATTTTAAGGTGAGCGTCCATTTTGGAATTTAACCTTTTCGTACGAGTTTCGTAAAAATGCGTATTTTAAGGTGAGAATCCATTTTGGAATTTAACCCTTTTGTATGAATTTCGTTGAAAATGCGTATTTTAAGGTGAGAATCCATTTTGGAATTTAACCTCTTCGTACGAGTTTCGTAAAAATGCGTATTTTAAGGTGAGCGTCCATTTTGGAATTTAACCCTTTCGTGTGAGTTTCGTAAAAATGCGTATTTTAAGGTAAGAATCCATTTTGGAATTTAACCCTTTCGTACGAGTTTCGTAAAAATGCGTATTTTAAGGTGAGAATCCATTTTGGAATTTAACCCTTTCGTGTGAGTTTCGTAAAAATGCGTATTTTAAGGTGAGAATCCATTTTGGAATTTAACCCTTTCGTACGAATTTCGTAAAAATGCGTATTTTAAGGTTAGGTCTCTCTGACTAAGCATCTAAGCTTCAATTAATCTGTTACAGATTAGTTACATTTAGAAATCCTCAGTCTTAGAAATTCAAGCGAAAGTTAGGATTCTAATTAATTTTTACAATTTTTCTCACTCTTCGCCAGAATCTCCGCCGCAAGTCCGCCACGTTACACTTTAAGGGATTAACACACCCTTAAAGAAGCAAAGTATCAAGTCGAAGCTTGCAGAGGAAATTTCGGAAAACCCCGGAAGGAGATTCGGTAACTGAAGTTGTATAACGTTGGTCCACAGCCAAGAACAGCGATCAAGTGTGAATACAATTTTACACTCTCCTATTACACCGACAGAAAAACCTCCGATCGAGAACTCTCCAAAGTGTTCCACTCTTCCAAGACAATTATTCCCCAATTCTTCAACTTTATTCCTCTATCCACCGTCGATGTTCTCCTCGTCCGCGTTAAGTTGCTACGAAATCACGGATTCACGAGAAAGAGTGCAGAGGTTAAAGCAAACGAGGTATAGGGTAAAAATGAAAGCCGTCGTGTTCACCGGCCATGGAGGAGCGTGAAAACGGCAAGGAGGGAGAGACCACTGAATATCCGGCGTTGCGTATGCATTGCTCGGCGAAAAACGGTGACACGGCTGGCCACTCGTGAATTTAATATCGTCCAGCTGGAAATAAACGCGCTGAAAAGGACCCGCCGCCGCCCGTGGATGGAAATGAGAGAGAGGCGAGCGGTGGTAGGAGAAGGGAAATCGAAGCAAACGGACGGAAAAGCGTAGACCGTGACCCGGCAGCGGAGGAACCTAGCTCGACGAAATTTTTCTCCCGCGGATCGATCGTATATACCTCGACACGAGCCTCTACGAGTTACAAGGGAACTGGTTCCCTGCTCTCCAGACGGAACAGACTTTTGCCTTCTCTCGTCTCGATTTTCCCTCCGCGAACTGCTGACTAGGTGAACGGGGAGGAGACTTTATCGAATTGAATGGAACACCGGGGGAGTCAGTAGAGTCTTCAGAAACTAGAACTCCTTTGCAGAGAGAGAAATCGTGTTTCATTTTTCTGTGAATTCTTTTTTATCGCAGATTTTGTAGATTTTCGTTGCTACAATTAGCTAGGGACGTGCTGTAGAAGGAAGGTTGAAATGATAGGCTTACGATTAGCGAGGGAATTTCATTTTGAAACATGGTTACCGCAGAGTGAGATACTGCTGAGGAGAATGGCCCCTCTTAATAATGTCAGACAATACAGAGGTCTAACGCTTCGTGCTATCCCTTGGAACTATGTAACCGTGCGCAAGCATGTTTCGGAATGAAATTCTGTTACAAGGGAACTTTGGTAACTCGAGAATTCGGATTTTTTGGGAAGCTTGCAGGTTTCGAGGGAACCTTGGTAGAAGTATCGAGCAATTTCCTTTGCTACTTCTTTATCCTTCAGGGTGAAAACACCTCTTCAAGATTAATACGTGTTTTATAGAAAATATAAAAATTTCATTACTTTCTGTTGTTTGCATAAAGAAACACCCTCCAGTAGCTTTATTTTTAAAAATTTTCATCTCCTCACAAGGTCCTTATCTTTTTAATATACCAACCCTTTGGACTCCTTTGTCGAGTGTGACTCGACGGCAGTTTTATTCACAGGTATCAACGAAGCAATTTTTAAATATGTATTTTATTTTGCAATATTTTCTATACCTGGATGAGCAATAGGTACACACACATACGACCCTCAACCCTCATCCGTCCCTCACAATGGTAAAAAATCGATTGAACGAAGAGATAAATAATTAACTTCGTAAATTCTTTTATTAAATATAGAAAATAAACGACAAATTTTTTCTACAAATAGCCGAATAATACAATTTTCTACCGGACAAATGTGTCAAATTGACACGAGGGACGGATGAGGGTTAAATTGGTTCCGATTATTGGATTATGAGAGTTATGGATTGTTAAATAATTAATAATTCTTATTTTAAACTATAAACTTTTATTAGACACAAGGAAGCTTCGCTTTTCTACTTGATGGCAAGAGCACTGTATGCGGACTGAGAATGCTCATACGCAACGACCGAAGGGCCTTTTGTCACGTATCATAAACATTTAGATCTTT
>NW_017100190.1:2046340-2063250 GCF_001263275.1 Habropoda laboriosa | reverse complement strand
ACTGCCTTGTTATTCAATGCTGACTGCCTTTCGTTCTTTTTCGAGGCTGCCTTTATATTGGGGTTTTTGGGAGTTGCGGGTGGGGGAATTTAGGAACGTGTAAGGATAATGATCAGGACTCGTTAGGATTGAGGGCTCAATGGTACGGGAGAAGAATTGCAGGGACAATGGTTAGGTAATGAACTTAACACTAAAACTACCGATCGGGTCAAAATGACCCACTCGCATCTTTCGAAAAAACGTGAATGTTCTATACTGGTAAGTATTATCGCTTGTAACTTTCCGAATTTATATTCTACATGTGTGCTTCCATTTGTATCGGTATGAATCGAATTTTCCAATCACGGTTTACTTACATAAAAATTCACTTTTGGAAAGTCGCTAATGGGTCATTTTGACCCGGTCGGTAGTTTTAGTGTTAAGGACTCGGTACAAAAGAAATGGGTACAGTGTATCAGTTTGAAAATCTGCCGGAGATAGGACAGGAATTCGGTGGGAAAGTGGAAAACGTGCAGCTAGTTGTCAAAACGGTACCTGGGATAAGGATCTGTACGCATGGGAGTCAAGGGACAAAGGGATGAGGATTCGACACTAATATTTGTTATATCTAACTGACTGATAAATTTAACACCGATCAACCCCAAATGTCTTTTGAAGTGCATTTCAACTAAAATTCTTAAAATAATAGGGGGTTATCGAAAGGAGAATTTAAAAAACAATTTGGAGTTCAAAGAATTGTTTCGACCTTTGTGGACATTCAAAGATTTATTTAAAAAAATAACCAAAACAGATCAATGGTTAAAATAATTTCCATTACTGTCGATCTTGCCATTTTTCTAGCACCTTGCAAATATCGCCACGATACAAACCCGGTAGATTTCAATCAATTATACGAATACACCCGCTGCAAACGTTCAAAGAAAGATGCAGCGAGAACTTGAAAAGAAAAGTTCCGCTAAAAAACAGCAGAATCCTCCGGTTGGGGGCGGAAGGGAAGGAAAACAGTTCCTTGCACGATGCTCTCGCATGTTTGCCACGCTTGTGTCACGCGAAGCGGAAAATCCGATGGTGGTACGCTATTGTTGGATCTCTTTAACGGCAGTAGTCCCGTCTATAATTAGTCGCGGGTCCCCGGGATGACGTCTCGCCCCGACGACTCCGATTCCCGATGAGATTCGATCGAGGCCGACCACGACCCGGAAGAAATCAATACGCCGACACGGCGACACCGATTGGCCGCGTCCGATGCTCGCGAGCTGCGCAACACACGCTTCTGCACCCCTCGAAAGATCGTTTTCCTCCCTCTTCCCCCGTCTAATAGCGGTTCCACGCGAGGACAACGTCGTTATGATCCAGAGGAATGCACCTGGATCGTCCACGCAGCGATCTCTCGCTTAAACAGAGAGATCTCTGCGGTGTGGCTGTGCGTGTGACGTTCAACTGTGAGATCGAAGCTCCGAGTTGAGGCAATCTCATTTTGTAGGCTGATGGAAACTGCGATCGTGGATATTGTTTTTCGGATGAGCTTCTTTGAGAATGGAAAGGGGACAATTTGTCTGGATGAATTTATCGCGAGAGGAGTCGGAGTTTATAGCTAAATTTGCTTTACTTCTCTCTCTCTCTATCAACAAGTGACGGTTTCGTTTGGTAGTTAAAGTTTATACGACAGCTATTGACCGAGTGAAATGGAAGAATAGATAAGAATTCGTGGATGAATTCATTGGAAATCTTGCTTGACTCGATGGTTGAAATTTATACGACAGTAATTGACCGTGTGCAATGGAAGGTTAGATAAGTGCGTTGTTTCTCATGGAACAGTAGGCGAAGATAGGAAATTCTTAGTCTCGTTTGAGAAACGATTCGCGAAGGACGATATAGGATGGGAAAGTTTTCTGATAAAATGACTGTCTCTCAAGTCCAAGACAGCCATTTGAAAAAGCTTGCTATACACCCGGTCCATTCACACGTCCGTTTCACGTCATCGTTGAATTCCAACGGAGGTTTCTTCCGCGTCTCTACGGAATCGAGACAGGAAAACGATTTCTACGCTCGAGGAGGTCCTCTGATTTTCTGGAAAATCGAACTCGCTGGAGAAACCACCGATACGATCATCTGTGTCTATGATCGATCGGTGAACATTGTCCATTCTCAAAAAGACATCGTGTTCGGGAAGAATGGGGCGAGCTCTTGTTATCCGGTGACGTTATCGCGATACACGTCACACGTGGACACTTTCCCAGGGCGTTTCTTCAAGGTCTAGTTTGACACTTGTAGGGGACGAGAGTGCGGAGATATTGAAACAGCAGATCGAAGGAAATAATTATAAATTAGACTTGAAAAATGAAATCGTATCGCTTGACACTTAAAAAATGCAGAAACATTGAAACAGTAGATCGAAGACTATGAAATGGTATCGTTTGACACTTAAAAAATGCAGAGACATTGGAACAGTAGATCGAAGGAAATAATTATAAATTAGATTTGAGAAATGAAATCGTATCGCTTGACACTTGTGAGAGACGAAAGTGCAGAGAAATTAGAACAATAGATCCAGAAAAATAGCTATAAATTAGATAAAAAGAGAAACGAAATCTTATCGCTCGACATTTAAAAAATGCAGAGAAATTGGAACAGTAGATCGAGAAAAATAACATTAAATTAGATAAAAAATGAAATTCTATCGCTTGACACTTATGGGAGACAAAAATACAGAAAAACTGAAACAGTAGATCGAGAAAAATAATTATAAATTAAATTTTTAAAAATGAAATCGTATCGCTTGACACTTATGTGAGACGAGAGTGCAGAGAAATTAGAACAGATCCAGAAAAATTGCTATGAAATGGTATCGTTTGACACTTAAAAAATGCAGAGACATTGGAACAGTAGATCGAAGGAAATAATTATAAATTAGATTTGAGAAATGAAATCGTATCGCTTGACACTTAAAAAATGCAGAGAAATTGGAACAGTAGATCGAGAAAAATAATTATAAATTAAATTTTTTAAAATGAAATCGTATCGTTTGACACTTATGCAAGAAATTGAAACACTAGATCGAGAAAAATAATTATAAATTAAATTTTTTAAAATGAAATCGTATCGTTTGACACTTATGCAAGAAATTGAAACACTAGATCGAGAAAAATAATTATAAATTAAATTTTTTAAAATGAAATCGTATCGTTTGACACTTATGCAAGAAATTGAAACACTAGATCGAGAAAAATAATTATAAATTAAATTTTTTAAAATGAAATCGTATCGTTTGACACTTATGCAAGAAATTGAAACACTAGATCGAGAAAAATAATTATAAATTAAATTTTTTAAAATGAAATCGTATCGTTTGACACTTATGCAAGAAATTGAAACACTAGATCGAGAAAAATAATTATAAATTAAATTTTTTAAAATGAAATCGTATCGTTTGACACTTATGCAAGAAATTGAAACACTAGATCGAGAAAAATAATTATAAATTAAATTTTTTAAAATGAAATCGTATCGTTTGACACTTATGCAAGAAATTGAAACACTAGATCGAGAAAAATAATTATAAATTAAATTTTTTAAAATGAAATCGTATCGTTTGACACTTATGCAAGAAATTGAAACACTAGATCGAGAAAAATAATTATAAATTAAATTTTTTAAAATGAAATCGTATCGTTTGACACTTATGCAAGAAATTGAAACACTAGATCGAGAAAAATAATTATAAATTAAATTTTTTAAAATGAAATCGTATCGTTTGACACTTATGCAAGAAATTGAAACACTAGATCGAGAAAAATAATTATAAATTAAATTTTTTAAAATGAAATCGTATCGTTTGACACTTATGCAAGAAATTGAAACACTAGATCGAGAAAAATAATTATAAATTAAATTTTTTAAAATGAAATCGTATCGTTTGACACTTATGCAAGAAATTGAAACACTAGATCGAGAAAAATAATTATAAATTAAATTTTTTAAAATGAAATCGTATCGTTTGACACTTATGCAAGAAATTGAAACACTAGATCGAGAAAAATAATTATAAATTAAATTTTTTAAAATGAAATCGTATCGTTTGACACTTATGCAAGAAATTGAAACACTAGATCGAGAAAAATAATTATAAATTAAATTTTTTAAAATGAAATCGTATCGTTTGACACTTATGCAAGAAATTGAAACACTAGATCGAGAAAAATAATTATAAATTAAATTTTTTAAAATGAAATCGTATCGTTTGACACTTATGCAAGAAATTGAAACACTAGATCGAGAAAAATAATTATAAATTAAATTTTTTAAAATGAAATCGTATCGTTTGACACTTATGCAAGAAATTGAAACACTAGATCGAGAAAAATAATTATAAATTAAATTTTTTAAAATGAAATCGTATCGTTTGACACTTATGCAAGAAATTGAAACACTAGATCGAGAAAAATAATTATAAATTAAATTTTTTAAAATGAAATCGTATCGTTTGACACTTATGCAAGAAATTGAAACACTAGATCGAGAAAAATAATTATAAATTAAATTTTTTAAAATGAAATCGTATCGTTTGACACTTATGCAAGAAATTGAAACACTAGATCGAGAAAAATAATTATAAATTAAATTTTTTAAAATGAAATCGTATCGTTTGACACTTATGCAAGAAATTGAAACACTAGATCGAGAAAAATAATTATAAATTAAATTTTTTAAAATGAAATCGTATCGTTTGACACTTATGCAAGAAATTGAAACACTAGATCGAGAAAAATAATTATAAATTAAATTTTTTAAAATGAAATCGTATCGTTTGACACTTATGCAAGAAATTGAAACACTAGATCGAGAAAAATAATTATAAATTAAATTTTTTAAAATGAAATCGTATCGTTTGACACTTATGCAAGAAATTGAAACACTAGATCGAGAAAAATAATTATAAATTAAATTTTTTAAAATGAAATCGTATCGTTTGACACTTATGCAAGAAATTGAAACACTAGATCGAGAAAAATAATTATAAATTAAATTTTTTAAAATGAAATCGTATCGTTTGACACTTATGCAAGAAATTGAAACACTAGATCGAGAAAAATAATTATAAATTAAATTTTTTAAAATGAAATCGTATCGTTTGACACTTATGCAAGAAATTGAAACACTAGATCGAGAAAAATAATTATAAATTAAATTTTTTAAAATGAAATCGTATCGTTTGACACTTATGCAAGAAATTGAAACACTAGATCGAGAAAAATAATTATAAATTAAATTTTTTAAAATGAAATCGTATCGTTTGACACTTATGCAAGAAATTGAAACACTAGATCGAGAAAAATAATTATAAATTAAATTTTTTAAAATGAAATCGTATCGTTTGACACTTATGCAAGAAATTGAAACACTAGATCGAGAAAAATAATTATAAATTAAATTTTTTAAAATGAAATCGTATCGTTTGACACTTATGCAAGAAATTGAAACACTAGATCGAGAAAAATAATTATAAATTAAATTTTTTAAAATGAAATCGTATCGTTTGACACTTATGCAAGAAATTGAAACACTAGATCGAGAAAAATAATTATAAATTAAATTTTTTAAAATGAAATCGTATCGTTTGACACTTATGCAAGAAATTGAAACACTAGATCGAGAAAAATAATTATAAATTAAATTAAAAAAAAATGAAACGGTATCGTTTGACACTGAAAAAATGCAGAGAAATTGAAACAGTAGATCGCGAAAAATAATTATAAATCAGAAAAAGAAGCAATGAAGGTTCCTCTAAAAAGACAACAAAAACAAATGGAAAGTTCGAAACAATTGGAAAGTGTGGGAAGATCAGAAAAGACAACGAAACACTCCCATAGAACAATGTCTAGTTTACACTGCTATTTCCAACAGGCTGTACATTGTTTCTTTTAGACCGGTCCATGCTGGAGACTTAATATTTATCCAACCGTGCGAGTACATTCTGCGTTTCACGAGCGGGTAATGCAATTCCTCGTCAAGTTTTCTACCCGAGCGTGTTCCAACTTAGTTTAAACTCCACGCGGAAAGTTACATTTCGGACTTGGCCGAGTTCGTTCCCGATTCTCCGTGCACCAAACGCATTAATCATTCCCACTGCAAACGTTCAGTTACAGTTACTCCATCCTGATAATCGTACTCCTCGAATTACCCAAGAAAAAGATATCTAGGTAGGTAGATATCGTTTAAACGAAGGATTTCAAATCAGCTTAGAAAAGAAGAAAAAAAACCTTCTCGGAGAAATCTTACGATCCTTCTGGCGATAAAGAGGTGGATAATAGTGCTCGAGAGGAGAACGAGGATGTCCGAGGTAGGCTCGGATGGGAAAGGAAGAGGAGGATTCGCGGGTCTTGGGTTAAGAAGGGGCGACTAAACGGCGACAGGAAGTGGAGGATCGTGGCACGTAGACGCGGGAGAAGACGACAGGAAGTGGAACGACGCGGCCCCGGGCCGTGTGCACGATTTTCTTCACGACTCGACAAAGGAGGCCGGAATCGCGTCGCTTTCTGGGTTAAGTACACCTACCAGGAAGAAGCGAACGGAAGCATGGGACTGTCGAGCAGAGTTTTGAAGGGGACCGGCATGGTTGCGAGGTGTCGGGAACCGGAAGCTCGCGAGGAGACACTTGCCGTTTCGACGAGAGTCAGCGATAAATAAAGAACGACGGTTAATCTGTTAACTGAGTGATTAACCAGGGCTGTAGTGGAGGGTATACGGCGTATACCCTGTGGTTTGATCTGAGCAAATAGCGTATACCCTGTGCTTATTGGAGATTTAAACAATTTTTAAACATTAAATTTTTCAATATTCATATAAATATTTTAAATTGTTTCAATTTGCTTTTAAAGTGACAATTTTTTAGCCATACGGTCCATATCACGTTCCCTTATCTCTCCAATTAGTTTGATTTTCATTCTCAAGTCTTTGACAGTCTAATAAAATTATGAATTGCGGTGGGAAAAATTTGTATTTGAATAATTACGACGGGTGTGATCATTTTTAAAAGAAGGGATACACAGCCCTGAGTGATAGTTGTGACTGGACTGCGGAAAATTTGAAGATACAAAAATATATAAATAATCCCAAAATATAGAACTCGTTATGATATTCAGCGAATAAAACAGTTGCCTATCTAGCTTCCATTTTTTTCCAAAAATCCGCAGTCTAGTTGTGACGATAATATTTCGTCCCTTTTTAACTTTCTTCCTGAGTGTCTTTCTTGAGTTAAATAGTGAAATATTTGACGCTTTGCGCGAGTTATCAGTTTCACGTGATAAGGTGGATGTCTGCACTGTTGGATAACCAACCGCCGAAAAACAAGTTACTCATCGATCGCCGACTAGTCCCTTCAAAGTCCTGTCCAACAATTCGTCACCAGAACCAAGTTCACCTCCTCCCCCAAATCCCTTCCTTACAAGTACACCTGAAAAATCCCTTAGAAGATCATTATAGAAACCAAGCGAGCATAGTTAAGAGCTGTCGATCTAGTACACGGCAGAAAACCACAACGTCTCTTCCCTTCGTGAAGTTCGCGCCTTGTAAATTCGGAGTCCGCAAGTACAAGTGTCATTTCCAACAGCACTTACACACTCCTTGTATTCGTGAAATACACGAATTGTGCATTTTATGCGATGTGTTAGATGTAGATGTAGAGAATTTGGTGGCGAGGGTGTTAACGGTAGCATAATTCCATTGTGCCATTTCCATTGAACTACTCGTATTGCGATAGAATCCCATTGCACAGCCTAATTTTATCAATTTCAATTACCTATTAACTGGATTCAAATCTGAAACAGGAATTACTTCGTCAACTTTAATCAACAGTTAACTGAATTCACCTCTCGGACAGAAATTAAATCTCTCCAGCTTGCACCAAAAAATGTTCGATAAAAATTGCAACCAATCTGCTAGATGCGAAATGAATAACTACGAATAAGAACGAAGAAAAAACCGTTGATCGATAATATCCGAAAAAAAAAAACAAGATTTTCCTCGAGCGTCTCCACTGGAAATGGACAATTTCCTATGCACCGACCCCATAATTTCAGGAGACGGTCAAGACATCCCGTGGATATACCGGGATATCGAGGATGGGATAAACTTCTCCGTCGGATAATCGAAAATAATGGTCTCAGGCATGAAAGTAGACGAGAAACCGTTCGATTTCGTAAAATGTACATCCTCTCTGTCTCACCTGCACCGAATAACCCCAGCCAGGGGGTTAATTGACGCATCCTTGCTCGAGAACTTGCAATTAACACGATTTTCGTGGAAATTCAGGCTCGAGTGGCCACCCAGACAGGGTTTCTGTATTTCGTGGGAACGCCAACTGACCTATTTATCAGGCCTTCGCCGTTTGGTTTCGGCTAGTAAGCAGGCAGCCGCCGCAAAAACACGCCTAGCTGTGTTGCCCGAAACGGACGGAAAAGTCCGATGTTACTTTCGGATGTACACCTGGTTTAAGTGTCATCGAGACGAGAAAAGCCGGCTGGGATATTTAACCGAGGAGATAGCGAAATCCGTCCGCTGTGAATAATGAATGGTATACAAAATTCACGAGGTATTCCAGTCACATCATCCTCAAATCCACGCTTGACGTTCAAATTTTCCCTGCACCCGTGAATAATCGATAGTTATTCGAATTCGCGTATCAAGAGGGAACTTGGAATATTAGTATTTTTTCTAAGATACGATAAATTTCTCGTTGTAACGACAAGGAATAACCAAGCAGTCTCTTTTGTGTCGCGGGACGGTAGATACGATATACCGGGTGTCGAAAAAAATCTGGAGAAAAATCCGGGAGTGTGTAGTACACGTGTAAAGAAATAAAAAAGTCTTGACGAACGTGGATCGAAAAGTCAATATTTTCGAAGATATAAACGATTTGTGTTTGTCTGCTCGGTGCAACAGGATTATCTGTGTTTTTTTTTTCCACTTTATATATCAGCAAAGGATTGTCTTATGTCTAGACTTAGCCAGAGAAATTTGAGTTAAAAAGATTTAATTTTTAAAATATCAATTTCCCGACTCATTAGTGACCGGAGTGCCTCAAATGTTCGGAATAACTAAAACTAAAATGAACATCGCCAACTAAAAGATTTCGAACATTTGGAATTCATTTTTGAAATGAAATTTCAGAATGAGAATTGAAACTTTGAGCATCAGAAATTTTGAATTAAAAAATGTTATATTTATTAAACTATTCTGTTTTTTGTATATGAGCGACGATGTGCGATACAAGACATAAGATATTATACGTCGTTCAAAATAAGAGTAACCTCGCTCTCGGACCGGTTCTCGTCCGTTCTGCGCGTAGACAGAGAACGCAGCAGAGGGTGAGACGAAGAAAAACGGTTTGGACGTTCCAGCCCTGCCTCAGGCACGTCGCATGCGCGAAGCGAGGTTACTCTAATTTTGAACAGAGTATAGACTGAAACTCGTCTAGGCCATAGGCCCTAAAACAAAAGACCGCGACTATTTCGCCGTTGCCTGCCTCCAGATGTCATTGCTACTCGATTCTCAACAAAAAATAAATAAATAAATCACAATAAGCACAATATGGGCTTGCGTTGATCTGTCGATCGTCCAAGCGTTGCCGGTTTCTGCACGTGTGTGCCGACTGATGTACCAAGGCTACGAAGGACCAGTTTCTTGATTGAAACACTAAGTTTTCTTTGCGCAATCTATGTTCTGACTTGTTTCGAGATCTGGAGTCCATTCTGCCGGAGTCTCCGCGGTTTCCTTCGACGGAGACTCCCATTTTTCCTTTTCCAAAATCACCGATCAGTTTACTCCCTTCATTTCGCCCTTAGCGCGTTATCCTAGGGTGGGGATGCGTGGGAATCAAGTCGCCCATCGACGTCTCGGAGACTCCAGGACTTATGGCAGGGTCTGGTCCTAGGGACTAAGTGTCGCAGGCAACGCGATAAACACTTGTGGTGTTTTGAGGAAACCGACCACTTGACTCGCTGCCATAATTCTCTCGCGGTCCCCTGAAAGCATCACGCAAATCTATCGCGACAGTCAACGTGTCAACTATCACTCCCGCTATACCGCACGCGACAAACTTAAAAAGAAAAAAGAAGAAAATTCGCCCAAGTACTACGAGCACGTGAAAGCCGTCTGAAATTCAGGTCCAACGAAATTAACGAAACAGCCTGCACGTTCCTGTGCACAAAGACAGGCAAACCCGGTGACACAACGACGCGACACACCAACATTTCACCGTCTGTGCGGTGGTTTCGCCTGCTTAGTGGGTGGCACGGCATCCCTCGCACGAGTGCCGTGCTAAAATTAGACGGGAACAGAGGGGGTTTATTCAAATTACTCCGCAACGCGCGCGCGGTTTCTAAGCGGCGCGGTTGCCTCGACGCCCGAGAATGAACCGGGCGTTCAGATAACACGACGCCCGTACGCCACGGACCGATGCCGCGAAATTAAACGAGGGTCTGAACGCCAGGACGCTTAATGAAGCGAACGTTTCTACGTCGACGACGAAAAGGCCTCTCCCTCGCGTAAGAAACTTGGAGGGAAAACGATCGTATACCTTTTTCACGCGCACGCAGTTTCATCGTTTCGACCGCTCGAAACTTTATTTCCGCTCGCACAGGACGCGTTTCGGGAAGAATTACAGCGGCGACACTTTGGCAAAGTGCAGCTGTAGCGTGACGAAGGAGAGAATGTTTTACTGGCGTTGATGCTATGAAACGGTTTTACAGGTGCTTTTACAATTCATAATTCCGAGAATATTTTCCATTTTACGGCGTGGAAGTTGGACGATGGGTGCCGCGTCAGGAGACGTGGACTCCGGTAATGGGGAGAGTAAGTAGTACAGGTCAGCAAAGTGTCTGACCTTTATCGCGTGGAGTAGAAAGTGGTAGTAATTATAGTGGTATTTAGCGAAGCTTGCTTAGAATAGCTGAAAGAATCACGAGGCGTGAAGTCGTGTACAGAGTTGGATGGAATTGCTGGAAAACGCTATAACTCGGCGGACGATCGTCTGTCGCCGACTGTTTTCCGCTGAGTGAGTTAAGAATTACAAGCGACAGACACATTTTGTTTGATGTCGTGGGGACGACTAAAATCTGTTTACAATCGCTTGGCGACGTTACATTAGTCGCTTGGAGATATCTAAGAGACAGGGATGAATATTTTTCGAGGCTGCAAAGGCCTTAACCCTTTCACTGCGACGAAATTTAACCACGGGTGTGAAATTTGTTATTTCGGCCGTGTCGTTTTAAAATTAAGATGGATTAACCCGTTCTCGCACTGTGCTGTTTGTGACTTTTGGTACACTTTCGCCTTAATTCGATGCTTAAATTTTGCTTAAAATTCAATCTTCGAGCACTCTCGCTTTAATTTAATAATAGAAATTTAGAAATGATAAATTTTCAATTTTCCACAAATGTTTCGACCGCGGCGAAGGGGTTGAATATTAAATTAAAGTGCAAGTATGCCACAAGGCTGCAACATGTAGCGCAAACAAATTTTCAAAACGTCTATAGGCCAATAGCAATGAAAGGGTTAAGTTTACAGCAGGTGTGTCCAACCCAGAGCCCGCGGGCTGCATAGAGCCCTCAAGGGCAAGTCAAGGGCAACTTTTATCATTGCTGCCTGATTTTTAGCGATATTTTTCATGATTTTTGGATTGTGCTAGTAGATTTAAAAAAATAAAGGAAATTTTACTCCGTATGCGGCCCAAAGACGATTCCTCTCCACTCAACGTGGCCCAGGCAAGGTAAAATGTTGGACAGCCGTGATTTACACGATTTATCGATGTGGATATTTTTCCAAAACTCACCGTGGTCTTCTCTAGACAACGGAGCAGATGATGATGCTGCAATTCGAAGATATCCTCCTCCTTGTAGTTGTCATCCAGCTGAAGGCCGCTCTCCTGCGCGGCCAGTCGAGCCTCGGCTGCCTTCTTTTTGCTCACGAAGGCTGCTCCGCTTGACGCTTTCGCGATCCTGATACGCGCCAATCTGGCTTTCTGCAACAGAAACGAGAAATTCCGTTAGAATTACGGTTCCAATATTAATCGAAGGAATTACGGTAATCCCCGGATGAGAATCGGAGGCTTGCAACTGCGTTCAGACACTTATCCGGGGGAAGTAGGTTTCTGGAAATCACCAGAGCTATCTCTGTTCAGTTTCCTCGCTTCGGTGCATCGGAGACGAGAATGAGAAACGTTCAGAGCGAATGAGACAGAGATGTTCGACAACCAATTACCCGTATAATTGGAATTCGTGTGAATATGCTACAATTTGGTATTATTTTCATTGGAGAAACCTAATTTAATTTTTCTCATCTCGACGAGCATTCTGATAGCTGAAACATCGCCTACCGGTTCCAGAATACCGTCGAGACAACTCTGCGACACTTATCCGGGGATTACTACACACGCCTGTATTAAACGTCGAACGTGCACGTTCCAAGACCTCAAGAAAGATGATCCAGAGCCGCGAAAAACACGCTCGAACGGCGGAAGAAAACAATTAGACCTTGCCAAAACATGGAAAAAGTTGTTCACGGTCAACCTAGTTCGCCGCAACGCTTGGAAGCGAACCAAGTCCGCGTAGGAAAGAAGCGAGAAGGCGAAAGGGTTGAAAGAGACGTTCCATCGGAGAAGAAAGGAAAGAAAGAAAGAAGAAACAGTGTGTTCGAAGGTGGAGTCAAAGCTAAACGTAGTCTCGCGCATCTTTTCCAGGTCGCGGGGAAACTGTTTGACGCGAGTACAATGCCGGAACCACGCGAGTTGTTGCGTTGAAAATTGCAGCAACGACCACGGGAAACGCATCAGCTTCGCTTCGCGCTTCCAATTCGCGTGCAGAAGAAGTCATTAGACTAACAACGACGTATTGTCCCTCGCTGTTTCCCGCTTTCTTTCTCTTCCCCCCTGTCGCTTCTCCTTCACCGTTCTCCCCCGAGGCGACTCCTGCTTTCCACAGCCCACGCTCGGTCAATTAAGCTTTTAGCGAGGATTTTCCGCGAGAAATTACCGGGGCGCGCGGCACTGAAACGCCGCAAATACGCGACACCGGTGATCTCCAAGCTCCACGCCCATTCCCGCAACGATTATGTCCCTCTAACCGCGGGATTTTCCCTCCTTCGGTTGCTTCCGCGAGACCAGAGCTGGCTCCAACAGCCACTTCACCGGGGGGATCTTTCGAGCTTGCTACGAGGAAAATATCGATAATAAGCGTTACTCCCCGAAGGATATATAAGCACTTCCGGTATAGAAACGAGCTTTGCCTCTACTCCTTATCGAACTTCCTTCCCCGCGGTAAACTTGTAACATGATTTACAGCGAGTCTCGTACCAGTTTTCGTACGAATTTCGCATCCTTCACCGTGTTGGAGGAATTTCTTCGCTGATGAGTCGTAAGAGAAATAAGAATTAATTTTTTTAAGAACGTCGATGTCATAGGGAACGATCACCGCGAGACAAGGGACGAAGATTAAGAAGAGCGGCAGCCTTGGAGGAATAAATTCCGCAGCCTGGAAAGCCGCGTCCTGTCCAAAAGGATCGAGAAAATCCAACAAGACGTACGGCCCGTTTGTCATCCTTCAGACACCGGTAACAGAACGCGATAATTCAACGAGAAGGAACGAAATTCCGCGTCGTGGGAAACTTGCTGTGTCACTCTCTCATCTACATAGCACGAAGGAAAGAGGGTTTGCCCCGCTTTTCTTCCCCCCCTTTGGGAACCGCGAAGACGCCGCTGCGTAATTGTGAAATAACGCGAGGTAATGTTGTTTGTTAAGACAACTTTGCGTCAGAGAAGCTAGTCAGAAGAGAGAGAGAGAGAGGTTAGGTCTTCTTCCTTCCTCCGTCACCTTCGCGCTATTCTGCGTCAGCTTTGTAATTTTCTCGTTAATTCTCTGCGTCTTTTCTCTTTTTTTTTTACCGCATTACGTTAACGCTTGATATTATTTTTCTCGGCGTAAACTTTCAGGGGAAAATGAAACTGCGTATTGCAATGTTACACGAATCGGGAATTCGACGTTTCTTAACCCTTTGCGGGTGACCGGCGGTAAATTTTTAACCGCGACTGCGAAATTTGTTACTTTGGTCGTATCGCTTTAAAATTCGGTTGATTAAATTAAGGTGGAAGCGCGTGAAGGGTAAAATATAGGCATTGAATTAAGGTGGAAATGTGCCAAAAGACTTTAATTTTCAAAACGCCTATAGGCGCCAGTGGTAACGAAAGGGTTCACGTAATCTTTAAGGAAAAAATTGTACGAATCGAGAATCGAGGAAATAAGAGACTGATAGATCAGACTTACACTATTAGGGTGATTTTTCTCAACGTAAACTTCAAGAAAAAAAATGAAACGATGAATGGAGAATGGAGGAGCTAAGGAATGATAGATCAGACTTACACTATTAGAGTGATTTTTCACTCTTTTTTGACGAACGGACGGTAAAAGACCGATATCCACAGAGACCGCAATACGAAGAGACGAAGACACGACAACGATGAGGGACAAAGCGCGGCCAGAGACAAAAGACAGCTCAATCCCTCGCTAGACGTCGGGCAGAGCACTTAACTTATTAATTAAAAGTAGCGTAGAATATTAATTGAGTTTGTTTATTACAACCTACCAACCAGATGAATCGAGAATCGAGGAACTAAGGGACCAATAGATCAGACTTACACTGTCAAGATGATTTTCTCAACGCAAACTTTAAGGAATAAAAAAGGAAACTACGAATCGAGGAACTAAGAGACTATTAGATTAGACCTATACACCTAAATAGGGTCATTTTTCTCCGCATTATAACGATGACACAGTAGCCACGACATTATGCAGCCAGAGAATTTGCAACCACGACGATTTTCGCCACGCAAACATTTTTCCACCCAGCCCTGGCAAACTGTATTCTTTTTCTCTCCTTTCTTTTTACTAAACAACCAGCAACGTCAATATAATTCAGCCAGACGACAACGTGACATTTATCTCGAGCAAGCAGAGCAGCAAGCAACCGTGCCTAACCAACGCTGACTTTACTATGCACATAGAGGGAGAGAGACAGAGGTTTCATTGTACCAGCAGACTTCTCTGGTGGAAGGCATAAAGAACACGAGTTAAATGACATCGTTCTCCAGGCACGCAGCGGAACGCAGCATCGTCGAATAATCCATCATTAACGCGTTGTTTCTCTTTAACGAGCCGCCGTAAACCTCGTAGCTCGAGCTAGAAAATGGCGGCCGGTAGACGAGCGTCGTCGCGGTATAGTTGTCGGAAGCAATATACCGAGGTCGTAAATTAAACCGTTAAACGTGCGACACCGATTGATGTTGCCGAACCCCCAGGGTCGTCTGTCATTTGCGAATTCATATTTTAAATTTATGCCCGTAATCTCTCATTTAAGATACACCGCGTTAACCCTTTCGAGCCAGACTCGACGTAGGCATTTTTTCGCTCTGATGGTGTACAACGATAAATTATAAACGATTTAATCGGTACCAGAATGCAAGCTCCGGCCACCACCCTTGGTATGAGCGAGACCTTTCCCGACTAGAATTTCAGTTAGGCATGCCTAAAGACGAATGTGGGCCTAATGCGGAAACGATTAGGCACACCTAAATGCTACAAGCCTAATCGTTACCGCATTAGATCCTAATTCGGAAGGAATGATGCATGCCTAAGTTGGGAATTCCTAACAGTTGCCATACGGGACCCAAATGGAAGTGGCCGAGTGCACGCTTAAGTTGGGCATTCCTAAGAGTTGCCATACGTGGCCCAAATGGGAGTGGCCGAGCGCACGCCTAAGTTAGGCATTCCTAACAGTTGCCATACGTGGCCCAAATGGGGGTGGCCGAGCGCACGCTTAGGTTGGGCATTCCTAAGAGTTGCCATACGGGGCCCAAATGGAGGTGGCCGAGCGCACACCTAAATTAGGTGGAGTGAGGCTCTCAAACTTATATGTAGGAATATTTATAGACATCTCAGTGTCGGACGTACACTTGCGAGAGAGCTCTCAACAAGATAAAAGTGTTTACAATTTAATGTCAAACTTATATGTAGGAATATTTATAGACATCTCAGTGTCGGACGTACACTTGCGAGAGAGCTTTCAACAAGATAAAAGTGTTTACAATTTAATCCATACAGTGTCTCGATGAGGTATTCCTCGTGAGATTTCATTAATGTCTCCCAATGACAGCCTAATAAAGGTATTCTAATATGGGCCTAATGCGGTTGGCCTCATTGGGAAAGCCTAATGCGGCCCTAACGCGGCTTTCCCAATTAGGCGGTCGTGAATGGGGCTGATGGAGCTGCCCCATTGGGGCCAAACAGGCAAATTAGGCTAGCCTAATGAGGACCTAATGTCTGCCTAACTGAAATTTCTAGGCGGGTTTCTAAATCTCTACCGGCTCTGCAGGTCGGTACCCGAGCTGAAAAGACGCAGCTCACCCGCCGAGACGCCAGCGCCTCTAGCATATAGGCTTAACCACTGCCCCCGCGAGTTTACTACAGACACAAGGATCGGTAGATAAATCAAATTTCTCAAACGAGCAAGAAATTTGAAACGGCCGAATAATGGTTAAACGAAAGGGTTAAACACGCTGCAACGTAGTTGACGTGAAACGGCTCTAAACGAGGCTCGATCTCCTTATCTTCCTCGAACTGCTGTTTCGGCTCTTGGATTACGTGTACTTTGACGCCTGACTGATTTTACGACCTCAACTATATCGCTTTCAGGGACTATACGAAATTATACCTCGACGTTTAGGGGAATTTCAGTGAGGCAGGTTATCGGTTGGCTATCGATGATCTCTCGATAAGTTTATCGGCCGGATCGTTACGGTTCGAGCTTAATAACAATTAACCCGTGCTTTTTACGCTCGTGAATTTCACCGTGTAATAAAACTT
>NW_017100190.1:2037888-2046235 GCF_001263275.1 Habropoda laboriosa | reverse complement strand
CGAACGCGTGGAAATTCTTCTATGAAATTTCCTTAACGGGCGCGGCAATGTACGATCGCTGAATTACGGAGGCAGTTCGCGAAACTGGCCGCGATAACGCGCCAGGAATCTACTGTACGTGGCCTGGCGATTATGAGTTTCAGATAAATGTACCAAACTTGCACTTCGGAAATTGTCTTTGTTTCCAGTACGTTTCGTCCGCGGAGTTTCTATCGTTAACTGTACAGTCGATGGAAGAAATACAGCGAGGTCGTAGATTAGAGCATTAAGGGAGACAGAGAATCGAATGAGACATTCTTTCGCTTTCGATTACGATTGCATCAAAGGTGAAGCACATTCAAGCAACTCTGGCTGAGATTTTGGGCTCTTATCTATCTGTTGATTTGCTTGTGGATGTACTGGACGTGCAAACTTTGACGCCTAAACTGAATTTTCCATATTTTCTGTATTTCTTCCACATTGGGAGAAGCCAATTTCCAATTAAAAATAAAATTGAATACAATGGACCACAATAGAGATCATTTCTCGTGTGTATTAGAAAGACAGTAAGACCTTTGGCTTCGCCTCTGTTTCGTCGACAAACCAAGCGACACTTGCATATTAACGTGTTTCATCTTAGCCATTGCATGGACAGAAATAAAAAAGAAATAGGCACCAAAACTGCTACACATAAAATTATTTCAAATTCACGACAAAACGCAGACTGTCTACACTCCAGAACCTTACAAACTCTCCTCCCCCCGGACTTACAAGAGGAAATAAATTTTCAAGAGCGTAACAACGTAACAGCGACAGATTAAGAGGCCACAGCGACAGGATTACGAGTGGATCGGATGTTCGAGCGTCGAATTGATCGACGCGACCGCTAATTAATTCGTTTATGAATGTCAGTTTTTCCCGAGGTCACGGCGCGACAGCTAGCTGTGGTCTCGCATCGAATTAATTAACTATCGGCATACTACTATCGCGGGTGTCCTTCCTCTACAACAGTAATTACCATGACACAGAGAACTGAAGCCTATGTTTCGCAAACATAATCCTCTAATAGAAAAGTTTGCAGCACGCGTCCACGACCACGAGGGATTAAATTCCAACCAGAATTACACCTCTCTCTATCCCCGGAAATTTTCCACGTTACACGAAAAATCCCTCCAATCCGACAGATTTCCATTTCATTCACCTCCAACTCTGCACACACCTACGTACATACATACATTTCAGTTGACTGAGAGATCAAGTTTGATACACGTTTACGAATTAATTAATTCACCGATCCAAGGCTCGTTCTCGCGGAATCGAGTGGCGCTTGTAGAAAATGCTCCAACCCCTTTCTACGCGTGCAACTCGATGAAACGAAAATTGAAACACGAGTACAGCTCCTGGATTTAGCCATTCCAAAGGCAACACTCGAACCTCGTGAGTACGCTTCTAAGGTGAATCGTTGCTTTTTTTTCGGTCGCGAACGGGTTAAATTCTCGAGTGACAGAGAGAGAGGAGGGTTTGAATATCATTTGTAAGGGAGTTTCGTCGTTTCTCAGGAGTTGCCGCGTTACACGTCCGTTCTAACATTCATCACCTCTTCTTGCGCATCGTCCAACGGATGATTTATAGTCGGCCGTCATCCTCGCCGACTATGCGTCACAGCAGAGACGTTATTGTACGCCGTTCAACGATTCCGTGAAAATTTCGTAACACGTACACGTTTAACGCGCATCTATACGCTGCTTCTCTAGATTTTCCTCCAATTTCTGTCACCGTGTTTTGTCATTAAAAACGAGGCGAAATTGTCGTGGGATTAGGACAAGTTTCCAAGTAATTTCAACAAGAACGAAACGCTCCTTTTCCCTTTTCCTTGGGTGCGAAGGAAATGAAACGAAGGTGTTGCATTCCGTCGTTTATTAAGTGTATCTTACTAAATATCACGGAATGGAGGCGCGTTAACAAATTCCTATTTGGGTACGGAGGCCCCGATACTACAGTATCTTGAATTTAAATCTCGAATTATTGAAATTTCATTGGCTAATTTTAGAATTTTTAAAATTGGAATATTTAAATTTGAGTATTGTGTAGGAACCTAGGGAAAAATATCGAGGGACCCAAACGGGAATCGAACCCGGGACCCTCGGCTTAGCAAGCCGAGGCTTTGCGCGCTACGCCAACTACTCCCTCTGTATTTTCCCTCCTAGGTTCCCTATTTGGGTATAGAGGCCCCTATGCTACAGTATTATCAGCGGATTGAACTGCGTGCGTAATGGTGGCAGGACTAAAAAATCTGAGATTTTTGGGGAAGCACCTGATACACGTATGTTCGTGTCTCGAGGAATGGGAGTTACGATTCGTAAGGGTTTAATATACCGAGAGTGATCGGTGATCAGTTATCGGGTATTTAAAAAACGAGCAAGGAAGGCTAATATACCTAATCCCCCGATCTACACGGTACTTTATTTACACGGTTTCAATATGAGGAGGTTTATAAAGATTTGATCAAAAACCAAACACAATTGTTAATTACGGATTTCATTACCAAGGCTCGCCGATCTGAAATTGTTTCTAATTCATCTAACATCGAACTTGAATCGCATCAAGTACTATCGAGTGATGAAAGTGACATCGGAATAAAAGATTAATAGTCTACGAGAGTGATAACAGTAATTAAATTTTTTAATTTATACTTCTTGTTTCTATAGCTGCCGCCGCGGATCTTTCATTGGCGACCGGCTATTTTCGCCTTCATCGATCGCTCGCTCGAAACTAAACCCTGACCCTGAATATTTTTTGTTTTTCATTTTTATTTTATTTTTATTGTACATTTAAAATAATGAATTTAATTAAATAACTGACTGAATTATGCGCATTTTCTTTTTTCCCCGATTTACACGGTTTTTCATACAAGAAGCCATGATTTCGATTTACACGGTATTCTGGGGAACCGATCATCCGTGTAAATCGGGGGACAGGTGTACTTAAATCTAAGGTGCGATTTAAACTAGTACAGGGGTGGCCAGCTACACTACCTTTGGAAGCCACATTTCAAGAAGGAATATTCGAAAGAGCCATTTATTTATCCTTGATAGCAAAACCAACAATGAGAAACTGAAAAATCAGTGGAATGTTTGAAAGTTTACCCACAATCTGTTCCTTGAATGAAATAAAATAATTACTTTTGGACATTGATCAGTTTTACTTTACCACACTTCGTACATACATTTTATTTGCATAAGAGCAGCGCTACGGCCACCCCTGGACTAGTAGATAGGTACCAAAAGCGCGGACAGGTGATTACAAACTAAAAAAACTGAGAACGAAAGAGACTTGCGTAAAACCTGCAGAAAGTGTGGAGAAATTTATCGCTCTCTCGGTGTTAACGTTGAAAAGCATCGATCCATCACATTACTCCTCTAATCGATCCGTCTGCACCCGCCAAACCTCTACAACAAATTTCTCGTCTGCTTTCTATCCAGCCAACTCGCCGACGAATCTCTCGAAGAATCGACGATCCTTTGTTTAGAGGAGTTGTCTATCCTTCTATTTAAACGTGAGTCAGTGAAACATTTACTCAACTTCGATTCTCTCGCACGCAGCCTCCCTAAGTTTAGCCGCTGGCCAAACACTGTCCGTCGATCCGTGAATTACGCGCGATTACACCGATGGCGCATCATCAACAACGCGCTAATTATAGCGCGGGCCGGTGCATAGAGGCGGAGAGGAGTTTAGAAAACCCCGCGGTTGTTTAGCATATTTATATCGCGAGCGGGAAAGAGAGGGAGAGACGCTCGTATATTTTCGCGGCGGACAGGATACCGCTGTTTCAGACGCGGCGGTTCGCGTCTGCAAGGTGTCACGCGGCGCGGCGGAATATCCGCGGATGTTTACGCGGTAGACCGCAGCTGGGGAGCGTCAGGAAGTTGTCCTCGAACACGACGGCAAACGGCAGACGTTCCTCCTCGCAGACTTTCGCCAGGCTTTTACGGCCTCCAGCCACGCCAACAGTTCTCTCGCCCCTCGTTTCGCAACCTCGTCAGGGCGACCTTTATCTATCGACTCCGCGGATCTAGACGAGACTAGGCTGGCCAGAAAACCTTACTTTACGAGATATCGGGTGATTAGTAACCGTTTCTTCTATTGTGTGTTGGTAAGTTTAGAACTGTTCGAAGGTCTTCTCGCACCAGATGGTATTGCTTAGTGTTGCAGATTTAGAGGAGTGTTAGACAACCGGGACGAGAATAGAGAAGAAAGTGAGACGGTGGAGTTAGCTGTGGTGTTTAGAGCGAGTGACCATCGTAAGTTCGAATCTTAACACGTTCACTGCCACGCCGGATTTATGAGCTTTGCGCAGGTGGGCAGAAGAAATTTTTCATTATTCTGAGCATAGTATTGTATTATTTTCTTTTTTAATTCAAGATAATGTTTAGTTAGCTATGACGTTCGAAATTTTTAGTTGACGATATTCGTTTTATTCCAATTATTCCGAACATTTGAGGCACTTGGGTCACAGGTGGCCAACAGGTAACGTCGAAATTTCTTTCTGGAGGATTTGGAGAAATTTGTATGCCTTAGATTTGTTTGTTGAACGCGGCTGATCTATAAACTTGAAGATAGCGGATTCGAATTCTGACGGAGGAACGTTCTTTCTCTAGTTGATTTGGAGAAATTACTTTTTTATGCAAAGTGTTGAATGTCAGATCACTGAAGTATACTGTGCACCCTGAAACGTCTGAGTTCATGGAGCAGCGATAGAGTAGCGATGCCTTGTCAAAGAGTTAGCCTCAAAGACAAATAGTGGTTTCAACTTGAGCTAATTTACCTCTGTATTAGGACACGTCAATCGCTATTGATTGAGTACAGAGGCGAGGAACCGCCAAAGCATACGAGGCCTGGGAATTAACCCTTTAGACACTACGCGCCGCTATAGTGTCTTCCTGCCAAGTACTGTACTCATCCCTCTTCTTTATCTTGCTGTTGGAAATATTCATTGATTTGCATAAAACAGCACCTAGCATTAACTCTTTACGGTCGTATTTTCCGCATGCACAGTAGTCGTACTGGTCAGTACTGCAACGCACACTCAGTCAATGACTACTTACAAAAAACTTGTAAAAATTATTCAAATGAGTTTCTTTAAGCTTTGTGTATATCATTTTCTTCCCCCCGTTTCTGCAGGCAAAGGCTCCACAGAGCGTTTAGAAGGTGTAAGAGCTTGTACGAATGGACGGGTGGACGGCCCTGGTTTCTGGCACGGTAATTCAGTAGGACTACGTCGAAGCGAAGAAGTCGAGGCCCTCGAGCCTGCCGCAGGCCGGGACCCAGTCGCAACATTTGGCGCACACACGTCACGACAAGGGTCAGGTAAGGACCCGGCTACGCGACAACTAGAGGGGCGCCGAAGATGAAAAGACGTGGAAGAATGATTCGAGGCAGAAAGTATTACGGAAAGCCGACCGATATAAAGTTAGTCATTTCCGCTGTTTATTTAAAAGCATCCTCAACAAAACAAGCTACTCCTTACAAAGGTAAGAACACCTAACCGGGAATGTTCCCGAGTTGGACAAAAAGTTAATAAGTTCTCTATTCGATAATAGCAACTGTGCAAATAAGAGACTGAGCGTGGATACGTGGACTAACTGCTTTCGTTTCTTAGAGTCCTCAGGCCAACGAAGGGTGCAATAAAGCTTAAGTCAAAATATCTCCCTCGCTCAGGCGTGGACGCGCCATTTCAACGGAGAATTCCAACACCTACATTAGAAGTCACGCATTCGTTTCGCCAAAACTGCCTCCCCAAAACACTCTTCCCAACTTTCTTCGGGAAGAAAGCAGGAGAAAAATATGCTGTATCGAGTAACGGCGAGTTTACGAACTCGTCGACACCACGTTTCGACCTCTCCCCCCGTCCATTCGAACCGTCCACTCTCGAGGCAATTTATCTTCGTCGAGGAGGGCACAGTGTTTCCTCCTCGAAACGAGGCTCTCCTTCGGCCCTCGCGTAACTCACCACGCAGTCGTCGCCCCGATTAATCTCGCGCGACCTGTTAATTTTTTTCCCAGCCGCGGAGGAACATCCCTGGAGCCTAGCCAGGAAATTTCAGCTTTCCGTTTCCGGCGAGTTCACTCGGGATAGATCATCCCCCGTGTGAAATGACTACAGATATTTTCCGGCGTTCTATCTTCACTTTGTCACGCGTTTTTCTTTTTTTTACGATATCGCTCTTGCAACACACCAGCGACAGAGTGTTTCTTACGATCCTGCTAAAGTGTCTTCGAGCAAAATTCTATAAACAATTAAGTTAGATCAGATCGTCGACGAGTTGTAGATTCAGCGTGGAGCACAGTTAACCGATACGTCAAATGTAATTCGCGATAGAACATGCAGTCAGCCTCGATAACGAGAACGCGACAACTAGGTTAATTCCTTGATTTAATTACCCCGAATTATTCGCTGTTTTAATACACGATTAAATAACAACATGCGAGAATACTAGGTAAAAAATCCTTCCTTTGTCACACCTTAACTCTTTCGCTGTTAGTAACTCGAAAGTAATGCTCTGGCTGTGTACGACTGACAATGAGATATGGCATTAACAGTCGTACTACATACGGTAGACTCCTGTATAACGCGGTTGTCCGGTTGCGTAGCCCGCCGGCCAGTAAAGAGCCATAAAGCAATTAAACAATCTGTAGTACCGGGGCCTCCATCACCAAATAGGAAACCGACAAGGGAGAATAGGGAGAGACTGGTTGACGTAGGAGGCCCTGATCGAAACGCCTTAACCTTTCCTTTTCCGCCTATCCGCTATCACTTTCCTACCTAGCTTCGCTGGTGACCCACGACGTTCAAAAGAGAGAACCGCAGCAGAGAGGGTCGCTAGATATGTAAATACAAAAAATCCAGAAAACAGTATCCAGCGTTCGATCATCGCTGATAGACGCCGATAGCAGTCAAAGGGTTAACCAAGCGTACCTTATCCACGTAAGACGAGAGATTCACCTAAATTCCCACTCTCATCGAACAAACTTCCGCGAATTTCCCCCAGATAAAAAGATACCAAGGCTAATTACATCGTTGTGAAATATAAGTTGATCGAAATTGTAAATCTGGCGTGACCTCATCCGTGCCACCCTTAGAGATCATATCTCCCGTAACAAATAGTCGGTAAATGTCTCTCCGGTCTCGCGATATACACACACGCTTTACGATTTTCCCCCTGTTCCATCTGTTATCTACCTGCATACCCTTGCAGCCACGTTTCTCTTGCACGGTAGAGCGACGAAAGAACCCCGCCTTTCCATTTTCAGCGAGAGCCACGATTCCACACGGGCGAGTGTGAAAGGGCATGTCCCGCAGGGTACACGAACGTGTCTCGCGACGATGTTGGTGTGTATCGCGTGGCGGTCGACGATTAATCCAAGGAAGATGAGAGAACCTGGATGCCACGAGTCCCGATAAGAAAACGGAATGCACGATTGCAACGCGATCGTGGTCGCTCGGTTTTCGGTGTTGCATCTATAAAACCTCCCGCCCTTTCCTCCCCATTTCGCGTCGGTGTTCGCCTAAGTCTTGGACAGGGTTCCACGGGCTAGCCAGCGGTCGTGCGGCGGTAAGTTAATTAAGCGAACGTCGACAAATAACACGCGGGTCACGGACGGCTGAAAGGGGCGCGGCCTTTCGCCTTTCGTTTCAAGAAAAGGGCCAGCTGTGTATAAAGTACGCAAGACCTAGTTTCCGCGAGCATTGAAAATTAAAATAGTAAAGTACCGCGGTGGAAGGAAAAAGAAGTATATTCGCTGCTTCAACAGGGTGAAACCGTTGGAAAGAGTTTTAAGGGACGGAAGGGGTGGAAACGGCGCGTTTGAAACTGTAACAGTCGTTATGGTTGTGAGGATGTGAGGAACAGGAGCTGGGAGTGTTTGTAGACCGTTTCTGAAGAATCTGAGGGAGACGAGGTGCTTTTGTTAATCCTTTCGTTGGTTGGAATTACGTGGGAGTGACAGAATTTTTTTGGGTGTCGAGTGTTTAGTCTGGAGAGATTGATACGCGATGGAGGAGCGCTTGAGGTGGAGAGATATGAGGGAAAAGTGTTTAGATCGAGTGTGCGAGATTATGGAGTGAACGAAGGGTGCGTGGATATCCGAGGATTTGGGTGGACGAGACCGAACGTCTTCTAAGAATGTTTGCATAGAGTGAGAGGAATAGAGAAATTGAGAGAGAGAGAGAGAGAGAATGTGTGGGTACGAGGATAAAGGAGTTTAGAGTCGAGAGACGAGATTATAAACTATTTGAGAGAGCATTGAGTGTTGGAGTTTAAGAAAGAGTTGAAGTGTAGAGACATACTTTAGTAACATTCTATATCAT
>NW_017100190.1:2036731-2037604 GCF_001263275.1 Habropoda laboriosa | reverse complement strand
GCAGCAGAATTAAAAAAAAATATTACACCGGTTGAAATATTCGTTGACAAACGAAGCACAATTCGTCCGAAGCGTGTTAGAAAAGTGAGAAGAAAAACTGCGTAGAAAATGTAAGTGAAATACAGTAGGAAACGTGCTAATAGCTCAGGCGCCGCGACGACGTAATGCACCCGCGAGTTCGCCCATTTCCTCTTCATATTACGCGGCCACCCTCGCGCCTGAATAACCCTTTCTTCGACCGCTTTTTTTCTCCCCGCCGCGCCGGTTGGATACAGGTAAATCGAGGGAAAATTATTCGCAGAAGTAACGAGCCGGAATTCTGTGCAAATGACCGCGGCGTGGCGCGTGTATAATCACGTTGCCCGAGTATTTTAAACAAATACAACGACGACACGAGCCTCCAAGGAGTAGTGGGAACGAGCGGGAATTTCGAAGCACGTGAAACGATTCCAAGGGAATATTTAAGCAACGTAATCAGGAATTCCGCGCCACCGGAGCTTTTCTGATAACGTTAACCCTTTCAACTGGAAATTTAATTTTTTTTTCAATAACTCCCTACTATTTTAGGCATTTTCCTATGATTCCTTTTCTGACTATGCATCTAAGCGTCAGCCATTTACTGTTACAGTATTGCATCGGGTAACAAAAGCTAATCTGTCACAGATTAATTACATTTAGCAATCCTCAGTCTTACAAATTCAAACGAAAGTCAAGATTGCAATTCATTTTTCATACCAATGAGGTGGGTGAGGAACGCCGTTTCCCCTGGTTTCACCTCAATTTATTAAAATCTAAACGCGATGGTCGGCGTACAGAGCGCCCCGGAATAATACAATTGTAGGAACCTAGGGAAAAATATCGAGGGACCCAACA
>NW_017100190.1:2027408-2036350 GCF_001263275.1 Habropoda laboriosa | reverse complement strand
CCAGCGGCAGCGGTTTAGAGTGTAGTAAATAGAGTCAGCTATGAAACGATTAATCGACCACTACAGCACTTTCTCAAAGACAAAATTTCTTTTCGAAACGAAAGATTCATCTTCGTTTGTAATTTTTCCGTAGATAACACAGTTCCGCCGTTAAAAATGGTTATCAGCGACGCATTGTGGCGTCGTTTGAATTGTTCGATTCAGTGTTGTTCGCGAGAGGACAAGGGAGAGCCCCGGTGCGCCGCGCAGATACGCTTCAGAGAGTAAGTTCGTTCTCGCCGCGCGACATTGTACCCCGGCGATGAATGCGTTTTCGAATCTCTGTGTAACTTCCGGTCTTCTGCCGGACGCTGATAAATTTCGCGTCTTTTTTCAAGGATTCCCCGTTACAACGAAAAGCGCACAGAATACACACAGCTGTGCGTTTAACGTCCACTTAACGTCGTCTTTATCTCGCCTCTAATTTCCACGGAGAACGGACGATTCGCGTTTCGCTTTATGCGACGAATAATCGAGGCTTGATTGAAACTCGAGGAAATAAGCTTGCACGCATTTTTCGGCGACCAATTGTCCCGATTCAAGTCTCGAGGTTCTGGCGGAAATCAACGTTGATCAGATGTAAGCAACGACGTCCGGAACAATTAGCTCCTGCGATCTTCGAGGAAGAGGAGGCTCTGTGTTTGGTGGGATATTATTAGAATTTATGGTAATAAATTAAAAGATATTATTTAAATCATAAATCTTTATTTCGATACGCGAGGAGGGCACGACGCTACGCAATTAATAAAACGAACATCGACAAGACTCTGAGAAAAAAAAACATATCAGTGTCACCCATCCTAAACAGATGGTGTTCGGTCTTCACAGGCACGGTTTATGGCACGATCGAACGGCAACGGTTATTTCTGAGTTCAGAATTTTCGTTTACTGCTTGCACGTGTCTAATTACACCCTGGCGAGAGTCGCTAGAATTGCTTGTTGGATTTTTGGAACTAGTCTAAGAACATTCCATAAACCACGTTCGAACATTCCGAACAGCACACTTGCCGATTAGTCACCCGGAGGAAATTCCAGCTTTTTGGGACTTTCCGCCCACCCCACGCGGCCGTCTCCCACCCTTCCAAGGGCGCTAGGTGAGGACGCTATTAGACACCCTGATTGGTAAATGTAATTGTCAACCATTTAACCAATCAGCGTGTTCCAACAAAAAACTCTCCCACGGACGTCCGAGAGACGACGTCGAGGGTCAGTCGTCCAACTACCACCAAGGAGCAACCAGCTGAAATTGTAACAACACACGATAGCATTCGAACAATTCACAAGTCCCAGTCTAACTGGGTGGTCCTTCGAGAAGGTTTTGAAATAAAGTTGGCACACCACGTGCAAGTACAAACAAAGCTCGAAAGTTCATTTTCAATTACTATGTTCTTTTTATATATGTATTTATTGTTAGGGACTGGGTTTATGACATGGGCGCCTGTTTACGCTATTTTTGAACGCGCCCCTTTTTTCTTCGCGTTAATTAATTTTTCCTTTTGTGGGATCAGAAATAGATATTTATTAACAAAATATAAGAATAACTATGACACATTGGACTTTGACACACGCTTCTTCGATTCACGCTTCTCGACTTTTCCAAACACACTGTCCCTTCATCCCTCGCACGCCGTACTTTATAGCCAGGCCCTTGGTTTTTCCCGTTGGGCCTGGCTATCGTCGCTCGTCGCCCGCTTTCTCTCTCGTGCGCACAATTACGATACTACACTTTCAAATTGGCGACGAAGCCCAGGAAGCGTTTCATGGCTGTAGAGAAATAAAGTTTCTGCGGGCCACGTACACATTCGATAGACATTGACATGTCGTAAAACCTTTCGCGTCACTCTGGCCGCCCAAAGTCCCGTTACGAGCGGGCTACTCTTGGGCCTCGCTCCCCGGCCATCGCGACATTCCACCACCCTGCCAACTTGGAAATTCCAGGGTGGGCGGCATGCTCGCGGGCCATGGAGGACCGTCCAAGGGGGTAGACCCGTTGACGGAGACCACAACCCTGTACTCGTACAAATTTTTATAAATAAGCGCACCAACGCGGCACACGGATAGATGAAGAAAAGTACAGATATAACGCAAGTCAGACACACACCACAGAAAGTATCACTCTTCAAAATAAAGCATTCTCGTTTCAACAAATTAAAATACGTGCACACTCTAAGTTACCACGAACCAGCGACGATCCTGCGCAGCCACTCTCGAACATACCGCTTGTCGGTAAGACGCAACATTTATATTAATCTGCCTCGGTATATTGATCATTTTTGCTGTTACTATTACACAGACACACGCTCATTTCTCCTGATAATCCAACAGATATGAAAGGAACCAATTCACTGGGAGATACTCCAACTTGGTGGAACACAGCTGATAAATACTGCGAGCAATTGGAGAAACTCTGCAGGGAAATTAAAAAGGAACAGCCGGTACTAACGACCGGGAGAGGAATGGTAGCTCGGCACGATACTCTCATCTGTGTACGTCTTGAAAAACTCCGGAAAATTTAAGTAATCCGGGATGAGGAAGGTGAATAGATTTTTACGGAATTTTTTTGAAATTCTGAGAATGTTGTGGAAACGCTGAAAGAATATTTTAATAGTAAAAATGAAGAATTCTACAGAGATGTATGGCGACCGCCACGGGGGGTCACGCACTTGGGCCTGGCGACTCTTGGCCCTCGAGGCGAAGAATCGAGAGATGTTTGGAAAAACATCTCCGAGTTTCTTCGTCGTCAAGGACAAGAGTATTGCCTCGGAAATGCAGGCCCGCGCCCCCACTTCCTGGGACTTTCCCAGGGAAAAGGGGCTACTTAAGGGAGCCCCGAAAAAGGCACGAGGCCTTTGGTCGTAGACTTCCTTTCTACGCGCATCGTATCGCCTTACACCAAAAAAAGTATTATTGGTTGAATAAATATATTTTTGTTACCCACTTTGCGAGTAATCATTTGCACCACGTCACTTCCAAAGATGGAATAAAAAAGTTACGCACCTCTAACAAGTTCACCACCCACTGCACACCACCAACATTTTCACCGTGTA
This sequence comes from Habropoda laboriosa, assembly GCF_001263275.1. Classification (NCBI taxonomy): domain Eukaryota; kingdom Metazoa; phylum Arthropoda; class Insecta; order Hymenoptera; family Apidae; genus Habropoda; species Habropoda laboriosa. Next base: position 2,033,264 of record NW_017100190.1, on the reverse strand, counting down.
CAAACCACTTCGAATTCTCAAAAACTTCAAGCAGTAATCAAAGACCGTTGCCTCTTTCTTCCACAGAACAAAACGGCGAAAGTACGGTCTGACAGATTATCTGAGATTTCGTTTAATAACCGGACGACCGTCTCTGCTCTCCCGATATCCCCCTTTTTATTCCCATCCAGACGGCGATCTGCCCCGCGAAAAGTCGATTTTCACGCGGTCCGCATAAGGAGTTCCAATTAAAAGTCCCTTTTACCAAGTTCGCGCCCGAGTTAATCCGCTCGGAGGAATCCTCGCCGCGCTCCCTTTGTCCCGTGGAACATTTATCGCGGTCGCGTAATATCCGGAATATCGGCTGGAACAAAGGTAATCGACCGGCTGCGCCGCAACGCTCTCGAATCAAAGGAATCCGCGCCGCCTCTTCCTCCGCGGAAACCGCGCGCAACCAATGTCCCCCGAAAAAAAAGGAGAACCCGCTAGGAAAAACTGTCTCTGTTGTGTAGACGGGGAACGGCGACTCGATAATTCCATTGTTATCGGTTTATTGCGAAGCTCAGCCAATCGAGAAGAATAACGGCGAACTGAGAAGCGATTTGGCCAAATTCCGACAGACTACGAGGAAATTATTCGAAGAGGATTTCCGTCCACGCGTTAATTATACGACCAACCGGAATTATCGATATTGGGCTAATGCGTGAAACACGGGGTGGAACGGTGTAGGCCTCGTTTCGCGTCGGGTTCGACGAGAATTTAAGCTCGACCGTTAATGAAATGTTATTAACAATTTTGTAGCTGGTGATTTTTCTCATCTTTTTGAAAATGTAAGTTGGATGTGACAAAATTAAGCCTTTGCACTGCAACGGCGCTGTTATGGCGACGTGGAGAACGTTGAAATTTTTAATTCAGGTGTTTTTAAATTTCTATTTCAAAACGAAACTTTGGATTTTCAGAAGTTTCACTATTAATCTTATCAAGAAGTGCTTGGAGCGCAAAGTTAACACTGAAACGATAACTGGAGGCGAGAATGGAAAATAAATTCCCATATACAGTAAATTCTCTACAAGAGTCAGTAAGTTTGGATTCTACAAGTGACAGTATAGATTGTCCTACGCCTAGGTCTGCGTCTCATTGCTGCGCCCATGTTATCTCGTACGCAGACAGTCAAGCGTGTAACGCTACACCAGTCGGTTTCCTTTACGAGATTACACGGCTCGACAAATCATAATAGAAAAATATCATTTCTTTAATTTTCATCTGGAATTTTTTTTTAACATGTTGGTGAGATTTTTCTCATGAAAATGACATGAAACACGATATAAATTGAACAACATTTACTTATTAACACGTTCCCTGTCGCACCAGATTTACAGGTTGCTGTCAGACGGTCATAAGAAAATACATTTTAAACATAGGATTATAGTATTATGCTTTATAATTTTTTTTTTCAATTGAAAATAATGTCTAGCTAGCTATGACGTTCAAAATTTTTAGTTGACAACATTTATTTTATTTTAATTATTCTAAACATTTGAGGCACTCCAGTCACTGATGACCACCATGGCCATATCGAGGACACAACACAACTAACTACTAAACCAAATCACCAGAAAAATTTTCGAACGAGAGTGAAAAATTGAAAGAATCAAACGAAAAAACGCGAATTCGTATCTTTCTCAATTCTAGAATAGAAGAAAATTTGAATAAAATACGCGACGAGAATTGGGGAGAAGCATAAGTTAAGCGCGTAAAAATATTCAATAATAAACGAACTAGGTATGAAGCTATTATTTCAATACGCGATGCACTGACTCTAGTATTTACTAAAATTCAAAAATTCTCGCATAAATTCCGAAAATAGATTATTAATTACGGTAAACTACTGAGACGGTTTAATTAAGGGTGGGCATGGTGCTGCTTTAGTTTGAAATGATTTATAAACACATAATTAACAGAGGAAAAACCGTGAAACGGCAAAACGTCAACATTCTAATTGTTATAACATGTAAACAAAACTTTAAATTTAGTGTAAACAGAAAAAATATATAATACAATTTATTTCACGGTATTGCAACAAATAAACGTTGAATCAATATTTAATTCGTATAAAAACAATTATTTAACGTAATAATTTTACCTTCACTATGGCTATTTTTAATCTACGACCACAGGTCAACCTGATTTCTAATCCTTACGAACTTTAAATTCAGTCTAAACTGAGAAAATATATAATACAATTTATTTCACGGTATTGCAACAAATAAACGTTGAATAAATATTTAATTCGTATAAAAACAATTATTTAACGTAATAATTTTACCTTCACTATGGCTATTTTTAATCTACGACCACAGGTCAACCTGATTTCTAATCCTTACGAACTTTAAATTCAGTCTAAACTGAGAAAATATATAATACAATTTATTTCACGGTATTGCAACAAACAAACGTTGAATAGATTCTTAATTCGTATAGAAACATTTATTTAAAATAATAATTTCACCTTCACTATGGCTATTTTAAATTTACGACCAAGGGTCAACCTGATTTTTAATCCTCCGAACTTGATTTCACAACGAGAAAGTAATAAGATCGTTGAAACGTACTTATTTGTCAAAGAAACTTGCAAAAATGTATAAATAATAATATGTAATGTTTTAACAAATTTTTGGAAGTATAAATTAATAATAAAATTGTGAAAATTAATAAATTATACGTTATTATAACATTAATAGAATTATGACTAAACCGAAGTTCGAAGTCGAGTATTTAAAGTCTGATATTACGTGCCTAGCGAGTGCCGGTAATTGTTAAAATTTGTTTAATAATTAGTAATAGAAATTCTAATTGATTCTAATGTATACAAGTGTTACAAGAAGGCTGAGTGTGTACAGGGTGGACATAGACTAGCTAGTAGCCCCCGACCACTCTATTCACATCTCAGAACCTTCAGGTCAAAATACGCCGCGAAGTGTCTAGGGCCCAGTATAAAGGGTAAATGATTTCGCGGGACATCGGCGGGTCCTTATATACCTGCGGTACCCTCTCCCCAAAGTCATTAGCAAAATCGTCGGTTAGGTCAGGCGGGAAATTTTCGCGGGAGATTTTCGCGGGAGATTTCCGATATCGTAACATGGTATAATTTATCAATTTTCACAATTTTGTTATAAATTTATACTTCCGACCATTTGTTATAATATTGCATATAACAATTTATACGTTTTTACAATATTCTTCAATGGGAACATAGGTTTTAGCATTCTCGTTACTTACTCGTGGTTAAATTAATTTCGTAGGGATTAAAAATCAGGTTGACCTGTAGTCGTAGATTAAAAATAACCATAGTACAGCCTAATTTATCGTGTTAAATAATTCCTTCTACACGAATGAAAAATGTATTCAACGTTTCTTTGTTATAGTATCGTGAAATCAATTATATTACACATTTTCTCTATTCACACTGAATTTAAAGATTATAACGATTAAAAATCAAGTTGACCTGCGGTCATTTACCAAGAATAATTATAATAAAGCTGAAATTATTGTGTTAAATAATTTTTTTAATACGAACTAGAAATTTATTCAACGTTTGCTTGTTACAATACCATGAAATGAATTATATTACACATTTTCTCTATTCACACTGAATTTAAAGATTATAACGATTAAAAATCAAGTTGACCTGTGGTCATTTATCAAGAATAATCATAATAAAGCTGAAATTATTGTGTTAAATAATTTTTTTAATACGAATTAGGAATTTATTCAACGTTTGCTTGTTACAATACCATGAAATAAATTATATTATACGTTTTCTATATTTACACTAAATTTATCGTTCTATAACTACACGTTATGCTGCGTCCGTTTGTTTTTTCTGTGCAGTTCAACCTAATTTACTTAAATATACGTTGCGAGACAGTATAATATTTACAATTCTGCCTGAATTTTTGAAATTCAGAAAAACACAGGTAAACTTCCATTGCATTTAAACGATATTCTCCACCAAACTGGACAAAGTACATACTAGTACTTTTTTCTTTTGCAGTATTGCGTGAGAATACGGGAAAAACAATGCTACGAAACAGAATTTTGCCATTTTTACGTAAACAACGAATTATTGCTCTTTTTAAGACTCCTTTTAATACTGTATAATTAAATAAAAAAATTGTACAAAATTTTTCAATCGAATCTTGGAATCTCAAATGAAGAGTTCCATACCACAATGCTGTAAGTGCTAAATTTTCAAAACACTGAGATATCAAAAAGTTATTTTATATCGTTAAAGTTGAAAATACTCATTTCTACGTTTCATTCGTATTATGTGCAAATATCATTTTCACTTTGTTTCTATTATGTATAAATATCATCTACAATGATTCTTAACTTGGAGAAGCAAATTCAAATGAAAATTTTATATTTGCTACTTGAAACGTTGTAATTCAGAGAATCCTTCATATATCAACTTAAACCCTAATTTATTCTTCTATTTTTCTAATGAAAATCTAAGTGCTTCAAAATACTGCGAACTTTCACCGTACAAAAAGTAACACAACGTACTGAATAAAATGTATATAAATTTATTACTTCCAAAAATGGGACGGCAGTGACGCGGATCGAATCCGCAAGATCAACCCTTTCGCTACAGCAGTGTACGCTTCAGGCGTCACAGAGTAACATTATTTTCTTCTCTATTTTCACAGTTCTTAAGACAATACAACGAAACAATTCGATAAAAGAAAACCGGTCACTCTGGAGATATCAAATTTTCATGGATGACTATAGTCACCGGTAGGATATAGCGAGCGCTCGACGATGAGTGACTATAACCACCGTTAGTAACGAAAGGGTTAAATCTAAAGCACAGAAACAAATTCAAGTTCATCTTGGACTTCGATCGCCGTTATCTAATCCTCCAGGTAACAAAGTCAGCACAAAACTCACACAGTTCTTCAAATTACTTGTAAAACAAACAACATTAATCTCCGTCCACTGAACAAGTAGTCTATCAAAATCCAGTAAGCTTCACGCCATTGGGAACACGGAAGATCCTCTCTTCCGTTGGAAGTTCTCCGATCAGGTACCTCTCCAAGCTCTGCCTGGCCATAGACGAGTGTCCAGTGCCGATGAACGCCAAAGTGGCATCTCTGCCAGCGTATTCGAGGATCACATCCGATCCTCCAGGATGACTGGTCAAGAAATCCGTGCAATCGTAGACGAAATCGTGGATGACGACCCAGCAATTCTCAGCAGTGTCGTGCCACGCTACTTCGTCCATACCGATCGTCTTCAGCTGCTTAGAATCGTCTCTAGGTGACAATCTAGGCTCTTCTTTGCTGTGTTTCGATCTTCTTCTCAATTTCTTCCAAGCTTCGTCTCTGTCCGCGACATTTTGCTTCTTCAAGTCGAGAAAATCTTCCGGCTGAGGTTTGTTACTCCTCAAATCGAGGGATCTGAAGGTGAGACTTAGCAGATCCATTTCTTCGACAGTGCTAGCGTTGCTTCTGAAAGAAAACACAGTCGATGGCTGCATTTTATCACGTCAGTGCTTTGACGCGGAATAGAACAGACGAGATTGCAGATTAACGCGAACTGTTACGCAAATCCCTGACATTCTGACGAATCTCGGAGGAAAGGGGGAACGACTGGAGTTCGCGTGCCGAGTTTTGCGTTTAATTTTTCAATTGCATTACGCATTATTGCAATAATTTCTATCGTTACATTTAATTCTAATTGTTTAGCAGCTTTTCTAGTGGAATCGACCCTACATTTTACTGACACTTGTCGAGTCGACCCTACTTTTTTTTTTACGTGGATGTCGGCCGACCCTACATTTTACTGACACTTGTCGAATCGACCCTACATTTTACA
>NW_017100190.1:2024852-2027122 GCF_001263275.1 Habropoda laboriosa | reverse complement strand
GTTGGTGAGATTTTTCTGATGAAAATGATATCAAACACGATATAATTTGAACATTTACTTATTAACACGTTCACTGTCTGGCGTGACATGTTGTTCAAATTATGTCGTGTTTTATGTCATTTTCATCAGAAAAATCTCGTCAATATGTTAAGAAAAATTTCGGGATAAAAAGACGTAAAATTAAAAAAGTTGGTATTTAAATCGCTTGGTTGCCTCGACTCACGTTTCATGCTTATCTTTTATTCGCTGTCCTTGTCTACGTTCGGCAAACTACAAAGGCCGGCGCGAGGCTCGAAAACGTAGTCCCTGACTCGAGGAGTGTCAGGTTGTCTACGTTCGGCAAACTACAAAGGCGGGCGCGAGGCTCGAAAACGTAGTCCCTGACTCGACGAGTGTCAGATTTAGCTTCCTTGCGGTCTGACACTTGTGGAGAATATACTGTATAATTGTTTCTTTACTTGGACCTATTTTGGTTTCGGTAGTTTAAAGTGAAGATAAAGGATAAACCTGAAAATTTCAGGGCTTCGTTCCAACGCGTTTCCAAACCTATTTGTAACCATCACTAGTCTATTTTCTACATTTCCTTGCGCAGAATACGACAATAGACGCACAGTTATCTTACACTTTAAATAAGGAAACAGGCCTTTTGTTTAAATTCGAAATAGTCCTGGAATAACAAATAAACCTAAAAGGCAGCTACTTGAAATAATGGACGTACGGTCGCTGCATTGTTCTGTCATTAAAATAAGAATAATCGTGCAGACACGAACCAGTTCATACGTTACACGGTACAATGTGAATTAATAAACGAGGTTGGATTATCTATTCGACGATTTCATTCCAAGGAACTTTGACCGTATATAACCTGCTATATAACAACTACTGCAATTAGAAATTCGAAAGGGCAGGACAAGTTTGTAAAACTAATTTTAACGATGTTCGAACGATATCAAACTTTACGTTGTATTTTATCCGTTTATTCGAGAGAAAGCTGAGGGAACCCACGAACTACGGGTCGGTAGTATTCGAACAACGTCGAATCGATCTGTAATCGTGACATCCTCGACGTCGTTCCAATTCACCGTGGATGAGAGGAAATTTTGGAACATCTGGGCGAAATTACGAGAGGTGGTGCACAGTTGAAATCGACTTACGTCGCCACCGAGTGGCCAGGGTCGTTTGAATATTCGATCGACGTTGCGTGGTGGCTGCGCGTGGCCAATCGGATTCACCCTGCACTAATTAGCCTCGATTAATTAATTAGCGCTGCTCCGTTCCAGCGCTCCGCGATAATTCCTGCAACGCCATTCGCGAGACATGTCCGAAACGGTCGAACGAAGGCCAAAGGCGGGAAGAATATTCGGCGCAGTTGTTGGTGAGGAACAAGCAAACCCAACGGAGGGGCAAAGATATAACGATCGAACAAGAACACAACCAACACGTCCACCGCGATAAATCTTCAGAGGGGAACCACGAGATCCAAAGAACCAAGTTTACGACCGCTCGCGATCGGATTATTCGTGGAAATTCGGTTAACGGTCGAGGATCGCGATAAATAACGCGACTTTTTGGAAACGGGGACGGGAATTTTGTGTAAACGTACACCGACCGACCGAACGATAAAACCGACCAAGCAGGATTTACGAATCGATCGAGAAAAATTCGTTAACTGTGCCTGATTTTTTTCAGGTGAAGTTGGTGTAACACTGTGCATACGTCGAGTTTAGTTCGATAACATTGGCTCGTTACGCGGCTGGTGATTCGGAAATGGCCTCCTAATAGCAACCGCTAATTAACAGTCGTTAATTTAGGTTATACGAGGAGAGCAAGTATTATTGTTCTCTTATACACACATTTGCTTGGTGACATTTTGTTTGGTACGATAATATTTGCATCTGCATTTTTGGTTTGGGGGGGGGGCTTTTTTAAGGCTTCTTTTTTCTAGAGAAATTTTTAGAAATCGTTGTTCGATCGGTTCAAGGCACGTGGCCACGTAAATCGACGGTTTTATCGTGGCAATAACGGAACGACAACGTGTCGTCAGTAATTTAAGCCAGAATATCTGGCTTCGATTTGATTTATCGAACGTACGTGGACGGTGAAACGCATGCCGGCGTGTTTTACGAGGTGAAAACACGTTGACAGGCCTCGTCGAACCCTGACGATAGGATTTTCCCACTTTTCCTTTTTTTCGCCACCCCTTCTGTCGAATGGGTTGCCGTTACTGGACATTATTTTTGGAAATTCGAGGTTCTTTTTATGTTTCTTTT
>NW_017100190.1:1973676-2024706 GCF_001263275.1 Habropoda laboriosa | reverse complement strand
TGGACATTATATACTCGAATTAGCGTGGACTTTAATTTTCCAAGAAAAATTTGGAAGAAAAATCACATCGGGATAACCGAGAATCGAACTCAGGACCCTGCGGGTGGCAAGCAAGCACGCTACTAACCTCGTCATTGCGACTCCGTAAAACATTCTCTTTCTTCAGTATATGTACATCATCCATCTATCTTTTCTACATTAAATCTTCATAGAATCTTCACAGTACGATCTTTAAACCTTCCTAATTCCAATTTCGAACTTTCCCACCACCAAATTAAAATACAAATTACTTTACCACCTAAATCCCACTTAAACCAGTCTTAACAGTCTCAGGAGTCCCAGAATCCACAAAAATCTCCGCGAATCCCAAAGCAAAGTCCAGGGTAACCCAACACCAAGTAAATTCTTTCATCGTCACGTACAATTCTCGTTTACATACTTCTGATCTGCGATTCTTCCGTCCTCTTTTTCCTTCATAAATCCTTCCTCCAGAAGTTTGAATATAGAAACAAGCTTCCGTCGAACCGCGAGGATCTCGCAGAAAAACAACTGACGGTCCGAGGATCGTCACGACCGCGAAGAAAAGAAAAAAGCTGTTTTATCACCGCTACGAAGAACAGACCTCGTCTGAAATCTGTTTTCCCCGTGAAATTTCCGTGCCGTAAATCTCCATTCGAACGAAACTGTCCGCGCGGTAGGTAACAAGAAGGCAGACAGACAAAAACACGGCAAAAACCTTCGCGGAGAATCTTGCTAAAACTTTTCCCACCGCCTATCGATTCGATATAGCGATCTTTATTGGTCGACGGGTAAACTGTTTGAAAGTGCGGCGGTGTTTAGTGCGTTCAAGAATAGCGTGACGCCGCTGACGCGGTGCACTGGCCGTATTCGACGTGAAGAAGAGGAACAACTGCCGCTTCCAGATCGAATACAGAGTCGAACCAATGACGTCAGATGCACGAGATATAGGTATTTTGTATACACGTTCATAGATCGAAATATAATCAGCAGAGCAGCTCTTTTTCCAACGCTAGGAAACGCTGGAACAGAGGGAGAGACGGGGAGAGAGAGTGAGCGTACTTTGTCGATTTAACGAGCTCCCTCGGAAACGTGGACGCGTTGCTTGTTTATCTTCGCGCTCGAGCAGTAAAAGATTTCGGCAGCTCTTTTTATCGGCACCAGGGCGTCAATCATTCTTCCGCGGTAATCCTTCGCCCGGAGGATTACCTCCGACGAAAGGCTCATCTCTTGGCGAAAATGAACGTCTGGCGAGATTCTTCCATTTCTCGGATCAACCAACTCTCCACGCCTACTTTCTCCCCTTCGATCAAGTTCAAACGTCCTCTCGCTCAGAGTTTTATCTTGTTTCCGATGGGAATCGGATCAGCTAATTGTGGAATATTCCGAATGGAAAAGGTGTGGAAGAGTCGATTCCCTTATGGTTAGTGTGACACAAGTTGTCAGAGATTGGAAAAATTGTGGGAATGAGCTAATTACGGAATATTCCGAATGAAAAAGGCTATGGAAGAGTCGATTCGCTTATGGTTAGTGTGACACAAGTTACCAGAGATTGGAAAAATTGTGGAATATTCTGAATGAAACAAGGTGTGGAAGAGTCGATTAGCTTATTGTTAGTGTGAGCCAAGTCATCAGAGATCCAAAAATCTAGAAAAGGAAAGCTCATCGTGTATAAAACTCACTATACACTTTACCTTATTTCGAATGAGACTAAGATGAGCTAATTGTGGAATATTCTGAATGAAGAAAGCTCTGGAAAAGTCGATTAGCTTATGGCTAATGTGACCCAAGTTATCAGAGATCGAAAAATCCAGAGAAGGAACTTCATCTTACTTAAAACAGGAATGAAACAGGCTAATTATGGAATATTCCAAACCTGTCTGAAGAGAAGATCCTCTAAAGAGTCCCACCTCATGGTTCGCATGAACACAATACCCGGTATGACAGAAAATCTGACACCCAAGTTATCAAAGTTCGAAAAATCCATAAAAAGAGAGGTCTCTTGACAAAAAAAAAAATTCATCAGACTCGTCTCGCCCAAAAAGCCAATAGAACCTCACTTTGTCCCTCTGCGTTGCACTAAAGTCAAAGAAACAGAAAACGAACGACGTTTCTTAATAAACATCATTTCTCCAAGTCTCCACATCAAGAAGCAGCATCGTTGCCCCGACTCGGAGACTTGTCCGTCAACCGGGTGCCGCTAAATAGGTTAATTACACGCAGCACGCTGTAAATCTTCATCAGGCAGCGTTCACGTAAATATTCGCGGCCGTTTCCCATTACTCGGGTGTCAAAGCGTCTGCCAATAATTGTCCGGCCAGCCCAAAGGGAGGCTGCTTAACGAGCATGCACAACTATGCCAAATGGGACGAATTGCACCAGTGGAGAACCGATCGCTCGAGAATTCGCCGGGGCCAACGCTATCCGCCCCGATATTTCAAGCCTCGCCTCTTTCTTTGTCTCGCCTCTGGCAGAAATCAATCAGGAAGAAGCGAGTATTTATCGACGCGAATAAAAAGGTAAACGACAGGAGACAGAAATATCAGGGAAGAAAGCTATTTGAAGGAACGGCAGCTTTCGTTCTTCTCTCTTCTTCTGCCCCCATATCTCCCATTTCCACTCAAGTTAGTTTAGCCGACGCCGACGCGTAAAAGTGCCTCTCAGAAAAGTGGTTAGACGTTTCTTTTTTCCCTCTGCGGCGGAAGATTGGTAAAGCGCAAAAGCAATCGTGTGCTTTTCTTACCCATGTTCACCGCAAGCGATTTTCACGGGTATCTTGGCCAGAGCCGATGCCTCCGGGCGATCACGAAGTCAAGCAAACAAACGGTACGAGCGGTGTTCCTCCTTTCTCATGGCACTCGTTATTTTTTCTTCGAAAACGAGAGACGTTAAAGGGCCCGAAAGCGTGCCAAGAGTTCGCCCGGAGAACAGAGATACGTGGTGAAGAGGGAGCGAAGAAAATTCCTGTAGGGAGAGACCGGCTGAATCCTTCACGACCAAGAGAACACACGCTCCGGGGAGGAAGCCAAGTATTTCTTTTTTCTTCGTCTTGATACGAATTTTCGAGAAATACACTTAACTTTGCCACGATTTTTCAGAGGTTCGAGCAACGAGCAGATCCAAAAATAGGAAGTTTCTTAGAACTTTCGAAAATCCAGCGGTTTAACCCCGTTTCTTTCTATCGCATTCAGATCGCGATAAGGAGCTCCCTGAAGAGCGGAAGATCCCGCGAAGAAGCGGCGGAAGAAAACGCGAGCCAGCGGCGAAATTATTTTTTTCCAAGGTGAGATCGATAATTTTCACCGTACGTTTTATTTCAACAGAGAGAGAGAGAATGAGAGAGGGGAGAGCAAACATCAGGCCTGACCAAGTGTGTCCTTGGTACGATTCACCGTGCAATAAAAATTATTTAAACGTTCTACCCGGGCTACGGAAATTATTTGCGTCCCGAGCACAGGCTCAATGGCCGTGAAAATGCTAAACTGGTCGACGATCATCGTAAACCTGTTTTTCCCCTACCGTCACGGAAATTTCTTCTAGAAATCGACGCGGAAATTCGATGAAATATTTGACAGGGACGGACATTTATTTAGGAGTCCGGGAAAACCACACCGGTTGTGCCAGATTTCAAAAGAGGATAAAAGCAAGCAAAAGGGAGAAGAAAAGTTCTCGAGAAGCAGAGAAGGCACTCTTGGAATAATATCCAAGCGAAAGTTAACGCGATCCTCTCGGCTCGTTCGCACGTTTAATTACTTTTCTGCCGCGAATCCCGTGGTTCCTCGTTGTGTTTCCGTTTATTCGCGAACGCTCGAGTAGAAAAAAGAAGAGTCGCAGCCCCGCGACCGCCACAATGCCTCGATATTCCTCGTGGCAATTTTTCCTTCCCCCCCCCCCCTTTTTCCTCCGTCACGTTTCGCCGCGCCGCTCTGGAGCTCGCTTTTCCGTGTCGATTTTCGATACGGCGATCGTTTTTCGATACCATTTCGCAGGGAATCGCGAGATGAAACCCTCGTTGATGGGATTCCGTATGGAAGGTTCGTGGCAGCACGGATTTTTCACAGATGCATTTCAATATTCTGATAATTCTCACGGACCAAATTACTGCGAATTCATTTTTAAAGGGCACCCAAGATTTTCTTCGCCTGGTCGCTTCTTCTCCGGTGGAAATTGGAGGTGGAAGGTTGGGAACGTTCAATTTTTGTTAATTATTTTGTTCTTTTAAGATGAGTATTTTCTTCTCTGAATTTTGCGAACTATTGGCGAAAAATTGTTTAGGGCACACTGTCTTTTTGCTGAAAATTAAATACCTCACTTAGGGCTTCTGTGGCACTTTTCCTTTTTTAGCGAAAGAAAAATTTCAGGATAAACTACCTTTTCGATGAAAATTAAATACCTCATTTAGGGCTTCTGTGGCATTTTTCTGTTTGGCGAAAGAAAAATTTGAAGAAATTTTTCCATTTTAAAGAAAAGTTTTCCATTTGAAAGAAAAATTTCAAGAAATTTTTCCATTTTAGAATACTATTAGGTCACTCCATAAGTTCGTGTCGAATTTTATAATTTAGTTCAATATTTCCAGCGAATCTCTAAAATTTGATAAGAAAAAAAACAAACGCCTTCTCATTTCACAAATTTTTCCTATTTTTTCTATTTCATTGAAACATTTTTCGCTTGTGCACGAACTTATGGGATGGCCTAATTCTAACGAACAAACTTTCAAAAACCACCTGAAAGAATAACAATCCTCCAGGATTCACGAAAATTTGCTATTTTTCCATAGAATCTTATTTCTTCTACCATGTTCAAGCAGATATTTCAGAAAAATTGACACAAACATTTCGGGCACAGCCTGGCCTATAACAAAGTGAACGGAAGGAAACGCGGGGATATTACAGAGTTGGATACTTTTCGACAAGGTGAAATTTATGCAAAGAACAGGTTCGACGAAATTTTCACGGAAGTGTGGAGTTTGTTTCGCGAGGAGAAGAGTTCAGCCAGGCTGTCGTTTACTTATGAAGCGGTCTGTTCAAATATTTGTTTACCCTTAGCCGGGTGAACTTGGTCGGTGGCGTGTAAAATCGATCCCGAAGGCCGGATCGAAAAACCGGATCCGTCGAATCTATTTATTTGCACGCCACCAACGTCCCTCGACTGCCGCTGCATTTCCGCTCTCGTCGTTCACCTTTGCTGATAAGCAACTACCCGCGATGTCACGCTTTCCTAGTAGCAAACTCTATAGTTATACTACATTTTCCCTAACCACGCTCACGCTGATTGATTCATTTAATGCACCTTCCTATTCTTCCTCCTGTCATCCTTCCACGATTATCTATAATGCCGTTCATAATTATTTACTCCCTCGCAATTGCCAGCAGAATGAATTACAGCTGATTTCGTGATTAACGGAGGGAACTTTGGTAACGTGACTATTTTTATTTTGTTGAAAATTTGTGAATTTGTGAGGTTAATAGAAGTTAGCGGAGGTACAGTTGAATCGTGTTTCTTTTTTCTTAATTTTTTAGAATGGTATGTAATTCTGAAATATACTTTATGAATGATAGGATGGAAGTTTTAAAATTGCCAACTGAACGAATTGAAGATGATTCGATGATTGATGAAAGGAATTTTGGTAACCTGAAAATTTTTATTTTATTGAACATTTGTGAATTTGTAAGGGAGGTTAATGGAAGTGTAATTGAGTCGTGTCTCTTCTTTTTGTAAGTTTTTTAAAACGGTATGCAATACTGAAATATCATTCCTTGTGAAGTCTTAAATTTGAACGCTGAAAGGTTATACAATTCTATTCGAATATTGGAAATATTGAAAAGTGGAAAGTCAGACATTTTCTTGCCTGATTGGAACTCTATTTCCGGTACATTACCGTCGACTACCATACACCCGAATAATTTTCAAAATGTCCGGTTGAATTGTAGGTTATGTTCGAGTATTACCAAAATGTACTAACAAAAAAATACGACTAAACCTCGAATTAATTAAAATAACCTGTCAATACAAGTAAACTAGTAATCCTGCCCTTTTTTTAAATCCCATTTCACTCTACCAGCTTTGAAACTAAACGAATTTAACTATTTTTATTCATCCTGAACATCGAAGCCTCCTAACTAAAATATTCCAGTATTACCAAAAAGATATTACTAAATCTCGAATTAATTAAAATAATTAACAAGTGAACTAGCAATCCTGCTCTTCTTTTAAATCACATTTCACTCTACCAGCTTTGAAACTAAAAGAATTTAACTATTTTTATTCATTCTGAACATCCAAGCTAACTGAACATCCCTAACTAAAATTTTCAATTGAATTCTAGGTTATGTTCGAGTATTACCAAAAGAATATTACCAAATCTCGAAAGAATTAAACCAACCAACAAATGAACCAGCAATCCTGCTCTATTTTTCAAATCTCGCTCTACCAGCTCTTTTGCTAAAAGAATCTAATTATCTTTATTCGTTCGCAACATCAAAGCCTCCCTCTCTCTCCCTCAACGGACTACTAATTCAATAGAAATCCACATCGAAGCAGACGTCGAAAAAGATGGAAAACAAAGGACAATACAGAAAGTTCAGCTCGGGCGATAAAACATCAAGCTTTGGTTGCTATCTGGCCAGGTGACGGAAACGTAAGAGAAGAGGAGGAAGGATCCGTCGGTGTCCGAAACCGCGAATCGGAACGAGCGTTCGCCATGCATATGTAGATGCGACTGCATCTGCATTGCAGATTTAACCAGAGCCGCGAAAAGAAAGAAAACGAGGCCCGATTTTCAGGGCAGCGAATTGTCGGGAAACTGTCATCACGTCACCGCGACCGCCTCCTAATTTGCAAAAAACTTCCTCTCCTCCGGCTTTCTTCCCTCGTTCAATTTCACGGCCCTTAAATACCATCGCGAGTTTTCTCTCGCCAAACTTCGACGGCCTATCTGTGGGAGATGGACATTTATCCCAGATTCGAATGCGACGTGCGAAGTTTTCTTCGAGAATAGACGAATTCGAGGAAAATATTGCACGAGAACGAAAATGCCTAAAATCGGGTGAAAAAAATATCTGTAAATTTTATTTTTTCATTTTTCAAAGAACCAGTTTTTATTCGGTTATTTTTTCGGTAGGATTGGCGATTAAATTTTATATGGACAGAAAATAACGTTCAAAGAGACACGAGGGATTTTCTTCTCTGAATTTTGTGGAGCTGGAAATATATGTATTTCTATTTTGATATTTCATTTTTCACCTTTTGATATCTCACTTTTTCATTTCAGAGGAAATATATACACCGGCGTGCATAAATATTAGGACACCCATTATGTTTGCACGGAAAGTATTGTATGATTTAAATGACATTTCTTCGCCAAAGTTAGTATCGCGTATCAGTGAAAATATACAGAGTGTTCGCGCTGCGTATTAATTCACAGCGTTTCATAAGAGGTAGATTTACGAGAAAAATAGAAGACCGTAGAGTTTCATTATTTCTTACGCAAAATATGATTGCTCGAATAGATTTTTCAAATTTGCAAGGATTTTAGATTAATAGCTACAATCTTTTCTATATCCTAAGCAGAAAAAATAGCATTTTCTCTACTTTCTTTTATACGGAAACAAAATGACCTTTCAACCCCTTCGACATCGCAGAGTTCACTTTTTAGCTACTGTACGCCACTATAGTGGCTTTCGCGAATGTCATCTTTTTAAACGGTATGCCACTAAAGTGGCTCATTCCGTCTGTGTTTCAAAGTATATCATACACAATTGTATTATTAATCATTACGTATAAGAAGAGACGGCACTAAACAGACACAAATCGCAGTGCTATGTTCTTTACGCGCAGTCCGCGTCGAACATTACCGTACAGAGATACTGCTCCGCGGAAAGTCCTGCCGTGGCTAAAAGGTTGAAGAGAATTCTTTTTCAAATTTGCAATAATTTTCTCTGCTTTCGATTCTATAAAAACAAAATGACCTTTCAACCCCTTCGACGTCGCAGAGTTAAAAGAAGTATTCTTTTCAAATACGCAATGATTTTCGCGTAACGACAATACCACAAATTTTTCTAAATTGATAGCTACAATTTTTTCTATATTCTAAGCAGAAAAAATAGCATTTTCGCTACTTTCTTTTACACAAAAACAAAATGACCTTTCAACCCCTTCGACGTCGCAGAGTTAAAAGAAGTATTCTTTTCAAATACGCAATGATTTTCGCGTAACGACAATACCACAAATTTTTCTAAATTGATAGCTACAATTTTTTCTATATTCTAAGCAGAAAAAATATCATTTTCGCTACTTTCTTTTACACAAAAACAAAATGACCTTTCAACCCCTTCGACGTTGCAGAGTTAAAAGAAGCCTTTTTTTCAAATTCGCAATGATTTTCGCGTAACGACAATACCGGAAATTTTTTCAAATTAATACAAAATGACCTCTAGACTAACCTTGAACCTTCCAACCCCATCGACATCACATAATCAAAAAGAAATTTCTGAAACTTCAAAGAATTTCTACAACGATAAAATTACTTGAATAAAAAACAAACGACTCGAACATCCACCCCCGTTTCACCTAAGCAACGCGAAACAAAGTACGTTGAATTGCAGATGGTTAAAAAAATGGGAAAAGTTCGCTGAGGATGCAGGTTCTAGCGCAACAATCGCCATCAATCAGCGGCGCGGACTCTATTCGGCCAGCTGCCTCAGTCTCTCGCGGAGCAACGGGATAGTGGTAATGAACCGAGGGTAGCCGCTGGCCATACGCCAAGCCAAACTCCTGTTAGAGGCCTGATCTTCTCTCTCTCGGCGGCGAGGGGCCACCGTGAGATTTCTCGTCGTCGGAACCAACACGAACGGAACCGACCTGTTTTGCGCGATCGTCACATCGTTTCGAAACGGTCGGCCAAAAATTTCGCCGTTTCACCTGTCATATTACTATGTATACGATACGTTCCATCGTCGTTTATCGCGGTTTAAAAAGCAGGACACTTTGTTTTACTCTTCAAGCTAACCCACCCTTCGACGTCGTAAACTCGGGTAACACGACAGAGAGAGGGAGAGACAGGGAGAGACTGACAATTACCAAGCGAATCCTCGAGTTAAGAAACTTCTGGTAACTCGAGTACACTCCTCCGTTTGATCCTCGCTGATTGATCGTGACATCGAGTTACGAAAGGGAAATAATGGTAGGCCATCGAGGAAATCGTTTAACATTTTCAAGAGCAATTTACCCTAGACTGAGAATGTACGATACAGTGAAACGAGATTTTTGTGTCAAGACGCTCGATGGTCTCTTCAACCTTAACGAGAACAATTGCAGGTAACTGAAATAGGGATTGGAGGCACAGATAGAGAAGAGAGAGAGAAAGTTGGTAGGAAGGAAAATGTATTCTTGGCTTTAATGGGTACTCGATCGAATCGATCGAGGTTCGACGAGAGTAACAGGAATGATCCACTGGTCGTGATTACGACGATTAAAGGCCATTTCTATGGTCCCGGGAAAGTAACGGCAATCGTGGCCGTCATTAGCATCCGCGATAGCGGAACGCCTCCTCTCGAGCAAAGTTCTTTGATGTCGGTGCTAATAAAACGTCGACGGTCGATTAAAAATAGCCCGCCGCGGCTTCGTAGGAATGTAATTTCGATAGTAGCCGGGTTCCTCGTTGACGCGAGCTTTTTATAGATCGTGACGGAACAACCTGTCTGTAAATCTCTATATATACACGTTTCTTTTCTTCTTTCTCCTACTTTTTCGTTGTTATTCTTCGTTAAAATGGACTAAA
This sequence comes from Habropoda laboriosa, assembly GCF_001263275.1. Taxonomy (NCBI): domain Eukaryota; kingdom Metazoa; phylum Arthropoda; class Insecta; order Hymenoptera; family Apidae; genus Habropoda; species Habropoda laboriosa. The sequence goes on along the minus strand of NW_017100190.1, from coordinate 2,014,910 downwards.
ATAGATTAGTGTACGTATGCGAATTACACATAGGCCGTCATTCTGCGATAATTCGACAACGGTACTTCTCAACGCGTGAAAATTGCGTGAGAAAAAGTCCAAAGCAGTAACGAATTTTAACGCGTGACGTGTGTCAGACTGGAAATTTTTAACCACCGGTGCAAAATTTGTTATTCTGGCCGTATCGTTTTAAAATTAAGACGGATTAACCCTTCCACTGCTGTCGGCGCTTTGATAATTTTCTCGCACTGTGTTGATGCTACACTTTCCTCCTAATTCGATCCTTAAATTTTGCTCGAAATTCAATCCCTCGAGTACTCCCGCTTCAATTTAACAATGCAACGACAAAACGAAAGATTCCGCCGATAATCTGCCGCAGCGAAAGGGTTAAATGTTGAATTAAGGTGCAAGTGTGCCGCAAGGGTGCAACATACAGCCCAAACAAATTTTCAAAACGTCTATAAAGGATTAACGGTAAACAGGTGAAAAAAAAATCGTTTCACCGACGATGCAACGACCATTTCTATTCGATTTGCTAAATGGAGGATTGGCGATAGGAGGGAAAAGGTCCAAGAGACGTCTGGTAGAGAAATTGGACGTAGCCGGAACAGGTTGTCGAATTTTATTGAAAATCCACGGTTCCCTTTTTTTCCAGACGAAATGAAAGTTTCCCGGGGAAATTCGAAAATTGTTCTGATTTAACACAGACGAATCGTCCCGATCGATTTGTCTCACAGCAACGTCCAAATACTCTCCAGGTTTACTCCCATTTTCCCAGCCTGTGAACACCACACCGGGTGGTTCGTTCTCATCGATTGCTCGCATTCCTGGCTAACGGCGACACCCACTAAGATAACCACACCGCCAACCTTCCGACGGAGACCCAATTTCGATCGCGTATTACGTAACGTCGAAATTATACCTTCCGTTATTACGGTGAAAGCTCTTGGGAGAAAATTTGTCCATGTTTTCGAACGTTAAGACGGGCTAAGAGCATAGCAACCGTGCGCCGTCGGGCCGTTGCGTCGTCGACGGAGGATAAATCGTTCGACTTATCGATGCCTCGAGAAGGAAATTTCTCAGGATTCTCGCGATGGAAAATAGGCGAGTACCGTGAGAATCTTTTGGTAGATTCGATTCGAAAATGTGATCGATTCTTCTTCTTTTTTTCTTTGGTTAGAAAGCTTCTCTGTAACGAAGAGTCGTTCTATTTATATTTAAAGATCAGCCAGAGATTAACGGAGAATGTTGCGGATAGGAAGACGCGAGGCTTGATGAAAGGACCCGTGGGGAAATTAATCACTCGGCCGAGCCTCCAAGGAGCTGGAACAGCTTGAATCCACCAGGTGGTTGACCCGTATATTTCTCGTCCGGATATTTCTGGAGCTGTGCTCGTCATTTTACCGTCTATTTTAAAAATTCCACAAATTTCCCCCGCTCCGACTTTTAATCATAGCTGTAGCCGAAAGAATTCTACGGTAATGTCGCGGGTACATGTACATATGGTATATCCTTCGTGAGTTTAATCGGGCAAAGCAAAAGTGCGACGTGGTTCAATTCGCTTCGGTTCGGTTCGTTTCGAATCGATGAAATTGCAATTACGGATATCAAATTTAAAGTTCTATATCGGAGTCGAGAGAGTGAAATTTATCACTCTCGTGTAATTAAATTTTTTGCTATTGTTACTCTTCTGTTTTGCCGCATTTTACCGTGGTTCAGTGGAATTGATAAAGGACCAAATGTGAAAATAATAATATATTTCCGGGTTTGCGAAATTCGGCGCGAATTATCTTAGAAAAGTGAAACTCAAGAGAGTGAAATTTGTCACTCTCGTCTAATCAACTTTTATCCTACAGTTACTCTTCCGTTTTACCGTATTTCAATGGAAATATGCAAAATAAAAATGTATTTCCGGAGTTGCGAAATTCGGCGCGAATTATCTTAGAAAAGTCGAACTCAAGAGAGTGAAATTTGCCACTCTCGACTAATCAACTCTTTTCCTACAGTTACTCTTCCGTTTTACCGTATTTCAATCGAAATATACAAAATAAAAATATATTTCCGGGTTTGCGAAATTCGGCGCGGATAATCGTGGAAAGGTGTCAAGACGAATCTCCTCGCGTGTCTCTTTGAAAGTTTATCACGCTGTGGCCTTGGGGCCGGGCAACTGGGTCCAAAGACAACATCCAACAATATCGATATCCAGTGTACCAGAATAAAGTGAACAGCCCGTGGGGCGCGAATAGTGACACGGCTATTTGTGGATGCGCGACGGCGTGTGTGTACGCGAGGAAAACGGGCGAAAACATTTCGCGTAAACCTTCTCCACGAGACAGAAAGACGCTTCTTCTTCTCCAAAAACCTAACAATCTCTCCCAAAAACTTCCTCTCGAATCCTCCCTCTGTCGAACCGGAAATTCGATGGGAAAAAAAAGATCGAGAGACGGATTCCATTTGCATGGAAGGTAAATTAACGTTAATCGGATCTATCCTGGAATCGAGGCACTCGACGATCCGTTGAATTACAGCTGGATCGAGACGGAATTAAGGTCGAATTAAATTTCAACCTCCAAGCCTGCTGTCTCACCGATAACAGATTAACAAACGCGAAGATAGACGGTTTTAGGTACACACGGTAAAATTTTTGCAAATGGAACGTCGCTTCGCTTCGTATCGATATTTCGCAGCGACGAAGAGAAGAAGAATGCACGGAAGATAGGAAAATGAAAGATTCACTCACCCTCTGAGCCTTTCGCTTGTCGGCCCGCTGATTCTGGTGATATATTCGACTGAAATTACTGACGATAACAGGCACCGGTAAAGCGATCACAAGGACACCGCTAAGGGAGCATACACCCCCCACGATTTTTCCCGCGATCGTTTTCGGAACCATGTCACCGTACCTGCAACAAATAAACAATTACGAATTTTGTTAGTATGCATTTGGGTCGGTGGATATGGATTAAATTTACATTCGATTCGGTGTTATCTGTTTAATGTATGCCGCGCTACACGAGACGCAGAATATTCCATAATATTGAATCGAATGTTTATCGCGATAGTGCGCAATTATTCTCGTATAATCTCTTTGGTCGCAGTGGAACGGTAATTTTTTTCGCTGAGAAACAATTTTTGGTACAATAAACGTGGAATACGTCGGCTGTCTGACCATAGACGGACCGTTTCCCCTTTCTTCGAATACCGTGTTGCTTCGCACGCGTCAATCGCACCACGATGTGACTTTTCACGGTCGTTTCGGTTGGTTGTATGAAAAACAGTACCAAGTGGAATTAAACGGTGTTGCACCTGAGGCAAATATTTCCTCTGTCCGCGGTTCTTGACAGTCGCGGAGACTGTTTAATTGAAAAATCCAACCGTGCGACCTCTGCCACCACACTGTTTGCATAATTTCATGGTTATTTTACTGCCGCGAGTCTCACGATGAATGCCCGCCGCGATTTATACGATAATTTGCATCGTAAATTTTCACGCCTGTCTGAAGAAAAGGAGAGAGCGAGGGAGAGGTAGAGACGGAGGAAGAATGAGAAAATGGGAGAGAGGGAGAGACAGAAAGAAAACTTTCACGCCTGTCTTAAGAAAAAGAGAGAGAGCAAGAGAAAGAGTGAAAAAAGGGAGAGAAGAGGGAGAGACAGAGAAATAGTGAAAAAAGGGAGAGAAGAGGGAGAGACAGAGAAATAGTGAAAAAAGGGAGAGACAAAGAGAGAGAGAGACAGAGAAATAGTGGGAAAAGGGGGAGAGAGGAAGAGACAGAAAAGGAGAAGAGAGAAAAAAAATTTTCAAGTCCATCTGAAGAAAAAGAGAGAAAGGAAAGGAGGGAGAGACAAATAGGGGGAGAGAGGAAGAGGGAGAGAGACAGAGAAAGAAGGGAGAGATGAAGAGGGAGAGGGAGAGAAAGGAGGAGTGAGAAAGAAAGAAATTTAACCAAACCCAGAATGTACAAACTTCAGCAAGAAACGCTATGACGGACGATGCATCGAACGGCACACTTTCAATTTTTTCCCCGCGGATCGTACAAGAGCGAATAAAAAGAAACGAGGAAAAAGAGCGACGGAGGAAGCAGGAGATACAGGAGAAGAAAAAAAGCGACAGGAAAAATTCACGATATCCAGTAAAGATTACGAGCGCCTCTTCTTGTCGCGCGAACGTACCACGATAAAACTTTCAACGGCGCGGCTGTACTATACGTGTCCCGAAACGTGGCCAACCATTTTCCTACGATATTCCTCCGCGAGAGTTTGTACTTTTGCAAATCCACTTCGACCAACTCCGTATACTCTCCGACACGAAATTACACGGCCCGCGCGTTTTTCACCATTTCCCCCTTATTCCTCTCGCGGGCTTTTTCTTCCGCATCAATTTTCCCCTCGTAAAACGCCGCCTAACTGAATTTGGACGGGAAAATTTTACGGTGAAACGAAACGTATCTCGAAACGTCTCGCTTACAGATGAAAAAGATATATTTTAACTGATCTATCGTTCGCGATAAATATTATTCCAAGAAAATTGTGTTAATCTTCGATTCGATACTCTGGAGCAAACAATTTCTGTTAGGATAATATCATTTATCGTGAAAGACAGATGTATAGTTCATAATAAATAACGTTATTTATCGTAAATGATAGATCTATCGTCCGCGCTAAATAATATTATTCCAAAGAAAGGTACTCTCAATCTTGGATTATTTCCGAATTTTACCTCGATCCCATTCGGCAGACGCTTAAATTCGATCCTCTCTAGGAAAATACTCGTAAAATCGATACATATACCGAGGATCGTGTGTAAACTAACCGTGCTTAATGTCTTATCTCGGTAGAGGCGAGCTATACCGCAAACTTGAGCCGCAAACGTCAAGTCCACTTGACGCGGCTCTGGTAACGCGATGTCTGACCATGACGTCTCGTTTCACTGCGAACGTGAAAATTCGTTTCGAGAGACTTTAACGCCTCCAGACGGTATTTACAGTTTCAATTCATACCGATGCACCCCGGTTTAATCGAATAAATCTTTCATCTCTCTCTCTCTCTTTTTACTTTTAATAACTACCCTATATACACGCGTACATATGGCGCATAGATAAAAATGGAACACTAAAAGAAGGAAAAAAGTGTATCTCTCTAGAGGTAGTATTAAATTGTTTAGAACGGTCCAGAGGATTTATACGCGGCCGTCGAAACGGGGACGCGTAAAACAATTTTGACGAGTCGCGTTCATGAAAATGAAATTGGAAAAGGACGAGCAGATATGAGCGTGAAACTAAGGGGATATCCAATAAAGCGTAAATACGATCAAACGAATGATCTCTCGGAAATTCGGGCGGGATCCAGTAATTTATGAAATTAACGCAGCTAAAATGGGGGAAATTCGTTGAATTTGCCACACTGTGCCTGTGTGTTGGAGAATGAGACACGTATGGTTGATTGAAAAATGATGGATAGCACCTAGGGGCAAAGGCGAACTGAGCCACGTTTAAATAAAGGAGAGGATAAATCGAAGGATCTTGATCGATGTTCTCCAGGGTGCCAGAAACAATTCTAAAACGCACATAAACACATCCGAAGAGTGTATCGAAGAATGTACACATGGTTTTACGAGGTGTCCAACCATTCTCGAGAACTATATAAAACACCGAGGATACGATCGACCGTATCGTCCATGCCTGTCAGCTGTCCTCGTTCCCAAGAAACAACCCACCTCGTTCATATTTCTCAAACAGGTGTGCCCTGCATACGCGCGTCTAAACAACGCGATAAATTCACGAAAAGCTACGATACAGTTATTACCAACTCCACTTACCCGAAAGTTAGCGCCAGTTCTCTTTTATTCAACGCTAGAGGCGAATCGTCCAGCGAAATGCGAGAAACGAAGAGTGGAAGGGAAAGGGTTGGAGCGATTAGAAACGATGCTTGGTTAGGAGGAGAAATTGGGAAACAAGGTGAGTAAATTGGAAAACGTCAGATCAAAGCTCGAGGAGAAGTTTCTTTCGTCTAAATAAAACGAACCACCGTGGAAAAATTCGACTGTGTTTCGTCGAACGCCACACACCCGATGACAGATGCAATCGCCGTTTTCCAACCCTGGCCGAGCTCGTTCGAGCGAGACATCAAAAGGAACGATTGCAGGAAGGAGAGAGAGAGAGGTGAACTGTGCTCGAAGAACGGAAAATCAAGCTGGGAAAAGAGCGTGTAATAGATCGTGAGTCTTGGACCTCGTCTGGTTGTTTCGCTGAAATTTTATGGCACCAGGGTACACGGACCAACGTCCAAATTGGAAACATATTGGAGGAAAAATTCGCGTGACACTCTCTCGTCCCTGTGGACTTTCGCTCTCCGCCCTGTTCGAGTGAAAAATTTCCGATGTGCAAAATAAATTCCGTTAGCTACCCTCGCTTCTCCCTGGATTTCCACCGGTTAGAGGAACGTTCCTGTCCAAATCGCTCAAGGGTGTATTCCCATGTTTCAAGTTGGAGAAAAAAAAGTCGATCCGCGAACCTCTGCTACGAACGAGCTTTACGCTAAGAAATCCCATAACTCTGGGAATGAAAAATGCGAAGAACCGTGAAAGTACAATTCTACACTCTCCGAACAATCTAGAAAATACTGAATTATTCAATCCCCTCGAGTATTCCAATCTCGAGTTCTCACTTTAACCAAATCTCTCCTGAAAGAATGAATTGCTCGACCGTTCTCGCCAATTCCCAACTGTGTGAAACAAAATAACAATCTCTGGATAGAGGAATCCGTATGTACGGTAAACCGGTGCGAAAAAAGGGGGTGGGAAAATAGTGGTCGAAGAGTAGGAGGTGGATGGAAAAGCCACAAATGGCGTTAAAGGTTTATCGGCGCAGTCGAGTTGCAGCGAGAGCTATTCATCAAGATGGGGACGCACGAAACAAAGGATCGAAAGCCAGGAATCATTGGAAGGCTACTATGGGGGGGTAGTAGTGCTCGGGAAGAGGGGCGTTAAGCATGGATTCCCGTGGTCGTAACGTGTTTGTGCCAGCACGCATTAGTGGCCAGCGGTTTCCACGTAATTACGGCCGGTGCAACGTGCAGGCCACATATGTAGGCCGCTGCATTATTAAAAAGAGAAACGTGTAGGCTAACTGGCAGGAGACTGAGGCGCCGCTAGTTACCAACGCTTTGCGGATTAATCAACCAAGGAATCCGTCGTGGATCGTACTGGTTGCTTCGATTTAGCTAACTGGCTTCTCCGAGGATTCGTGAGCAATTTATTAAGTGTGATTTTAAGAAGTTCTGGGGTCTTCTTTGGGGAGGAAGAATTGACGAGGATGAATTTTACTTTGACATAAAGTTTCTACATCTCCAACAGTACGACTTCAGCTGCGACACTCTTACACTATCTAGAACAGTCTAACTCTATCCACAACACATCTGCTCTATCTGCAACTCTGACTCTATCTACAACTCTCCTGCTCTATCTGCAACTATGACTCTATCCACAACACACCTGCTCTATCTGCAACTCTGACTCCATCTACTACACTCCAACTCTATCCACAACTCTCCTGCTCTATCTGCAACTCTAACTGTATTTACAGCACTCTAATTCTATACACAACGCATCTGCTCTATCTGCAACTATGACACTATCCACAACACACCTGCTCTATCTACAACACTCCAACTCTATCCACAACACTCCTGCTCTATCTGCAACTCTAACTGTATTTACAGCACTTCAACTTTTTTCACAACACACTTGCTCTATCTGCAACTCTGACTCTATTTACAACACTCTATCTTCAACACTCCTGCTCTATTCACACCACTCGTACTCTATTTGCAATTCCGACTCCATCTACAACACTCAGTTTCCACAAAATTGAACTCAATCTAATACAACGTTCCTCGTCACACTACGAACAAATAGTTATTACAAACCCTCTCCTCCTAACATTAATTTTCTCCTAAAACCCTTCCTTGCTCTGCTTCATCTTCCATTATTAATACCCTCAAGAACCCAGATATATATCTATACATAACACTCGAGTCACACGAAAGTGGACCAAAAACGATCCAACTCCGGCAACCGCCTCGTTCATCAAACATTCAAAGAACGATTTCGCTAATGCGCGTTTCGGGGCTAACCGCGGTGCTTTTAATTGGACCAAGCCAAGGCAGAGAGAGAGGCAAGTCTAGCTCTGTACAGACACTGCAAACGGAACGCAGACAGAGGGACAGAGAAAGTGAGACAGAGAGAGAGACAGTGAAATCAGGAGCAAATGTTCGGCGAAGCTAGGAAAATCCAGGAGGCCGCCGCGATCCGGGTCGACGTGTTCCAGCGATGTATGCCGAATTAGTTGACGGCACGCCGCGCCGGCATCTAGATCCCGCGGGATGGAACCAAACGACGACGTGCACGTCCCGGAAGGACCCCCACGAAACTGTGGCGTAATTCGATAAAGCGGCCCCGGGTCTGGTTTAGAGAGAGAGAGTCTCCGCCGACGACGGTCGAGGATTGGCCCGCTGGCGATGTTCCATATTACGAGCCACGCTTTTCCAACCGAGAGCCCACTTAGAAAATAGCGGTAATACGCCCCGGCGCAAAAACACCAGAATCGACCGAATTATCACCGTCGGAATGGATCTCGTCCAGCAGCTTTGTTTTTTCCCTCTCTCTCTCTCTCTGCAAAAACCAGATCGATCGACTTTCGATTTATTTGGCAATCGTATCACGCTCCGCTGTTTATCGTTCCGCAGATATACGTGCCAATGTTTGCGTGAAAATAAAAAGAACCCCTTTCGTTCTGTTTGTTGCTTCTCTCTCTTTCTTTTTTCGTATACACAGCGCTGGTTGGGGAGAATTGGAAGATTTTTCAAGAACGAAGAAATTTTTGCAAAGTGATTTTTCGTGGGTCGTATTTTACGTTACATCGTGAACAGAGTTTGCGGTGTTTATTTGAAGAACACAGAGATGAAAGACAGAAATTGATTATTTGTTGGACCAAAGTATTCACGTTCGAAGCTAAAGAACGTAGTGTATTCTTGAGAAATATCGCTTCTAAATTTGCCGTTGGAAAGAATATAATAAGCTTCCAGCGGCGATATGTGGTATCGATATTTCACCAGTTACACAAGACCGGTTTTAATTTCCGAGGAAAAATAGCCGGAACCGGTGTTCTCGTTTTAGTATTTCTCGTTTCCACGCAGCTGTGACATCGTTAATAAGGACGACACGTGTTCGCCCCCGGAAAATCCGTGCTGCTCATCGGCGCTGCACCACCAGCGAACGAGAAAATAATTGCGATAGGCTGGTTCGCGGTTCTTGTCGCCGGACAAAAAACCGACGATCGCTCTTCGTAAAATCGATGCTAACCGGTGGACAAAAAGCGCCGGCGACCTTATCCCGACTGTGTCAACTATTAATTAAATCTTACTCAACTTCCCTGGTGACTTCGACGAAGACATTAAGCTCCGACGATGTTACGGTAGAAAGAAATCTAGCTTTTTCGAGCAATTTTGCTAACAGAAAGATAAAAACAACTAGGATCTTCAATTTTAATACGCTATTAAGAAGGTAAGGAAGAAACTCTGGCATCGAAGATGAAGTTTTTGACCATTCCGGAAGAAGATTTTCTAATTGAAGATGCATCAAGTTGGCCTATAGCCAAGATTGGTGATGAAACGTGAATTTAACTCGGTGTACTTGCGTTCTTACGGTGAAAAAGTTCGATCGAGGACTTACCATACATCTTCCGAAACAATTATTGCTCCTTACAAGTTCGCGGAAGAAAAAGAATTCATTAAGAGAGAGAAAAGAGAGAAGGAAGGATAAGAAATTTGCATAAAATTAAAGATGAAGGAAATGGAGTTTACAGCGCTGTTAAAGGGATCGAGAAATTCTTAACGAAGAAACTTTCCCAAGAATAGCGTCCCTTTTACCAAGGGGAGAGCAGGCTGGTAATCGTCGATCCGCCCCTCGATCGACACGGATCGTAAAACATTTGTGAACAGTGTTCTCACATCCGGGGCAAACAAATTGCTGGAAAACTAACGTTCGAATCGGTGTCTAGCTCTCGTTTCCCTCCCCCGTCGAATTAATGAAAATTTCGTGAAACCTGGGGGGATAATTACTTCGTAAACCGTGTCGCGCGCTCGTTGATCGAACACAGCGGGAGAAGAGAAGAAGGGAAGAAGAGAGAAGAAAAAAGTTGGCTACCTGCCCCTACGATCTCCTCCGACCTGATTTCTTTATCCGCTTCTACCCGTGGCTTTCTTCCCTCGCGAATCAGAGAAACGAGGGGATCCCGCCGTGAGCACGAGGGAAAACTACTTTTCCACGCCGACGAATCCGATCGTTCCGTCTTTCCAACGGACAAACGCCGGCAACCGGAACTTCGAGCCAGCCAAAGAACTTCTCTCTCTTCTATTTTTCTGCTGTGCTCTCTTCTTCCTCATTTTTTCGTCCACGTTTCCTCAAAAGCGGCAACTTTCCTGCTCGAGGAACGCCCGGGGCGCAATTAACCCAACGAGAAAAGGCGCTTCTGAATCGAACACGCCTCTACGAAGAGAGAACAAGGCATCGTTTGATCGCTTTAAAATTTTCTAGTCGGGTGTTTTTTTATGTGACAATGATAATTGACAGAATATAGCAATTTGACACAACTTGGAAGTCTAAAATAATTGTACAACTCTGAGAACTATAAAATGAGTCTTACAACTGTGAGACAGTTTAGACAACTTTTAGAGTAATCGTACAATGCTTTATACAACACTGTATCATCAACAATTCGTCTCTATTCGCAACACAACAACTCTAGCTGCAACTTTGACTCTATCTACAACACTTCTACTCTATCTACAACTCTAGCTCTATACACAACACTGCACCTCCAACACTCTGACTCTATTTACAACACTTCGACTCTATCTACAACACTTCTACTCTATCCGCAACACTTTGATGACTCTATCAACTTACAACACAGACTCTATCCGCAAGAAAAATCTCTTCCACCATACACGTACTCTATTTTGGGCTTTTCCCATTAAAACTGGTCAACGCATCGGTGACCCTCGTGCGTCATCGAGGGTTTCCACGAAGGATCTAGCTCATATCCCCGTCAATCCCCATTTTATCTTTTACAACCCTCGTCCTGTGCCTCTTAAAACTACCTAACAAGAGGCGAACATTTTTAGGATACTATAAAACCTATATTTTCCTCGCTTTTCTGCGTCTCTATACGACGTCATCGTTGGAAAGCAAAATAAGATATTCCAACAAAGAAGTGAAAAAAAAATGTTAATAGAAATTCGAATAATTCCGGTGGTATTCCAGAAACAGGATTTCCATTTAGGGAAAACTGACTTGGAACGTTCCGCGACATGATTAATACCGACCAAGACAATGTTCCACCGAGATTATTTCCGACAAGCTCGCGCACAGCCATAATCACGAGCACAGACACCGTACAACGTCTGTACCCTGACATGCATTAAAACCACTCGCGAAAATGACTTAAACCATCCGAGTAATTTGCTTAACCCTTTCGGCAAATTTTCTGCTGTGGCATCTTTCTTTTCAAATTTCTTTCCTCGAATTAACGTGGAAGACTGCAGAGGATCGAATCAAGCCTTAAATTAATACGGAAGCGCGCCAAAAGGCTCCCATAAATTTCCAAAGCGCCTGTAGGCGCCAATAGCAGCGAAATGAAGGAAACAAAAAACAGAAAAAACTTACGTTAATCCACGTCAAGCAGATAATCCAAAGTTAATTCTATCTCTCCACGGAACGTATAAAACTCCATGGTCGTCGTTTAACGTCCAGAGAAACGGCAGAAGAAACGCGTAGCTTGCATATTACAGCGACACTAACGTTCTAGCCAGAGGGAGGAAAAAGGGGGATTATTTTTCCTCTGTGGAACACCGGGAGAGAAGGGAAGAGAGGATTCAGAGGTAAATAACGGCTTACGGGATCGCAAGATGGCGGACATTGTGGCCTGCTCCAAGGATAATACTCGCAGGGCCGAAAACAAGAATCGTCCAAGTGACCATGAGACCCTTTTTACGAGACTTCTTTACAGAATAGTAAAACCGCTTCAAACTTTTCACGATTCGACTATTCGACTCTCTCTTTCTATCTATCTCTCCGAGTACGCGTTCCAAGCTACCGAACCGGGAGTTGTCAACTTTGTCGTATGATCGACAGTTTCGTTAATTTTAACGCGTATACTTTGCCGCGGTAATAATAGAAACAGCCGTTCGGTCCTCGATATATCTCTTCGTTTCAAGAAACTCTCTCTCTCTCTCTCTCTGCCTTGCAGACGGAACGAAATTAATTAACTCGTGTCGGTCGCTGCACCGGTTGACATAAAACGATTAATCAATCGTCCCTTGTATCGTCGAGTTATATCATCGAGTTCGCTTGTTTTAGCTGGTTTTTTCTTCTTTTCGCTGTCGAAAATTTGTAGATGTGTTCGTAGAGAAACTGTTATCTTCTTTGTATTTTTAGCTGTACGATTACTTTTATACTTTTTATAGTGAAAGGTTGAGATTTTTGGACGAGTTAATTTGATAAATCGTACTCTAAGAATTTAAACTTAAATTTGAGCAGCTAAGTGGTGTTTATCAGTGAAGGAATCAGTAGGTTTACGTTTACTTCGGTAATAAAAGACATTTTTTTTTTAGAACGAATGTGTAACGTGTTCTTTATAGGATTCGTGTTATTTCTGAAAACACTATTTTTTCATAGCTGAACAAACTTTGAAATTGCTCTACTGTAAAATTAGGAAAACTATGCGTATCAGTTTTTACCATTCAATAGCAGATTTAGAGAAACATTGGTGCTCGCTATCAATCTGAGCTTATCACGTCGAATTGCTATTCTTTATTGTAAAAAAAAGTTGCGATTTAGTGACTTCTCTCTGAGTGACGTTCACTTGTGTTTGCGCGTATGTTTCGATTCAAGTTTATTTTCTCACGAGACGCTAAAAATTTTTTAAATTATATTCGCAAATATAGCTAAATCCAGAATTAAAGGCTTCGAAAAACACCGATTGAGGTACTAATTTCGCATAATTCGTGGCGAAAATGTCTTCGTATATTTTTCACAAGGCGCTGAAATTTAAAAAAACAATAATATTCGCAAATATGGCAAAATGCACAGTTGAAGGCACCGAAATACCAATCGCTATACTAATTTCGCTTAATTTCGTGGCGAAAATGTCTTCATGTATTTTTCACAAGGCGCTGAAATTAAAAAAAATAATAATATTCCCAGATATCCCCAAAATTCATAGTTGAAGGCATCGAAACACCAATCGCTATACTAATGTCGCGGCGAAAATGTCTTCGTATATTTCTCACAAGACGCTAAAAATTAAAAAAAATAATAATATTCCCAGATATCCCCAAAATTCATAGTTGAAGGTATCGAAACACCAATCGCTCTACTAATTTCGTTTAATTTCGTAATGGAAATGTCTTCGTTTATTTCTCACAAGGCGCTAAAAATGAAGAAAAATAATAACATTCCCAGAAATGGCTAAATTCATAGTTGAAAGAATCGAAAGGCTCAAGAAACGAAAAGTGCTCGTCTTCATTCCAGAAAAAGTACCAACCCGAAACAGCACTTTATAAGAAGAGGATCGAGCTTGAGATGTGTGTTAGGTTCAAGGAGAGAGAGCGTTTCTTCCGCGGGACGAGTGCAGTGTCCGTGTTGTTCGTGTTGGACAGCCGGGACACGCGACGGCAACCACGAGTTTAGAATCTAGCGAGACCGCGACGGATTAGAGTTCTATCTTTAGAGAGGCACAGGTTGACGAACGTCGCGAGAATATCCGCCGCTTAAACGTTCGCGTTAAGCTCGGCCTTAAAGCCGATCCCCCGCCGATGAAACGCCAATCGTAAATAATCCGCGTGAACGCGTTAATCGTGCCTCATGCCGCTGAATAATTACCGAATCTGTCCAAGTGAACCGTGAACCAACAAACTGTTATCCATAAATTCCTCCGCGACGATGTATAATCCGTGATAAATCGTTCCTCGGGCATCGCAGTTTAGAAGTGTGAATATTTAGAGCAAGTCAGAGTGTGAAACTAGAGTTTCAAGCATGATCGAACAATGTTTGACAGAGGCGCGACGAAAGAGCGTTTCAGAGATCAGGAGGATTCGAATAAACGCGATTAAATTCTGTTTGGAAATTTCTGAAACGATCGAGAATAATAGAGCGAGAGTGCAAGGATGCGGAGTGTGAAAGATGTCGGAATAATCCACAATGAGATTCCAACACGAGTATCGTCGGTGTCTTACACTGTTCAATGGATATTTGTTGTGTACCGTGCTCTTATTTATTCGGTTATAAGGCGTCACGGTCTTTTCTCAACCCAATGCGGAATGGGATTAAAATTGTAGTGAAAATGTTTAGTGCGGTTGTTGTTCGGTTATAACTTTTGCTTTATTGTGGAGCCGTGGTTCAGCTTCTTGTTACAAAGGCTCCTTCTTTTTGACTGATGGTCTGTATTGAACGGGGCGGCTTATATATATGTAGGAACCTAAGAAAAAATATCGAGGGACCCAACGGGAATCGAACCCGGGACCTTCGGCTTAGCAAGCCGAGGCTTTGCGCGCTACGCCAACCACTCCCTCTGTATTTTCCCTCCTAGGTTTCCTATTTGGGTACGGAGGCCCCGATACTACAGTATCTTGAATTTAAATCTCGAATTATTGAAATTTCATTGGCTAATTTTAGAATTTTTAAAATTGGAATATTTAAATTTGAGTATTGTATAGGAACCTAGGAAAAAATATCGAGGGACCCAAACGGGAATCGAACCCGGGACCCTCGGCTTAGCAATCTACGCCAACCACTCCCTCTCTATTTTCCCTTCGAGGTTTCCTATTTGGGTACGGAGGCCCAGATACTACATATATTTTTCCGGAGCTGCGATTTCGAGGAAAGGGCCAATCAACGCCTTTCCCGAAGTAAGGTCCCTTTCGCGGGCTTCTATACGCAGGTCGTCGATCGCGTCAATTTTTCGTGTTTGAGGACACGACAAATCGTTTAGACGTTTTTGCTCCTTTTAACTTCGAATATGTGCGCTATCGATAAACGAGTGTGATCTATGATCAGCGGGAAACCTTTTCTTTTGTCACGTATGCGATGGAAAGTGCGTTTCACTATATCGAACATTCTTTATTATCATCCATTTTTAATTGCCAAAAATTAATAAATAAACAGACGCAAATATATTCACAAATTCTAATAATAAACGCTATTACAAAAATCACTCCTGCATCTCTATCAAATTTCCCCAACCAATCCCTCCATTATTATCCCGAAAAAACCCCTCTGAACTTGGGTTTCAAAAAAAAAAAAAAAAAGCAGAACGAAAGACTGCAATTAAATCTCTCTATCATAGTCAACGAGTAAGATCGAAAAAGCCAGAAAACTCTGGCAACGATTTTCTCTAGCCCGTCTCTCTTTTTTCTTTTTTTATCCATTATTCTCCAGCGTGCTAACGAGAATCGAATGTAATGGATTCGAATTTATTTCAAAGCGGGCTCGAAAGGAAAATAAAATGGGGGAAAAAAGAGAGAGAGAGGGGGGATGGGAAAAGAGGCAGCAACGTTGGCGAGGAAAAAATCGATCCTAGGGACCGAGAACAGCGTTGTTTGCTTCCTGTTCGCCTAGCTTCGCCGTTTGATAATGCGACCGGTCGATAAAAATGGAGTCCGGAGATCGGTCCTCGAGCTTTGTTTGCGGACGATGTTCATCGCCGGCCCTTTCATCGCGTGCAAATGGAACGGCCGGCGTAATGAAAGTGTCATAAAATTAAAAGAGCCTCGGTGGGAGAACGTTTCCGGTCCCGTTGCGCCGCGTCTCCACAGGCGGAACGTCTCTCCTTCAATTCCACCGCGTAAAATCTCCTATACCGTCGCATGGTAAACGAGTAGCAATTTTCGAGCGAAATACAGCAAGCGTGAGAAGAAAAAAAAATGAAACTGTACAAGTTCACTTTTTCCGAGAGATTAACGAACGATCTCGCGAAAAAGAGGCTAAAGTTTGCGAATTTTTTTCGTAGATGACTACCGTGTAAAAAGTTTCAATTTTTTTCGGGGATATAAATGTAACTTTCAACTTTCCTCTGGAATTTTTAGAAGCTGAAAGCGTTACGAAACGGAGAAGTTATCGCGGAACCTCTTCTGTTGGACCACTCTCCTACTTTTTTTACATTTCTAGTTTTGAAAAATTCGAGGAAATCGCTACGTTTACATCCTCCGAAAAAATTGCAACTTTTCATCTGCTAGGTAGTTGCGAATAAAATTCTCAAACTTATATTTAAAGGCCTGAGGGCGGTGTGTCCTCTTAACGAGCAATCAAATGCACGAATTCACGTCGAAAAACGGAGAAATGTCGCGCAGAAGGAACGTCAACCTCTCGCAGCTCTAGCATTAAACGATTAATTTTAGTTTCGCGTGTAAAATTCTTTGTACATCTGCCAACCAATCACCTATTAATAGTTCTCCTTTTGTTCGCCTGGCTTCCCTGGCTATCACAAACCACCTTCTTTTCCCGCAACAATCTTCCAACGCTGGTCCATTCATTTCTGTCGTGGTGGGTTACACAAACGGGTGTTCGTTAAACAAATAAAAAGTTTCGACGAAGGGATCCATATATCAACGACGAAGTTGGATATTTTTCGACAGGTAATTTATCCGCGAATATCGCATCACGGAGAGATCGCGCACACTTGTTTCTCGAAGCTTAGAGGAGCGGTCGAAATCGGTGGACGAGATGCAACGCTCTATTAAAAGCAGAGCACACACAGAGAGGGACACAGACTTTCCAGATTTGAGCGGCGCGCGTTTCCTTCCGAAAATAAAGCGCATTCTCACCTTGCGATCTCCGTGCGTCAAGATCTCACAGTGACGAAGACAAAGTCACTGGCGAGGAGATCGATCGGCAAAAGGCAGGAGAGGAAAGGCAGCGATCGTGCGAGAGGAAAAACGAGGAGCGAATGGGCGGAGAGAAGTGCACAGAAATAGAGAGGCGTGGTTAGGTTTCTTCTGAAATAATATCACCTGACCCGAATTTTCGCCTACAACTTGACAAATTTTCCGCCAACTTCTCGTCTCCGACCGTCGTATCTAGAGAAACACCCTGGGGTAGTTTTTCGATGGGTTAGAGGAGGAAGGATGAGAACGATAAAACAATTTCGCGGTGACGACGCTGGGATTTTTAACGAGACGTATCGCGACAGGGGAAAATATTTCAGGGAAACTCGCGACAAAGACAAAGCGGCACGCTGCAGCCGAGGGTCTTTTCTTACACCGCACCGGTGAAAAATCGCTTCCCGGTGGTTTTGTCGCGAGAGGCTGGAGAAATTGGGGGAGAAATCGTGACAGTCTGACGACAAATTTGGGAATTACCGGGGAATTGATTCAATTTTGGTCTTAATGAGTTCATTCTTCATCTGTGAACGGGATTATTGTGGATAGAAGAAAATTGTAGACGTGGGAAATAAATTTTCTGGGATTTTTTCTTAGATCGAAAAGTGGGAAATTGGAAGAACAAATTTGAGTTGCATGGAAATTGATTCAATTTTTTTTCTCGCTTCGATTTCGTTCCTAATCAATTCATTCTTCATCTCTGAGTGGAACTGTAGATAAAAGAAAATTGTAGACGTGGGAAATAAATTTTCTGGGATTTTTTCTTAGATCGAAAAGTGGGAAATTGGAAGAACAAATTTGAGTTGCATGGAAATTGATTCAATTTTTTTTCTCGCTTCGATTTCGTTCCTAATCAATTCATTCTTCATCTCTGAGTGGAACTGTGGATAAAAGAAAATTGTAGACGTGGGAAATAAATTTTCTGGGATTTTTTCTTAGATCGAAAAGTGGGTAATGGAAAAGCAAGTTTGAGTTACACGAAAATTGACTCAATTTTTTTCCTGCTTCGATCTCGTTCCCGATGAGTTCATTCTTGAACTCCGAATAGAATCGTGGATGAAAGAGAACGGTAGACTTGGGGGGAAAAAATTTTCTCCAGCTTTCTTTTTGGACTAAACAGAGGGGAAATTGAATATGAAAGGAGTCGATTTTTCCAAACCGAACGATTTAAGGATTCGAATCTCGGGTAAAGCTTTTTATTTTCACCCTTTTCAGCTGCAATCCACTTCTCCACCGCGACGAGATCGTTCTTTTCCTCGTATTCCAATCGCATTACGCTCGACCGTCCTCACGCTTGTCTTATACGATAGAAGCGATTTTATCTTCCTTATTGTGTTATCCTATTATATCCGTCGAGGTTCGTTTCCCATGACGCGCGCCACCCCTTCACTCCCTCTCAGGGAGAAGAAGAAGG
Source organism: Habropoda laboriosa (assembly GCF_001263275.1). Classification (NCBI taxonomy): domain Eukaryota; kingdom Metazoa; phylum Arthropoda; class Insecta; order Hymenoptera; family Apidae; genus Habropoda; species Habropoda laboriosa. The sequence goes on along the minus strand of NW_017100190.1, from coordinate 1,996,565 downwards.
TAAAAGGGATTGTTTACTACCGAAAAATTCATTTAGCTAAATCCCAATTTGCAATTTTAACGAAAATCCACCATTTCCCAAAGCAATGAAAGTTCCATTATAAAGAAAGAAACTGGTTGTGACGGTAACCTTAAAAGTGTCCCCGCACCGTCTCTCTCTCCAGAGACACTTTGACACGAAACGAAACACGAAAGCTTACAATTTCGATTAAAAAAATCCATCGCGTTGTAGGTAACGCGTGTAATTTCACGGATAAATTGCTCGCCAGGCGAATAACTCCAAAAGTACCGGCAAAAGTGTGTTCCTCGGAGAAAAGGGTTTCCCAAGGAGAGGAGTGGGGAAAAGTACGGAAACCTGGGCAATATGAAATTCTGTTAATGGAATTTCAAGTAATCCGCTCGGTTGAAGGAACCAGCGAAAGGAACACCGGTTCAGAGCCAATTGGTCTACGTGAAAAAGAATCTTACACTAAAAAACCTGGCCATTTTATCCCTGCAGCGGTACACCTTTTTTCCTCCGTTCCAAAAAATTCGAAACTTTGCATTCTCCGTATAAAAACGCCTCTCTCTCTCTTCGAGTTCTTCAACAAGAATAATCCCTCCGGGCAAAAATGCAGGAAATAAAAGCAGATTAAGGGTGCACAATACAGAAGCACACGAGGATCGTGGACGTTTAATCGCGGGCAGATCCCCTCGCATTCCGCGGGATTTCAGATATAATCGCGAGTCCCACGGAATCAGGAGCTGGCGCGCGAGGTTCGCCTCGCGGCCAGATAATTCCGCGAGCGAGAGGATTAGGAATAATTGAGGCACAGCTCGTTCGAATTATAAGCGGCGCGCGGAGGCGAACTTCTTGATTAATCGGATAATAGGGCACGCCCCGGGAAACTCCGCGACATGCGAGATCCGTCGCGACGCTGATTCAACGTCGAACCAGACCTCCTGCCATTTCCTCTAGCGACGCGACGTGTCCTGTGCCTTTCCCTCCTGATAAACTCAACCTGCTTTTTCTCTCGGGCCTTGTTCCTGATGGTCCGATTCGTGTCTACGTTTTTACAATTGTGCATGCTACACAAGAATTATATCCGCGTTATCTGAGCGTCGTTCGCAAAAAGTGTGCTTCAAGGATCTCGTGAAGAGCGATCCCTGTCCACCACTACGCGAACGGGCCCAGGGAAAAACCCAAAGCGCTGGGCCTGGCTTCAAGGTGCTCGCTTCACCGTCTTCGGGGCGGATTCCAAATCCCCCACACTCCCACGTCGCACAAATTTTTCCAATAGCCACGAATCACCACTGGCAGACGCGGTAAGTTAAATTGCCACGTTGATTTCGAACAGATCAAGTTACGTCGAATCCCAGAGCTCATAGGTGGTTAAAGCACGTCTCAGACCAAACAATCCAATGAAACGTTACTCTAACAGGCAATCTAAATTCTGAATAGTCAGCCTAATGGAAACTCCAAACCCTCCACCCCGGTCCAATTCGAAAAGACAAACAAGAAGCTCTCGATTAGCCTTCCATAGAAGTGACAAACTCCTCTCGAGTTCCCCAACTAAACCTCGCGATAAATAAGGAAAGAAAGTGTATATGGGTCACGCGCGAGAATCGTGGTGAAAATTATCGGTGGAAGGGCCTGAGGATATAAACGCAGCTGCAACGGCTGGCAAAAGGGTATCTCTCGTGGAAGAAGAATGTTTACAGAGCGGAGGCTCGAACGACGGTGGATCGATCGTGGGTAGAGCCCGGTGATCCATGCAACAGCGATTTTCTCGCGGATAAAGAAGATCGTCCAGCGGTCGGAACCGCTTTATTACACCCCTCGTCTCCTGCCTGGGGTGCAATAAAGGAGAAGGGCGAGAGCGTGCGGAGGAAGGGAGGGCTTGCAAGGAGCAGCCAAAGCTCCGTGGTGCTCTTCCTTACGCGCGCGCTGCAGCAGCCTTCGCTATTTTCGTCCCGAACCTGCACCGTGCTATTTATAAAGTGTCAACCATACCTGTACACGCGTTCTACATTCCACGATCTATGTATTTCGATTGTGCAACGGGGAAAAGGGAACACAGCCCGCGATTCCTCGTTTTCGCGAGTCAAGTTCGAGTCTACCGAATTTCGCGTTGACTGGAATCACCGGTTGCGAGATGTTGGAGATTTCAGGGACGATTTTTGTTGGATACCAACCTACCGACATCACTCGCGGATGCTAGCCCCCCATCTTTCATCTTCATTGAGACTAATTAATCGTTACTGTATCCTTCTCCTCGTTTTTAAGATAAGTAGTTCAGTTTTCTTTTTTTGCCAAATGTGTGTTATTTTCTGAACGAAACAACACTCTGAAATGGTTAGCAGGAAACTGCAAGGGAGTTTTAAAGCTCACCATAATTGTAACCCCTAGGGAGCCTAGTTGCTAGGCCATTAGGGATGAAAAATAACCGTGATTGTTCAAACCGTTGTTTATTGCGGTCAAAACTATTGTAAATGGCTTTTCAATAAACGGATCGCTACACTACACTCATTTCTTCCAAATATTTTGCAGTTTAGTTCTTAGTCACCTAGAACCTTTTACCTTCCACGTCCTTTTTCAATCCTTATAAATATAACAACCCCAAGAGCGCCGATACTCGTTATTTTCCATATCTTTGTACGATTCACAACGTGTTTAGACTCCTGGATAAACCTCTTGTTAAGATTTTATAAAGCGTTGCACGCGTTCCATCACCCGGAATCCAACAAGAGAAGTAAGTGGCTGCGTTAACTGTAAACCAAGCTGTTTGCACACTGAATTTCTCTCGCACAATCTTTCTTTCCATGCAAAGTCTCGTCTTTTTCAAATCTTACCCCATACTAGCCTGAGAGTCCATATTATTGCTCTTTTAACCCATTCGAGGCCAATCACGCACCTCGCGTGTAATGCTCGTGGATTCGTATTACGTTATTACTGTAGTAATCGCGGAAATAAGATGATTTTTAAAGAAAATAAAAGTTGAAGCTCTGTAGATATTCGAATCTGCGTTGGTTTCAAGCTAGGAGCACGAAGTGAGAGCAGACACATGGTGCGTCGTGGCCTGATTTCTACGGAAAATGTCTACGCTTCCCAAACATCTTTTTCTCTCTCAATTTTCACTATAAAAAGCAACAAAATTTTGCCTGCGGACCGACTTTCGAAAATTCCATCTTCTCCATTCTCTCCCGAACATTCACATTCGTTGAGACTAACTTAAAACTAACGCTCTTCGTCGAGACCTCGCGAAAAGAGTCTGTTCCCTACCTGAGCTTTCACTGTTTCTCAAGAAACGAACGAACGAAGGTAAAATAACGCTCTCTATCCTACAAATATGACAGATTCCAAGGAATTCTGCCATTATTCCACCGAAGAACGTTGGCGAAATAATTGAATAACGATCAAGTCGAGCTTTCCATCCCCTTGAATTTTCCTTTGACGAATCTGCGTGGTTGGTACGCCTTTGCGCAGGTAGCAGCCGCTTTAACGACGGTGTAATAACCACGTTCGACGAGCCAGAATGATCACTAAAGGACGGGAGGCTGGTCGGAAAGTCGAAGGGGGTTGGATTTACGTGGTTGGGAATTCAAATGGAATCGCCAAGTCTCTCGTTCCATCCTGGCATCGATTAACCCTATTCTCTCTCTCTCACTCCATCCTATATCTCCTATCTCGCTCGTCTGCCTGTGTCTCTGAATTCCATCATAATTCACCATGTAGCCCGTGACGCATAACTCATACGTGCATGCGTCGCGTCGGTTATGGCAGCTGCGACACCGACATTTTTTTCGTTTCAACAAATCAAGCGTACATGTTATACCTTTCTTTCTCTTTTTTTTTTTTCACGTGAGATAGAAAGATATATTCGTAGAGCTGTTAGCAAAAAATATGGATATTAAAAAAGAAAGTACGAGGGATGAAAAAAATATAACAGGTGACGTTAAAAAGTGATTCGAATTTATCGGACTATTAGGTCTAAGGGGGAAAATTTAATTAACGCTACGACTGGTACTATCCTAACGTTTTATCGCCGTCTTCGATTAATAATCGCGGTGATCGATGCCACAGATTTACAGGGCCACTTACCAGCCCCACTGAAATTCGCCTGTTCTAATTATTGTTCGGCAAGATTGATTGGCAATCAACTAAAACCAGCGCTTTTGGATACGGCGAATCCCATCAACCTTCGACGACCACGTTTCTACGTCACGAGATGAGATTCGAGAAACTGGAGAGGGCTTGGTTACGCGCTCGAGTTTGTTAGAACTTCCTTAAGGAACTCTCTTAGAATCTCGCGCGCCCCGAAACCTTCTAAAACTCATCGAAGCTCTTTAACTCCCGGCAACTTGTCGAATTTATTAAACTTTCTTCCTCTCTCTCTCTCAGCATCAACATTTGTTAGAGCTGTTATAATCTTCGCGAGAGAGAGGCAGGCAGAGATTCTGTTGGACGAACTTCTCGTAAAAATCGTAATGTTTGGAACGAGTCAGAGTACGAATAAAGCTTGGAGTATAATGGAGGAGTGTTTGGGCGAGGAAGATATCAAAGTTTGAAGTACTGTAGATGCGAAAGAAAAGTAGAGATGTTTGGGACAGAGTTTATGGCGTGAAAAAGGGTGCACGACCTGAAGATTTGTGTGAACTTGGGTAAATATCGTCTAGGAATGTCTGTGAAACAGGGCCGCTCGAGAAAGAAGGCGCCCGCCGTTGCCCTCGGGCAGCGCCGCGGGCAAAGCTGGGGGCAAGCGATGTCGACAGTCGTTAAACCGGAGTGGGAAGCTTTTTTAAGGTCATTTTTCCTAGGCTTTTCAGTCACCGGTATTTTTTTCAAGATCATTCGAATCATAACTCGCTCAGGCGTACTCGAATACACTTTTTCCTGCGCTACAAGGTGCGACAGAAAATAGTATGTACTTTCCCGCGAAAAAGTATGGGTGACATTAAAAAAACTCTTCCAGAGCGATTGTTGCGTCAGCATGCACGTGAGGAAACCTCGGCCTGGCGGATTATAATCATAAACTTCATTAGTCATGTTCGACTGCCAAACCGGGGTACCAAACTCACATCGGCCCGCGATAAACCTCCTCGAGCGGACCCATCGACACGACGAAAACAATTAGACCTACTTTAGACCGAACGGACGGACCTGTGACAATGACGATACGATTTTTTCTGGTTTTCCAAAGGACAATAGGGTCATTAGGCCCAGCGAACAAAATCCTTCCTGTCCCATTACCCAGTATGACCATCCTCTCCACGACGCACCCTCACCCTACATCCACCAATACCGAAAAAGACATCCATCCCACCATACATACCGACTGACGAATCGTGGACAATCATAGCTAATAAAGGTGACGACACAGACGGGAAAGACACGTTACAACATAAAAATCGAATAACGAAACTACTCTCTAGTACGATATCTCGAATCAATCTTTGTAAACTCAGTCTTGACCAAATAAAATTCTCGAAAACATCGAATCTTAATTAGAAGAACCAAAAGAGATCAGTTTCTCAATTGGTGTCGCATAGTGTGTAAGCGGGATTTAGGACCCCGCGAAATTCTTGCCGAAAGAATTGCGGGGGAAGCTACAGAGCGACCGTTCTTCGAAACTACTCAAATTGTACTATAAAAATTTCTCATATTGTTACGAAAAGGAGATACTTAGTTGGCGTTCTTAAAAAGAAAAGGAGATGCTAATCACTCATCTACTTTCACGAAAGAGGCAAAACGAAAGCTGATCGCGTCGAGTCAGTGCAACAAAATGCAAAAATACCGGTGACCTTAAAGAAAAACTCGAAAAAATTGCCTTCCAGAGCGTTCGCTCTTCGAAACCTTTCAAACTATGCTACAAACATTTCTCATATTATTGAAAAAAGGGATACTTAAGTGACCTTCTTAAAAAGAAAGAGAAAGACGTAAAGGAAGACGCTAATCACTTATCTACTCTCGCGAAAGAGTGAAAACGAAAGCCGGTCGAGTCGGTGGCTCTATTAAAAAAGCAGCGTGGAAGCGTAGAGCGATAGAGGGGCGATGGGGAATGGCGTCGGCACGAAATCTTCCGCAGGAGTTATGCGTTCGTGCGGCCGCCCCGACAGCCCATTCGAAACGGCGCAACTGCAATCTTGCGAGCGATACCAGATCTGCCCTGAAAACGTTCAGAGCCCTTCGTCCGGGATTTATCACCGTGCCATCCTGCCGGCGAAATGGTGGCCCGGCGCCGTTACGTGTACGATAAAAAATTGAATAAACCCTTACGCGACCGACGTAAATTAACGCCGAGAATCATATACGAGGCCTGGAGATTCGGAGAAGAAAAAAAGAAGTTCGAGCAGGATTTAGTACGTCGTTCGGGGGAATCCTTTGTGGGAATCGATTGGAAAAAGAAGCCGTACCGCTGTTCAAATGTTGAGGGAGAAGAATTGGAACGACTGGTTGAAAAGTGCAGGTAACCTTCGCGGCGATATTACGGTGGTTTTACAGCGGAAGAAGAGAAGAAAGGAAGTTGGACGGGGAAAGGGAAGGGTTCGTTTCGTCCGAGGATTCTTGGTGAATTCGCGAGGACGATTAGGCTCAGAGTTTGCAGGAATAGAAGGACTTATGGGTTAGCTTAATTTTTCGTCAGTTGCTGCAAATGTAACGTAAACCTCGACTGCTCTCACATCACAGTTTCGCTTAGAAAGCAAGTAAATTCGTAAAAGACAGCAACCTCGTCAAAAATATATTTCAATTAAATCCTATTTCTATATCCGAAAATTTGCTATACTACTACAGCAATTCTATTCTTTACCTTCGAATCAGCGGAAGAAACGAGGAAAATTATCGAAGTTCCTCCGCAAGTGGCGCATCTGCTACTCGAGGAACTCCCGAATCGGATGAGAATAACTCGAGAGGACATTTCTCCCGAATCAAGATACTCTCGCGGGACAAACAGGAAAAGAGACGAACGACACGTAACACGTTCGAATTATCGTTAACAGTACATAAAACGAAAAGTGTCGCATATTGGCTAACGACCAACTCAACCAAATATCGAGAGATTCCCTTTTCCCTCCTCGAGTGTCGAAGACTGAAGAAAATCGTGTTAAAGCACGCAGCGTCGAGTAATTCATTAGACCTCCAAGCAGGTGAAAACGCCGTTCTAATCTCTATCTTGGGAAATTTCAAATAGATTACCCGACGATCGTGAAGTTAAAGCGCGAAACAGTTCGGGCGGCAAATTAATCACGCGATCGGGGAAACAAAAGTACAATTTCGTACGGGTTAATTCGACGTTATCAGGGATCGTTGTCACGGCATCTCGACGGTTAGTATTAAACGGCTGTTAGGTTGTTAAACGAGTGCACGCAACGCGATTACCACACGCGGTTAACCTGGCCGCGATAATTGCTTCGGTTCGAGTAATTAAGAAGTTCACGTGTTAAGGAGTATCTGGCCGAGTGAGGGAGCGCTAATTATCCTAACTAATACGAATTTCTTCCCCGACCTTATCCTGTCCATTCTCATTTCCCATACTCGCCACATTGTACTGTTAGGATAGTGACACTGATAGAATTAGTCACTATCCTGGCCGTTCGAGGCTCGAACGGCTTACTCGTAAGGGTACAAACTCCAGGAAAAGCGAAGGGACAAAGGACAGCGTCCCCACACATTTTAAGCGACACTCGGCCCGCGCACGTCATAGTGAAAACGTCCTCTGTACGTCATTCCTGTATTATAACAAATAAAAAAACTACTTTTGCACACTAAGAGAACGTTCTTCGAGACTCCTCTCTTTGCCGCGGCATAACAGTACCTCGTGAGACGACGAAGGCAAACACAAAAGGCGGTATATCATCGAGCAAATTGAAGAGCGTGGGAAGGAGAGAGAGGTACACACGTAGGCGAGGCGAAAATGAACGCGAGTCACGGTCGAGACCGAGAGATAAAGTAACCGCGTTACTCGATAGAACGTAGCTCCACTTTGTCTACGATCCGGCGTGTGATTACAGGACCCGTTACCGGGAGCGATACTAATCGGCTATTAGTTTAGGCGACAAGCAATTTCATAGAGTAACGCTAGAGATACAATTGTGCAGGTCCGTCGCCGTGGACGAAATCAGAATTAAGCGTAGATTTACGAGGCGATAAAGTGGACAGAAGAGGGATCTAGGAAAGGGAGAGGGGAGAGTGTTAAAGCCGCATGTGCATTTGGAAATTAAAGCAAGGACCAAACGGTGGGGGATTTATAGCGGACTCTGAACGTTCGGGGTGAAAAGTGCACGCGGCGTTTAATTAAATATAACTTGTGCCGATTCCACCTGGTAGAAAAGAGGAGTAAAGAGAGAGAGGAAAAATTGTGAATTCGTTGCAGCTCTTCTTGGGCCGACGGGCGGCGCACTCGTGGAAATTAATTAAACGTTTATTGCGCGAATTACGCTCACGGCAAGGCAGAGGTTGGACGAGTAGGAACGTGTGACGCGTGAAAAAACGAGGATACCGGTGAAACGGTAGCGAGAAATTCAGAGTAAAACGAATCTTCTCTTTCGAAACCTTTTCAAGTGTATCCTCGTCCTATCCTTGTCGTCTTTATACCCGCGGATACACATATCCGAATCGTTCCTAATTACGTTATCACGTCTCATCGAGTACACCTCTTTGCCTAAGGAACGAGAGGGGGGACATTGAGAAGCATCTCGGTTCGATTCCATCCTGGCCGAATTTCCAATGTTTCCCTGGGCTTATTGGCAGAAGCATTGATTTACATTATGGGCCGGCGCGCCGTGTCCTTTCTCCTTTTCGGCAGAAAACGAACGAAAGAGAGAAAGGTTGGCTGGTGTCCAAGGGTGCGGAAAGGAACTCGAAGAAGAAGGATTCGAAATCGATGCCTGGGACTCTCTCTCTCCTATTTTCCTTCTGGCGTTCTACTTTCGTCCTGCCTTCCTTTTCAGGCCTTCCAAACACGCCACGACGCCCTTGGGAGCCTCTTACGTAGTAAAAGATCGACTCGAAACTCCGTCTGATCGCCTCTTCTTTCTCTCCTTCCCTTCCTCCACTTGTTTCCCTATTTTCTTGCCTCGCCACTTCCTTGGCAAATCGACGCTCGATTTTCGCGTCGATGCTCCTAGCTTCTCTCAACCGTGCATCCCACGGTTCGTTTCTTCGCTGTTAAGGATATCCAGAGAACCCGGTTCTTGCCACATCTCCAACGTTTATATACATCTCTGAACTTTACTCTTCCGCGGGAAAGGATAGCAGGTTCTTTCTACGCTTTTTCATCGGAGGAAACATCGCGGGTATTAAATGGACCAGAGCGAACGATCGCAGGTCGAATGACTCCTTAGTCCATTTAAAGTAAGTAACACAAGTGTTGGATTATTTTTAAGAACACCCTGTAGAAATAATCGAGCGAGGACAAAAATTTCTCGGCGTTCCTTTAGACAAAGACACTAGGACTTCCATCAGATGTGTCTGGTGTTGAGTCAAGCGCTGCATACTGCGATACAATAGGAGATTGTTTAAAGTGCTTTATTTATAACAACGTTGGTACAGAGTGACGTTGTGGTTCCTTAGATTTTAAACGTAAGACTAAACTTCCCTTGTTTGGGCCCAGTATTTATACGGGGCCCTACAGGAGGGGATGGACGCTGTGGAATGCGCGTGGGGTAGGGAAATTTCGGAAGAGGACCCGCGGTATCGGGAATGCAGGGAAGGTGCGAATTTTTAGGACAAGGGAAACCCATTCGCATACCACAGGTTGGGTGGCGCCTACCGCGACACCATAGAGCATTTCAAATAGTAAAGACGTTTCTTTAAAATCGAAGAATAAACAAAATATTAGCAGTTACAAAGACTATTTTATTCCAATCACCCATTTCTAAAAACACGAATGCTGTTCTCTTTAGATCGGTGTCGCGAGAAAGTGAACGGTATTATTTGACTGGAATTACAGTTAATCCGAGCTATTTCAGAGAGCACTTAACACCACGTAAACCTTGACCCTGTTACCTAAAAACCTTGGAAAAATCACCGGTCGTGTCTCGTTTAAACGGTCCCGAATCGAGCCGCGAATTAAATCCTTCCGTTCGTAACCGAGTTTTCCAACGCGAGGGATCGTAGGTTGAAAGCTTCGTCGTTCAAATATTCAGCTGGAGGCCAAAAATATAAATTACCTACGTTCGAAAATAAATATCCTTCGTGAGTCGGAGAGATGTAGCGAAGAGTGTTTAAAACCCCGTGGAGATTCTTAAACCGATCTTCTCTCGCACGGATTCCCAGCAGGAGAAACTGATCGGACCGTAAAACCGTGAAAGAGGCTAATGAGAAAGGGCAATTATGGCTTGGAGAGAGAGAGAGAGAGTCGGCTCGATTAACCGTTAAATGTCACATCCGACACACGGAGTGAACAGTATTTTTAGTTCGTCGATCATCGTCGGCTACGAAACAGCCGAGTATAAACATGAACAACTTCGGTCTTTTTAAATCTCTACGACCAACCGAGCATTTCCATAATTCTTCACCGTCTGGATCTGAGCAATAACAAACGATACAGGAGAGAAGGTAGGTATATAGCGGTGATCGATGGAATAAAAGTGTCTGGACCATCGGGTGACAGAATTTCATTTGATCGATTCGCCTTTAGGAGGAAATTCGAGAACATTCGTTTCTTCGTGAAATCTGTTTTTAATTTTGAAACACCACCGTTTTCACGTTTCGTCAAAATTGTTTGTCAGGTTGAAATGTCGTATTGTGATACACTTGGATTCGTCGATAGTAACTTAACGAGAATTATGGGGAGGTTGAAGGAAAAACTGAGAAATTTTCGGGATTCCAGTAATTATTTAACCCTTTCGTGATTAGCGACACGAGTGTGTTCTAAGTGAATGGTGAAACAAAAATTCATCTCAGTTTAGTAACCGTGAATAATAAATTTCTATAACTTAACAAGGAACCTACGAACTTTACAAAGAAGAATTGAGAACTTTTCAATACTCGGGTAATTATTTAACCCTTTAAAAAATCATCTCAATTTAGTAACCATTACGAACGTGACGATCGATAGATGAATAATGAATTCCTTAACTTAACAAGAATTCTACGAACCTTAAAAAGAAATACCGAGAAATTTGTCAACCCTCGAGTAATCACTTAACCCTTTCGTGACCAGTGAAACGCACATGTTCCAAATGAATAGTGAAACAAAAGTTCGTCTCAATTTAGTAACCATGAATAATGAATCCTTTAACTTAACAAGAATTAAACACTGATTGGTCAAATCACTGATCCGGAAAATGAACACAGGTACTTAAAGGAATGAACACTCAGACGCACGCTATCATCAGTACGTCTCCAGACCCTGATGAAGCTAGCTGCAATGCTGGCGAAACGTCGGAATGTAAATTCTTTTGGACACGGCTTACACCCGGAAGCCTCAAATAATTCCACCTATACCAATCCGGGCCGTGAAAGTCTCAAAACTCTTGAAAAGAAAAACTGAGAAATTTGTCAACACTCGAGTAATCACTTAACCCTTTCGTGACCAATAAGACGCACACAAATGTCCGAAAAGAAAGAAAAAATCATCTGAATTTAGTAACCATTACGAAAGTGACGATCGCTAGACAAATAAGAAATACTTAAAAAAAATAATTTAGCAGCGAAAGGGTTAAGTGATCAATTTCCCAACGATTACAAATCCGACATTTCACGTCACGCTACCTAACAGTTCAAAACTATAATAAATTCCACATTGTTCGCGATGGCAGAAGTACCGAGACCACCGAATTTCCCTTCGAAGCAATCCCAACTTTTCGACCGTGCCACTTTTCAATCCAACTTCCGCCACGACGACAGCCAGCCAACCGACGCAACTTCCGCCTCGAGAAATCGGTCTACCGACACGGATCGGGTAACTACCATCTATCCAGCAAACTTTCGGCAGAGGGAAGAGAGAAGGTTGAAATAGAAGACACGGGGAAACGTAGGCGAGTCTTGCGCACTTTCGCCTCTGCCCTGGACATCCACTTCCGGTCCCGCGTAACACGAACTTGGACGACAGCCAAGAAACGTCCGCGTGGCGAAACCGCGGTAAAACAGGCTCGAGAATATAGCGTACAGAGAGAGAGAATGGTTGAATAGCTCGGTGGAAAATCGTGGAGAGAAACTCGAGGAAAAATAATTAGACGATGCGGCATCGAGCCTCTCTACGAAATTTACGATCTTCCTGGTTCGTTGTGCTTCGTCCACAGTGATTTCGTGCAACCTTCCGCAACCCTGACCGAGATAATGTAGACGGTGTATGATTTGAGGGTTCTTGAAATGATTTTGGAACGTGGCTGGTGTGTTTCTTGTTCTTTTCGTGTTGCAATGTCGATATGGTGAAGGGGAGGCTGTAGACAGGCTCGCGAAAATGAGACGTCGACGCATTCGTTCTGATGAAAAAGTATTCTCAGCGATGTGACTTGTTTAAGGGATGAGCCGACAGGTTCGTCGAAGCACACTAGACTGAGGATTTTTATGCAAATTCATATTTTTATGAATGTAATTTAAAAGTGAAAGCTTGGTAGGCAATTACTTTATTCGCGAAATATTGTAAGGAGTATCTACTGTATTTTCGGGTTATTGATATATTTTTGCTTAATAGGTGTGCAATCTGTGTATTTCCATGCCTTCAAATTTTTCATAAATGCTTAAAAATCCGCGGTCTAGTTAAATTAACCCCTTGAACTGAAATCACGAGTCCAGCTCGTCGTGAACTTTCTTCAGCAAACTGACAATGACGAGCTGCACTCGCCAAAAATTATCGAGAGTTGAAGCTTTTTATATGAGAAGTATATGTAAGTCATAGCGAGTCTTTTGAATGCAATTTGTGTAAATCTATCGCGTAAAGTAAATGCACGACACGACATACTAACGAAGTGCAATAGCAGTTACTTTACTAGTGATATCCGTCTTTAGAATAAAACCGAATATAAATGAAGATAAATACAATATATATCTACATTGTTTGAAATTGTTGCAAATACATCAGCATTATGTTTGTTGCGACCTGATGAGGACGCAACGAAGTCTCGGTTCGGCGGGTTATAGTAATAAACAACTTAGTCACATTTGGCCGCCAGACCGAGGTGCCATAAACGCACATTGTTTGAAATTGTTGCAAATACATCAGCATTATGTTTGTTGCGACCTGATGAGGACGCAACGACGTCTCGGTTCGGCGGGTTATAGTAATAAACAACTTAGTCACATTTGGCCGCCAGACCGAGGTGCCATAAACGCACAAGGACACTCAGACAGTAGGTCCCAAAAACACACGGGAAATTTGTTGTAAACAAAAGGTCACAGTTTTCGTCGACCAACAGCAGAACACACCACGTTTTCCACCTCCATAACACAACCGCCAATCAGAACCAACCTAATGCCTATATATACACCTGTACACCTGAAAACCGACAGTCACTGTAAAACGAGTGCTCGAGACACATCGTCAAAAAAAAGAATAACCGAATTTCAACTAAACATCTACAACATCGAATCAAGGGAGAAACATCTATCAAACCCTGAATTCAGCAAATCATCTAAAACATCTAACCCAACAACGAAGTTTCAATACACCTCGAACCAGCGAGACAATCATCGACCTGCGTCAGAACTCCTTGTCATAAGACTTGATCAAGGTCCACGACGCAACAATGTTGAAACACGTACTTTTTTCGTTCAAATACTAGAACTGTAATATTTCTGTTAAACATTACTGAAGAATTTCTCGACATTAATTACGTTCTAATGTGTACATATAACAACAAACATTGATGTAAATGTATGAAACAAATATTATTTTTACTAATAACGAATTATCTGAGCAACGAAACCGTAAGTTTCTGTACCAATCCCTCCTCTTAAAACTAAGAAAATTAAATTGTCCGCTTGAGCAGTGCTGCCTGAAAATAAATTGCAGTTCAAGGGGTTAAGTCGATTTAGTGTCATAAATCAAGTCAATTTAGTGTATTTCTACCTTTCTCTCGAGTAACAAAAAAAACATTTTTGTATTTTCGAACTCTTACAATATCACCCCAAAGTATACAAATTTAAAACACCCAAATCGCCTAATGAAACACTACAATCACAGTTCTGAAGGAACATTAGCACAGAAAAATTTCTCAAGCCCGCCTGAAATCGTTACTCTTCCCCCAAAAAATTCTTTCGTTCCACAAATCCACAAAAACGTCCCGAAAAAAACGAAAACCAAGAAATCCCAAAGACGCTGGTGAACGAACGAATCGATCAAACTTGCAGAAGCCTGGAAACCAGCGAAAAGGAGGGGAGTAGAAATAAAAAAGGGGACCGGCTAACGATGCGGAAGAGATTGTTTAATAGACGAGAAGACCAAGATCCGCGGAGATCTCGAGCAGACGATTTTCAGGGGAACGCTGATGGAGGCGGGTTGAATTTCTGTCAGAAGCAAGCCAACCCTTTGCACCAAGTTACCGCCATAATCGAGAAAGCCGTGTTTGCCGGCGAGCATCTGGGTCATTCCTAACAAAGTGACTCGACTTCGAGCGCAAAGCCCAAAACTTTCCGCCGACGGTCACCTTTCAGCGACACACACGTCACACCGAGCTGCTAATTATCCATAAAAACGCCGCGACGTCCAGTGGACATTGTCCACTCCTGGTTTCGCCTCGAAATCCCGAATACTTTTCATTTTCACATTTCGAGTCGTTGTTTCCTTTCGGATAGAACAGCTTCTCCCGGGATAATTATCTGGCCAAAATATTTCGGCGCTGTGCGAAAGCTTGCCTTTATACGTAGATGTGTATTTCGGTTAATTACAAAAGAATTGGGTTAATGCTTTTTCGTTGTGAAATATTATTTGTTGTACTTTAGGATTATTTTCTGTATTGTTGGTTTAACGTGTGGCACCGTAATAACGATTAACCCTTTAACCTACAACAACGTGTCAGACTCGTGACAGAGATTCTGGTCAAGATATGACAAAAGTAGTTATATTAGCAAAAAAGATTCATTGTAATCCTAACTTTCGTATTAATTTCTAAAATGAAGGATTCCTAAATGTAATTAATCTGTAACAGATTAGCTTTCGTTACCTGATATAGTACTAAACCATTAAATGGCTGATGCTTAGATGCATAGTCAGAAAAGAAATCATACGTTAAGGGGTTGATAAAAATTATGTGCAATTAGTGCGTGTATCGGAGAAATATTCGGACACTTTGGGAAACTGAATATTTTGAATATTTTTAGCAACTTTCTGTTAGGTTTGTGCAAAAATAACTGCGGTTTTCGCCACTAAAAACTTGAGCTATCAGTCTGAAGTGTATTTCAAAGCATGAAGTTGGCTCTATCGATGTATGTCTGCGACTTCTTTCTGACTGTTTATTTGCAGCTGTATTTGGTCAGCAAAGTAAAGATGGGAAAAAGCAAATTCGAGCGATATTATTGTATAAACTGGGACGTTATGATTTTCTCAAACCTGGCGAAGCTGTTACAGCAGCGAAATACTGTCACGAAATCGACAAAATGCATAAAAAAGGGACCTATTCTATTGCATGACAACGCCCGACCACATGTCTCACAAATAACCATTCGAAAACTCAATGAACTAGGATACGAAGAACTTCAAAACTGAAGCAGCAGTCGAAAACGCATCGACTCTAGAACACCAGAATTCTATAATACTGGAATAAAGAAACTTGTATTACGTTGGCAGAAATTCCTATTTTGATTCAATAACTTCATTTTAACCCAAGGTATATTATTTTCAAGTTCGCACTTCAAAACCGCAATTACTTTTGCACCAACCTAATATAACACTGCACGAATATTTTCGGGAATAACTGTATATTCGTGGCATCGATTTTCGTCCTCTCGTTTCTAAAATTCTACTCTTCCAAATAACGTTGCGATAGAAATTACTGGGATAGATTTAGCAAAAACGAATATTTGAAATATTATTTCTGACAATGTGTCGTGTTTAATGGAGGTCTCCCTACTCTCTGAACAAATTTTTCGAGCAACGATGTAGTGCTCCCTCGGAGTTAGGATCGTCGACTGAAGTTCACTTATAACTGAAGTTCATTTACATTCTTCCATTGCATGCGCATATATTTGTATACACGCTGCGTGTCATGGCTACAAAATCACATCGGTACTTTCAATTCTCGTATATTGTAATTGAAATAATAACAAACGAGGTACCTCATTTCGAAGGCTCAACGATAAACAATGTTTTCCCAGAAAAGGATAGAACATGTGTAAGTCTCCGATACGTCGTTGCTTCGTAACAAAAGTAAACAAAAATAAACTTAGGACACGGTAAAACGAAAAGGTAGCATAATTAATCGAATTAGTAACGCATAGGTCCTCTTATAGGGGAGAGTCGTGCAGTACCGGCCAAAGCTATATACTCGCTTACACTGTTACTTCACTGCATTATTGATGGAAAAACAAACGAATACTATAGCCCTGTACGTTCTTTCTTCTTCGGTATTACCAGAGTTCTAAGACGTTTAACGTTTACGCTGGTGTTCCGTACGACGAAAGTTATTTTTCATAGCTTGCAATGGTTGGGCTCACGTGGAGTGTACGGATCAAGAAAATATCGATCGCTTTACCTGTGATATTTGTAGGCGTGCCTAGATAAAAGTTCTATTCAATTTTTAAACGATTCTTACTAACATTATTTATTACTCAGACCTTAAAATCTAGCAACTGAGTAGCTGGCCGGTACTGTACAACTTTTCGTTCGCTGCAAATTACAATTTTTTTATTTCTACGAATTATTTATCTTCGTGAGAAAATTTAAGAAAAACCATTTGTCCCCTTTTACTAAGCACCCTTTGTACTGCAAATTACGGTTTTGAAATTTCGTTTTTACCAACATCCAGCCCAAATTATAGTACAAAAACTTAGAGTGGCCGGTACTGCACGACTCTCTAACTACAAAATCACCTCAATACCTTAAATTCCCATATACCGTAGGTAAAATAATAACAAACGAAGCACGACATTTCAAATGCTCGTTTTTCCCAGAGAAAGAGAGAACATGTATAAGCCTCGGAAGAAAAAATAGTAAGAAACTGATGTGTTACTGTTCCACGACAGAAATAAACTTAGGAGACAATAATTAATCTAATTAGTAACGCATAGGTCCTCTTCTGTCTTCGCTTAACTCGATTATTCGATTGTGTACGTGTATATACATACACACATACGCATATACATACCGTGAAACTATAGCTACACAGTTTGCAGGAAGACGTTGATGATTTGATTTTTCTCCCAAGTTTGGCCGTTCGTTGCGTACTTGAATTCGGTGTCGCTGTGTCCCGCACGCAGCGGCACTTCGCGAGAAATTCGATCACAAGAACGACTATGCTAATTGCGTAAATTGATTGGAAATCCGAGTATAATCGAAATGGCCGTTCGTTGCGTACTTGAATTCGGTGTCGCTGTGTCCCGCACGCAGCGGCACTTCGCGAGGAATTCGATCACAAGAACGACTATGCTAATTGGGTAAATTGATTGGAAATCCGAGTATAATCGAAAGAAAGTATTTCTACAAGACTACGATCGCGAGGAATAGGCGACGTTCGTCGAGGCACTCGTTCGGCAGCCACGTAAACACTGACTGAGGACGTATCGTCCTGCCGTACGCGCACAGCAGTTCTGCGAAGAAACCTCAGGGTGAGTCACCCTAACGCAAAAACTTGTCTCGTAACATCGCGTGATACTCGCGATATTTATTCCACGCCAAACATAAGAAACGCGGGTGAGAGGCGTTGAACGTACACCGAGCCAAACACGAGGATTGTCCTTTTGCGAGTGGAACTAGCGCGAGTCGCTCTCGCGAGAGGACACTGCGCGTGAGAGCGACTCTCTGAGAGTTGATCTGCTGCGACCTGCTCTCGAGAGAACTCTCGTGCGAGTGAAGAATGTCGGGAAAGAAAATTGAGAGACGAGATTACTGAAAATAAATTATATTCGAATTCGGTGATGAATTTCACACGAACGAACTCGCATTCGCTTTCTCTCGCCTTCCTTATTCACTATGATAACCGAAACCGTAAATGTACGCTAAATACGGAAATTGATTCGAAAGTACACTCCTACCATTGAAGTTTCTCCTTTAATCTCGAAAATCCTCCCCAAACAGCGTACCTATGAAATAAAAAAAAGAAGAGAACCTCTAAATCCCGCTACT
Organism: Habropoda laboriosa; assembly: GCF_001263275.1. Classification (NCBI taxonomy): domain Eukaryota; kingdom Metazoa; phylum Arthropoda; class Insecta; order Hymenoptera; family Apidae; genus Habropoda; species Habropoda laboriosa. Next base: position 1,978,363 of record NW_017100190.1, on the reverse strand, counting down.
TTATTAAAAATAAAAGCGTGACAGGGAGCCCTTTTAACAGACACCCGTCAACCAGGCGAACCAGTTGAAATTCCATACTCGTCAGTACGACGAGAAAAGGCTCGTTAATTCACCGTCAAATGAGCCTCACACCGGCTTGATGGTCGCTCTCGATTCAATCCCCCCCAGGCCTTGCCTCTATGTCCGTAGAGCGGATTAAACGATCGGTTGTTATTAATGTTTCTTTTACGCGCGATTTGACCCCGCCCAAACTGGCCTCTGCCTGGCTTGTGTGTGCACAGAGCACCGGCCAAAGCAGATCGATAGAGACATAGATGCCAGAAGGCCATGGAAGATCCTATGGGGGAAGAGAGTGTAGCCTAGCTAGAGTGGAAAAGAGAGAGAGGGTGGTGTAGCGAACCGCTACCTGGTTCCAAGGATCGTCCCTGTGGGAGTTGAAAACTGCTGGTTCATTCTCGATTTACCAACCGAACCAACGATACACGACGAAAGAACGACGATGAAGAGTCTCCTTTGGAATTTTTTTCTCTCCTACGAAACACCGGGACAAAAGGAGAGAGAGAAGGAGGAGGTGGAAAATTCGATAGCCTTTGGCCGCGGGGCAAACTTGTTTAATTTTGATACCGGATATCGAGGATTTCCTCTGTCGAGTTTCTCCCTCGTTTGTTGGAGGAAACAAAAGGCCACGTATAGTGGAAGATCGTTCCGTGGTTACAACTTCAACCCGCAAAGTCTCCAGACAAAAGATAATCTCGAATACGTAGCCCTTTTTCGGTGATACTCTGTGTATGTGGTACATGTTCAATACGAGAAGGAGGTTTTTATTTTCTAGCAGTAAGAAAGGAAGGATATCTGGTGTGTTTTTTAAAGAAACGTGGAAACACGGAGAAAGTGGAGGATCGCCGTGTTTCTTCCAGATCTAAATAACACAAGGATAAATCTTCGGTCAGGTTAATAAATCCACGAGGAATCTCGACATTGGTCCGGTGAGCCAGTTCGAACGCTCTCTCTCTCTTCTTTTTTTCTCTATCCGTCGCTTCATGAATTACAAATCGCGTCTTGTTAACGCCGTTGAAACGAACGTCCAACGGGTTCAGAATTTCTTCTTTTTTTCTCGAAAGAAAAAAAAAAACAAAAAATTCTACGGATGAAACGAAAAATCGATTTCGAGAGAATCGGATCTCGTTGGAGATATTCAATCGTCGCGGAATAAAATCGATAAAATCGACCCCTTCGACCAAGTCACCCTTCGAGAATTTCCTCGCGAAAGAGCTTCGCTCGAGAGCAACAGGGCGAAGTTAAAGAAGACTTCGACGAGGTTCATTGAAATCGACCATCGCCAGCTACGATTAATACTTCCGTTAGCACCCTAAACGAGACGATTTCAACGTTTCCTTCCCTGCCATTTAACGGAGCGGTAACGAAGGGGAGGAAAAAGGGGGATGTTCCATCGAGCGGAGGAAACCGTCTTCGACACGCGAACGAGCTTTCCTTCCCAAGTCCTTGCGTGACCTTAGCGGGTTAAATAAGTAAGCCGAAGGGCGTGTCTTGGCTGTTCGTAGGGGTTCAGCCGCATAAATTACGCGTTTTCGTCCCTCGGACCAAAACGTACGACCGATATTTCGTACAGGAGAACACTTGGACGAAACGGAGGAGAAGAGTGAAGCTCGCAGTTGCAAAAAGGGTGACAAAAAATAGCACCAGGTGAATAAAATTAGATACGCGGAAATCTATTCGCAACGCGTGTAAAACCGGAAGCGTTGGAGAACGCAAGGATGTCGAGGGACCAATGAAAACACAGGAGGAAATCAAGCAACCCGGTACACGCTGGCTCGCATTTCCATGGGTATTAACGTTTCTCCGCTTTGCGTTTTACACTCATTGGATTCGCAAGCCCGTAAAAACGAATCGTAAACAGGCGAGTGTGAGCTAGCGCGAGGAAATGTTTAACGCGAGTTACCAAAGCGTGGACGAACACGCCTCAGGACCGAATCTCGCAATTAACTCTCCGCCATTTTACTCCAATTATTAGAGAACCTCGTAGAATCCTTAAACTGCCTTCGACTACTAAATTCCGAATAACCGAGGCAAACGGTGGAATACGTTAGAACAAGACGGAATGTTCTCATTGATAATTTTAGAGGGAAAATTGAATTCTTCGAGGTTCTAATTTGAGTATCAAGGTGAAATTAACCCTCTAACGACGAATGCAGGGTCGTTTCGACTCGACAGCGATAAAGTCAGGCGACTCGGATTACGTTTGGTACGGTAAATACACCTATTTTACGTATCAAATGTAAATATACACATTTCACAATAGAAATTTTGCTACGGATCAAAGTGACTCTGCATTCGTCTCCCGCGTCCATCTAAAACCATTCGCCTTCCGAGGGTTAAGAGACAAACGGTAGAATACGTTAGAACAGGATAGAATATTCTGTGTAGCGTGAAAGGAGAGACGTTTAGCACTCCCCTAGACAAGGATGGAAACACGTATAAATTGGTAAGGCACTGTCGTCACTTGGCGACACTTACCAGGATAGAATATTCTCGTTGATAATTCTAATTTGAGTACCAAGGTGGAATTAAGGGAAGAACGAGATGGAAGGTTTACCTTGGTTTCCAACTTCCGGAATATTCTTTACATCGGAGCTTTTATTTTCGTCTGACTAAGGTAAACGTGGATAGGGTACCGGTTCGGAATAAACATGACCATCCTCGGACCTTTCATTCCGCCACCATCACCGTAACGAACCGTGTATTGAAGATTGATGCTGGTGCCTTTTGAAAAGCTTGGAATGGTCGAAGATCAATGCACTCCGGATAAATTACGCGTGGTTCGAGAAACCGAGGCAAACCTCCACTCTCTCATTCTCTCTCCATGGCTCAACATCGAATAAGTGTCTACTAAAGATTGATTAGCGATGCTAAATTGTTTAAATAGTTTTGCTACGTACGTATGCCTACGTCGTGGAAATAAATCACCGTGTAAAACGAAGGGAGAGAAAAATGATCGATGTTAATTCGACTAATTAATATTTCATGAAATCGATTTTATAGCTGGCTTTTCACTGGAACAACTAAAATCCTGTAGGCAGCCGGGCGTTAATAACGAGGCAAGCTGATCGCCAGGGAAAATTTCCGTGATTTGAATGGCTGATGGGATCCGTAGCAATCGACTCACCGTGCTTCGCGTTGTAATACACCGATGACAGGGGCTCCATTAGCATTTTATTGGGGTACCATGGCAGCCTGTTGCATTGATTAGTTACCGTCCTCGTATTTCTGATCGAGCCTCTCTCGTTAATCCCCTGGATTATCCCAAGATCGTTTCTCAATTTTCTCGTGCAATGTTAAGAACAATCGAACGTCGTTCACCTGTCCTTTGTGAAATTTCATTAAGGACAGTGTGGGATAAGAGGTGAGAGTGTTTTGGGCCGCGGTGACAAGTCTTCGGAGTGAGAATGCGCGCGAGATGAGATCGATACCGTGACAGAAAATCGGGAAATAAATATTAAATCGATGGTGATGTTAAATATAATATTGAACGATACTAATTTAATGAATATTAATTTATTTGCTAAATAATCGCCTTCGCGAATACCATGAGAGCCAAAAAATGGACGCGTTAGAAGAGGGAACGTCGAGGACGAAGAGCTATCTTCGCAGACTAAAATCAAAGCACTCAAATTATATCTCTAGAATGCAGACATGTAACGATCGACAAGATTCGTAAAATTAGAGAACGTAAAGTGAACATTTAATACGGTTGAAATGTATCGATAACAGTGAAAAGAATTCGAATTCGCATTAATGGAAAGTAAGGAAGAAACAAGTGTTCCTCGAGCTTGTTATCCCGCGATACTCATTGCGTCTCTATCGCCACGTTGAACGATGGTCGAGCGTCCCGAGGGATACCGGAGAATATTTTTATCGTTTTCCAGAAAAGAAGCCAGGCCACCGAGTCCCGCCGCGTGGAACGACAGGAAATCGATGGCCAATGAAAGTTCCATTATAAACTCGCGGCGGCGGCGGCAGCGTCGTCGTCGTCGCTCGCTCGCCGAGCGACGACGCCGGTCGACGCTGGAATAATTATAATAAAACATTATTACGCTGCTCTAAGCCGTAAAATAATTGCGCCAATGTCGAATCGTTATCGACAGGCGGCATTCACAGACCGCGCGTGTAAAAATGAAAAAATTTTTACCAATAAGAAGGGTGCGGTGAATATCGAAAGGGTTGGCTGATTAAAAAGAAGACAGAAAAGACAGGCAATGGAAACATTGGTGAATATTAAAAGGGACGTTGGTTTAATTATACAGGAAACGTGGCGAGTTAACGAGACAGAAATATTAATCCGAAACGACAAATAGAGAGAGAGAGAGAGAGAGAGAGAGAAAGCTCTGTCGTTTTCATTCATAAAAGTCCTCGATTATTCGAATTCTCGTCGGAATAATTATAATAATGACCTTTCTACCTGAACAATTTTTCTACCTCATCCTTATTCGTCCATTAGAGTTCACGGAGGCGCGCATTTTTTTTTTTTTAATATCTCTAGGATCGCTCGAGTTTGACGTTTAACCTATTTGAAGCCTATTACCGAGATTAATGCAACATCGTCGAATAGCGAGGCTCAAGATACGCTAAAAAAAAAAAAAATGAAGAGAGAGACAGAGAGAGAGGGGGA
>NW_017100190.1:1954718-1973650 GCF_001263275.1 Habropoda laboriosa | reverse complement strand
CGTCAATTATTCTAATTAAAACACGTAACAACAACGTTACGCCATTATGCGCGGCTTTATTCGAACGGGTCTGCCCCGGAGGCAACGTCGACGCGGAAGCCCATTAAAAATGCTTCGCCAAGTCGAATCGGTGAGAAGCGGAAGAGGATCTCTCCCTCCCAGCCAAAGGAACTCCATTCTTCCAAATAATACGAATAGGACCGCGGCACGATGCATTCGTGAGAATATGAAATTTTCTCAAACTCGTTGTTACCATCGGTAACCCTCTTGTCGACGGACAAGAAAACTATATCTGACGAGAACTTCCTCTTGAATGTTCGATAATAGATCGAGGGAAGGGAAATATACGTACTCTTCGTTCAAAATAAGAATAACCTCGTTTCGCGCATGGGACGTGCCTAAGGCAGGGCTGGAACGTCCAAACCGTCTACGTTTCTCTCCGTCTTACCCTCTGCTACGCTCTCTGCCTATGCGCAGAACGGACGTGAATCGGTCCGAGAGCGAGGTTATTCTTATTTTGAACGAACAGTAGGACGTTACTCGACAGCAGTGAAATTGGCTACGCGATGGAAACCGTTTCGAAGAAAGAGTTTCAAATAAAACTTGGTCCGGATAAAAGACCTCTCAAAGGAGAAAAATTTAGAGGGTTCGGGTTAACGAGGCCGTTGCACAAATTACTCTTTGTCGACGTTATCTCCTCGCGGCTCTACGTTTCGTTCCTCGTTGGCTCATTCGTTACCACGATTCTACACACGAAACCGCGAAATTTCCTGTGTCATCCCCTGATTTTCCCCTCCTCCTCCCCCGTACGATCGAAAATGCGAAATTTATCCGTCTAATCGCGACCTCTGATACACGCTTGCCCGGTATTACTCGCGTAATCTGATATAAACGGGGGCATCGCGAATTAATAGCGAGTAACAACGAGAAGCGATCGAATCTCGTGTTTCTCCGGCAACATCATCGGCGTAGGCGATTACTCGCGATTTACCAACACCGATACAGAATTAGCTGCGAGCTTCTCCGAGGAAATCGCAGATTCATTAATTTCTTCGGTTAAAAAGTAGGAACGAAAGTGAAACTTAATGCAAGATCAAATTTCAGAGGAAATAATACTTTTTTTTTCAGGGTCTTAATAATTTTGTAACGACTTTTCTCTGTCGAATAATTGTGCATTAAACTTGTAAGGACAACGAGTCATTTCGGTAAGTTTGGCTGTAATCAAACAATTAATCCACGACGAATTTCACTTTTGCAATTACACCGGTAGATCCTTGTTCCCATAAAATCTCTGTCATCGACACGGTAACGATCACGAGCTGCTCAACTAGTATCTTGAAAACGCGTCACGTCGTGCCTGGACAAACCTAATTACCCGCCCCCTTGAGACAGAGAGAGAGGGGTGGTTGTAACGGCTAGTAAGGGAGCGTACGTGGCTCGATATCTCGCTCGACGGAAAAAGATCGTTCAAAATTCCTGTCGTAGGGTCACGAATCCACGAAACCGCGCGTAATATCCTCGTACCCGACGCTCCATCGGCCCGTGCAATCTCCATTATCATGCTACGGAGGCGGCAGCTTTAACGACACGCCTCTGGATCCTCGTAGAACCGGCCAACCGGCTGGAAAGAGGAACTAGAGCTCTGCGAGTGTTGAGAACACGGTGTGCTGGTCGAAAGCGGAAAATAACTCGGTGATATCCACGTTATCGGTGTCCTGGTGCAGTTTTAATGGTCACAGAGAACGAACAGAGACGCGAGCAACCACCCAAAATGAACGGTTGCGCTACAGAATCTACGGCCTTTTCACAGTGTGGATAGGTGGATGTAACGAGCAGCGGAGTATTATACGGGAACGAGAGCGTCAGACGTGAAAGTATCACGTCTGTTGGTGGCTGTCGAAAATTGCGAGACGGTAAGAGAGAAGATGAACACCCGTTGCCGGAGACGAATTCACCAAGCTGGCCCAGTTCGAATTCGCAAATTGGCCGGACTGAGTGGACCGGAACTTTTTTTCAGGGCGAGCTGAAGCCGGAAGGACGATTTCGACCCTCTGTCTCGTTTTTTCCCCTTTTTTTTTGGTAAAATATAAAAGCGGGAGGTTGGAAATTGTGACGAAGAGAGAATGTTCTATTGATATCGAGGTAGTAACGATTGTCCGTGCTATGTGGAATATAATAAGCGTTTTTAGCTGGGTGAAATGGATTTTACTTAAGCTGCGGCAAAGTGAAAGAAATTCTGCGACGGTTTTGAGATCGAAAATATATTCAATAGGAGGGAAAAAGTTAATTCGGTGGATTTCTTTTCCCTTGACCAACTTTTCCTACAAACATGCTGTAAAAGTTTGCTTTTTTCTGTGCCTCGTACACACACTTTCACGTTTTTCTCCCCATGCTCGGGGAAGATTGATTCGGAGTTTATACTATGTGGCACGTAGCAATCTTATGGGGGAAAACGTTCCGATGGACAGGCTATATACTCGAAGGATCATTAAGGTTGCCTACTTCGGCTTACCGTGATTAATTGAACGCTGCTCAGCCGCGTTTTTCCCCTTCAGTTTAATCTAAACGCAGCTGATGCTGTGACCCCCTAAGATTTTCCTATCATTTTCCGATATTGTTTCCTAGACATAATTCCCCCGGATTTTTCTTACAATTTTCCCTTCTAGAATTGTCTAATTGCTTTTCGAATTTTCCCTAGGGAATTTCCGATGATTATTCATCGTTAACATCGGGGAAATTACAGTGAAAATTTCATTCCAAATGTTCTGGGAAACTTGGCGTCTTGGAAGAGAAGCAACAGCAACTTTGTGAGTGATTTTCTGACCTGAGAAAGTCACGGAAAATATTGAACAACTCGAAGTAGTAGTAGTAAAGAAATTGTGGAATTTGATCGATGAACGTTCAATAACCAAAGTGGAAACTACTGACCAGGGGATAGTACTTTACGAAAATGCTTGTAGAAGCGAGAGAAAATTTTCAAGAAATTCTAGAATGGTCCTAGAAGTACATCAAAGACAGTACTAATCGAGAAATTAGAAAATTATCGAAGAAAAATAATTACGGTACTTTGAAGAATCGAACCCAAGTCAATCTTGGTCGTAAGTCAAGGACCTTGGCCACTCCACCGCTGAACAATTACATCTAGACGACCTTAATTACGTACTTCACTTCCACGAAATTTCTACCACCCCACGAGAGAAATTATAAAAAACAATTTTCACTTCCACTACAGTTCTCAACTGTTATTTCCGCTTTACAGCCAACAATTTCCTATAAAACGAATTTTTACTGTCGAGACGTTAGCAAAAAATCTTAGAAGACCAGACTTCAAAGTAATTCAAAGTACCTATAAAAATTTTATGCCACCCGTCCGAGCAATCCTCTCTGGTCAAAATCAAACGACTTGAATATTTTTCCACCGGCGAAATCTCAATTTCCCGGTGTCGTTTCGAAACTTTCAAACTTCCGCCACTTTGGCAAATTCTTAACGTCGCCCAATTTCGACGACGGTCGGTCAAACCACCCGAGAGAGTACGCGATAAACTCTTTGTCTCGGATCCTTGACAAGAATAGAGGTGTGAAATCGCGAACAATCCATTTTCCACGCGTTAATTCGCGCGAACGACGCGAGATACGCGTGTCCAAAGATTGAAAGGGGGAGACCGAGCCGTGCTCGGTTTTACGAGACCACACCTGAGCGAAATGTGTTCCGTGTACGCGGGAGGTTATTTTGGCCGGCTGCCAATCGAACTGCCGGCAATCGAGAAGTGTTTGCCGAGCGTTCATCCGGCTTTCGTTATTCCTACCCTCTTTCGCCCGACGCTCTCTGTCTTCTTATCTCCTCATTTTCGTCACCTTTACGCTCTTCTTCCTCCACTCGCAGCCTTTCAATTCCAATTATCGATTCGAAAGGGTAACAGTCTCACTACGTACGCATCGCTGAGACGTAAAGGCTTGTCAACCTACTAACGAGACGTGCTGCTGATTTTTTTATTTCATCTCAACCCTGATCGGGAGTATTCTGCTTGTCGTTCAAACGCCCAACTATAAATAATTTCTAATTAAAATGCTCTATAGTAAAAATAATTTATTCTCCGTGGAATATTTGATATAGATTGTTATTAAAATTAAAGTTCTCTAACATAAAAATAATTTCTTCTTTGTAGAATATTTGATATAGATTGCTGTAGCAGAATTAAAATTCTCTAATATAAAAGAAGTTTCTTCTCTGCAGAATATTTGATACAGATTGTTATTAAAATTAAAGTTCTCTAATATAAAAATAATTTCTTCTTTGTAGAATATTTGATATAGATTGTTATTAAAATTAAAGTTCTCTAACATAAAAATAATTTCTTCTCCCTAGAATGTTACTTCTTTTGGGCTTTCACGCTCGTTCTTCCCCAAAAAATTCTTATTCTGCAAATTTCATTTATTCTTTCATAAAGAAAAATTGTTTCCTGCTCGTCCCACAATTGCAAAGACACTCTGTACACATAAAAATGGAGGGAGAAGGAAGACCCAAGTAACGAAACTCGAAGAACATCTCAATCTTCCTCTATCTACCCATGCTCCATTACCAACGTCATCGCTATACCCATCCCGGTCCTTGATATTCCTACATACCACTTGTAACAGGTCAGAGGATCTCCCTATTCCGCGTGCATATAATAAAAGAATTATCAAGTGGCCTTTAAAAAATAGTCATGCAGTAAATCGATGAAAATTCACTGCGATCAGCGGGGGAAATCGTTTTACGGTCTGATTCCAGTCGAAATTGGGAAGCGAATTCCAACGTTAGCCGGATTTCACTGATGGAACATATCGATGAGGGTCCCGGAACTCTTCACAGCCTACGCCTATGATCTCTGTTTCCCCACCGAGAGAGAGAGAGAGAGAGAGAGAGAGAGGCGGGAGAGAAGGACGGGTGGAGATGAATATTCGATTCGCAGCCGGAAATCCGCCGTGAAAATCCCGTCGACCGGTCCGGACGAAAAGAGCTGGACCAGCAGAATTTTCCAGCCGAAGAAACTACCTTTAGCCGTATCTCTCGAGCCTTCTATCGTTCCATCGTCCAACCTCTTCCTGTTCCCTGAGCTTCTTAAATAAAAGGGTTACGACTCGCTCTCGACGACAAAATAAGAGATGAAAGCCTAGCCAGCGGCGTGTCTCGTCGCGGAAAAATTCAAGTTTCCTTCGTGTTTTCTGCGATGTACAGGGTGGACCGCGTGAAACAAGGCCACCTAATTATCTTTTGTAACTGTAGTGGTACCAGAAAAATTTTAAACGTAACTAAAATCGTTCCAAAGGGTAAAAAAATGGAAGGCAAATTTTCTTATAAATGCAATTTTTTTTCAAGATCTTAGATTCAGAATTTCTTCCGGAGTCACTTCTGACTCACACCGATATGTTACGAATCCATATTTACGATCTCCTCGCTCTCCTCCCCGCGCTTGTTTCACACGGATACTACTGAATCGGTTTTAGGTTACATTCGGATTTTTATTGCATGTACACGAAAGAATAAAAATGTAACAACATAAACAGGAAAATATCAACAGAAACAAGCTTATCTGATTGTCTTCTGATTGGGAATCTCACGTACACTCAGTCCCGTCATTATGTGCGTTATCGCTCGCGTCCGACTGCGAAACCTGTGACTCCGGCACAGTATAAGGAGGGTTAAATATGAAAGTTGCTATTTTTCCATCTTATTCATGCTTCGAAACTGCTTAAATTACGTATAAAAATGTTATCCTGCCGTCATAGCTAGCGAAGCTAATTAGGTGTCCTGTTCCACGTGGGGCCCAGCGTTGTATAAAAGAGACGTCAAGTGAAATGTTCGTCTATACATATACATCGTGATTTATTTCGCAGGACGGAAATATCTGGGTGGAAAAGATTTACTTGTCCAGCGAGTAACGATGCGAGTGATCGTTAATTAAAAAACGTTAACACGGCAGGCACACCCCTCTACCCCATTTTTCTCTCTCTCACTCCTCCTCCGCGTACTTTTTCCGCTCGTTACGCCCATTTATTCCCGGTGGCTCGTTTAATTCGACTCTGTTTATCGCAAATTCAACGAGGAATCGGCTATCCTTTATTGCCGCGTATTTCTGACATTTGCATTCCTCGTTCCGCGGGGAATTGCCGCACTGAAACGTGCTTTCTTCTCTCCCTCTTTCTTTCTCTCTTCGATCCTCCTTGTTTCCCCTCTGTCTTTGTCCCACGACGATCGGAGAACTGCTGATGCCCGGGTTGTCTCTCCGCGCGATATGCGGCGAAAACGCGATAAATCCAGCCGCGGTGGATTATCGGAAGGAAATAACAGGGGAAAATCTCGCGTGTAATTTCGAAACGGTCCTTCTCGCTTAAACAACGGGCGCCGTGTGTTATATTATTTAGAGAAATAATTCTCCGAGCGGTCGGTGAAATATCGACCTCGTGCTCTAAAAAGCTGGAAATTTACGTTAAAAACGTGCTCATTAGAGACACTATACCCCCCGTTCGCTCTAAATCGATGAAATTCAACTCTGCTCGCTCTTAAGAGCAAGGAAACGCTTGTACAAATGTTTGCCGCAATCCACGAATCAACTCGTGCTGTTCAATTAATTGAATCGTATTGATACTTGAAAATCGAACAAGTACACTCCCGCTCGTAAGTATCGAGACACGTAGTGAATTTGAAGCAAAGCTGAACAATCGTTAAAGCGAGATTAGTAAAAATAATTATTCGTAAAGAGCGAGTTTTCTGTCATTTTTCTATTTTTTAATTAAACTAAAAATCAACGTATGAACAATTTCATTTTATTCAATATTGCGCTGGACAAATTTGGTTCGAGAAACCTATTCATCGCGAATAAGGTACACTATCAGATTTCAAAATTTTCTTTCAAAAGAAATATGCAAAAATTATTTTCGAAAAAGGGTCACTGTTGGTTCAAAATAAATTCCAGAAAAAACGCTACTTTTCACACGCATACTTGATAACGCGTCGTTCACAGTGCAACGATGGCCGCACCGAATTTCCATTCTGAGTCGCGTACGGTCAAGTTTGTCTGAGAATTCGGAAAGAAAGTTCGATACTGATATGTTCCGCAACCCTCAGAAGCCAAAGTTTTCGAATATCTGCCAACGATAACGAGACTGAAGCTCGACAATTAAAAACTGGAGAACAGAAAAACCTAGGAGACATATTCCCCTCTGTTTTTTTCCATTATTCCAAGGAAATTACTCTGCAACGAACGATCTCGCCGATTTTCAACGTTTACGATTCCCATGCATAGATTTTCGTCGGCCGTAAAACGGGCCGTGACGCGAGTTTAAAGAGTTCCCTCTCGTATCACAGGATGTGTTTCGATGGGAACGATCGGCGGAGGATTGGCCGATAGACGGAACCGTGATTGAATCGGTCACGGTTATCCACAGTCGTGCAACGATTCGAAGAGTAAAAACTGTGTGTACGTGTGTGTGCAGAAACGCGTGTACCAGTAGATACATCGAGGAGGGAAGGGAGATCGCTTGAAATTCGAGGCCAGTCGTATTTTTTCCCCCTTTACGAGCCAAAGTTGATTGCCCCGCAAATCTTTTAATGCCTCGCCGCGTAAACTTTTCGCTCCCGAAACAACTTCCTTTATCCACCGTGTCGTGCGATAAAAATGCAAACTGCTAGAAAGGTACCATCGAGTGTACATGTATATACACGCGTTAGTATATTTCTACGAGCAAAACCTTAACAGAACCACTGTTTTGCAATTGATAAAAGTACATCTACGGAAGTAGAAATAATTTCTCTGGAAGAGGAAACAACAGCTGTAAATTCTAACAGGAGGAATCTTTCGATGAGATACGTTTAGGAAAAATTTACTCGAATTCCAAAGATTCCAAAGATATTTTGTTGAAGAGGAGGGAAAATAAGAAACTGCACACACAATGTATATAGTTTGACGAAACGGGAAGTATTTATTGGAGAGGTTGCATGTATGTATGTGTACATGGAAGTTTCGAAGGCTACGGAGAAAATTCGAGAAGTTCTTTTTACTTGGAATATGGAACGAGTCGTAAAGCAGGCTGTTTCGAGGACTCGACAACTTCTATACACCGGTTTCATGCTAAATGACTCGTAGGATCGTGAACAAATAACCACAGTTTTTCAGGAAGAATTATTCTTCTCGCGGTCGGGCTGTCGTTCAGATTACCCTGCGAACATTCTTTCGTATAGTCGATGGAAGAAATATAGAGAGGTCGTAAATTCGAGATTATACGGTAATCGTTAACCATATTTGCCAGTCCTTGCTAATTTATTATACACCCGTCCCTCAATTTACGCGGCACTTTTTTACGCGAGTATTTGTTTTACGCGGCAAATTTATCTTACGTAAGGCGCCGTGCGACGCTCCTGGGCAACGACCGCGGGACCCTAGCCGCAGGGGGCCCTAGACAAGGAGCAGCGCAGGCTGCACCCCCACCCCACGGCTTGCAGGGCCCTAACGGCCGAAGAAGCGTACAAAAAGGGGAAAAAGGGCAGCGGGCCACACATTACTGTACCCAACCATCGACCAGCGAACCAACGTCATTTTAAAAATCAGTTATTCTAAGTCCTTGTAATTCTTTACTCTTACACTTATTTTACTCGGTCCTGATATGTACACATTTTCCTGTAAGTTTTAAAATTGACACTTTTATACAGTCAGTATTGTGAGATCGGTTGGCGGAACGCGTGACGCAGAAAGAAACTTTGTTGCTTTAGGCCCGCACAAGGCGTTGTCTTTGGCCGCTGGGCCGTAGTGCGGAAGCGAACAGTGTGACTATGGGAACGATGAAGATGATGAGTTTATGCCAATTAAAAAGAAAAGGCTTACTGTTTTGAATTACAGTAGCGATAGTGACATCGAATAAAACTTACATACTTCTGTTTTCTGAAATGTCTTAATTATTTTTTTGTTAAGTTATGTGAAATAAATATGTACAGACTACAGCGAAAAACTTTTACTAGCTTTTATTTCCAATATTTTTCCTTTTATACTGACAGACTCAATTTACGCGATTTTTATTCGCGTAAATCAACTCCACGTGGAACGGATATTCGCGTAAATTGAGGGACGGGTGTATATTGTATGTACAATCTTTCCCTCTCAAGCATTTAGAATTTTCGAATATTTTCTCGGACTCAGTTCATTCGCTGCAACAGGAAGAATGTACCTTTGGTGTAAACGAGAAATAATCAATTTTGTGCAAGCTTAACCCTTTCATTATTTTGGTGGCTTTTGGGTTTTTTGAAAATTTGGTCGCGCTATTCTGTTAGAGCCTTTTGGTGCACTTAATTTAATGCTCAATTTTATCCTTTACGCACTTTTATCTTGAAGGGGTGGAGGAAAGAGATAGAAAGGATAGGCGGAAAAGGAAATGTGTTGGGCGTTTCGTCCTGGGCTTCTTAGCGGACTCGTCAGTAAGGCTTTCTAGAAGGCCTTAGACGCGGAAGGACTCAGATCAGAAGTTATATACAAACGGGAGCCTTTACGAGGACTAGCGAGAACTCGCGGTTAGTCCGTCCCTCTGGGGGCAGAGCGTAGGAGGATCGCTACAATCTTAATTTAACAAGCCGAATTTTAAAACGATACACGGTCGATATAAGAAATTTTGCAGCCGTGGTTAAAAAATCGCCGTGAGTCACGCGTTACAATCTGCCGTGGCGAAAGGGTTAATACAGGGTGCAAGGAAACCTCTCCTCAGGTACCAGGAATTCATTAGAAGGCTCAGTACGAAACGCGCAACCCTTTCCCTTTCAAAACCAAATCACACTTCACATGACCCTTTAATAAAATTTTCACCTCTAATCATCTCACATTTCTGTCGCTTCTCTCCTCGCGATCACGACCTCGCGATACTTCTTCCACCGACTGTCCGCACTCCGTTGACTCCAGCTCCGATTTTCGAGAAATGCGCATTTTTTCCAAGGATCACAATCGTCATTCGCATGACGCAAAGACCCGCGAGACAACGGCGTCGTTTCAACGTGCCAGTTATGCACGCCGGTAAAAGCATCCATCGAGACAGGCCGAAGGTAAATTCGACACACGCGCGAGATAAAAAGGAAGGAAGGAGATACAGCGTGAGAAGAAGACGATACGAGAAATAGGGGGGAAGCAATAACGAGGCGTGAAGGAAATTGACGAGGCGAGAAGCATCTGACTGCACGGCTCGTTTCTTTTTATCCGCGCTCCGAGATACGACCGCGAACATCCCTCTATCGACTTGTTCCGAAAAAAGGGAGAAAAGAAGAAGGGGTCCGAGGGAGGAGAAGAAGAAGAACCGGGGGGAAATGAGATTCGGTAGGCAACTTTTATTCGTTTCAGGTTATACAGGAGGAAGGATTGATTATGAAACAAGAAGAAAAATGCTCGAGGGAGGGAGGAGAGAAAAAAGGGGTGGAAAGGAAAGAGATGAAAGGGGATCGTACGCTATTTAGATTATAAAATTTACATATTCTTCAAAGGCAGCTGACGCGACTGAACCAGCCTGGCAACCGAACATTGTCCACGGCGACACGCAAAACTTAATTAACATACCGGGCCGTAATGGAACTCGAACAGTGATCCCTGGCTGTTCTGTTCGAGAAAAGCCAGCTTGGAAAGCTGAAGCTGGTATGGGAATCGAGCTGGACCAAGCTATACTTCACAGAGAATCTACGTTAACGATCGTGGATCAAAATTCATGGGTCGGTCGTTCTTTTTTTGTAGCTCTATCGAACGAATAATTTTTCTCGTTTTGAATGTCTGAAGTGAGGAAAGTAGCGTTGTATGGAGATTTTTTCTGTGTCCACGATAGTATTGTTCCGGCGAGGAGAAGTCGCGACAATAGGTTGAAGAGCCCGCGTCAGCTGGTTGTGTAGGAAAAGTTCGAGGTAGAAGAAGAAGAAGAAGAAGAAGAAGACGAATCGTGAGAGGAAATTTTGAAGCAACAACTGTTTGTCTAGCTTTCAAATAGATTTGAAAAGTATCGCGTTAGAAGTCTGCTAGAGAAATCCTCGAGGCACCTGTTGATCCTTCTCGTTAAAGTTTCGAGGAACCGACCTGGACTAGCCTGGACACGCAAGCTGAAAGGCGGCCGTAGCTGCCGACAGAGGGAAAAAAACTAGCGATGTAAAATGAAATGGCCTGTCGGCGAACGTGAATTTTTTCCCCTGTCTGGTTCCGTCGTGAATTTATGCAGCCTTTCAACGCCAACCTTCTTCCAGGTACGAGTCATATTTCCTTGTAATTCGAATTTTCATTTAGATTCAAATTTAGATTCGAATTCACGTTCGAGTTCGGTTTAAATTCAAGTTCAGATTCGAATTTCTATTCGAGTTCAATTTCAATTCAAATTTAGATTCGAATTCATACTCAAATTCGATTCAAATTCAAGTTCAGATTCGAATTCAATTGAAGCTTAAGTTTAGCTTCGAACTGATATTCGAATTCGATTTAATCTCAAGTTTAGATTCGAATTCATATTCCAATTCGATTCAAATTCAAATTTAGCTTCGAATTGATATTCAAATTCAATTCAAATTCAAGTTTAGCTTCGAATTCATATTCGAGTTCAATTTGAATTCAAGTTTAGAGTCGAATTCATATTCAAGTTCGATTCAAATTCAAATTTAGCTTCGAATTGATATTCGAATTCAATTCAAATTCAAGTTTAGCTTCGAATTCATATTCGAGTTCAATTTGAATTCAAGTTTAGAGTCGAATTCATATTCAAGTTCGATTCAAATTCAAATTTAGCTTCGAATTGATATTCGAATTCAATTCAAATTCAAGTTTAGCTTCGAATTCATATTCGAGTTCAATTTAAATTCAAGTTTAGAGTCGAATTCATATTCAAGTTCGATTCAAATTCAAGTTTAGCTTCGAATTCAATTCAACTTCAACTCAAACTCAAGTTTACCTTAGAATTCATATCCCAGTTCAATTCAAACATTTCCACAGCCATAAAGTTTCTTCACATCGGACTTTTTTCATAATAATACCATTGCACGGACTTTTTCCGCATATCCGGCGACGTCCTCGTTCCAAACAGAACCAGCTGGTTTATTTAAACCGAGAAATATTTACAGGAACAACAGGACCATTGTATTTTTTTCCTTCCTCGCGATACCCTGTAATTTTCACCAGCCACTCTCTTTCTCTCTCTCTCTTTATATACATACATACATTCACACGCTCGCCCCTCTTCGCATTTTTATCGAAAAATACGTCGAAAGGATAAACGGAGTGTAACAAACGACGACGCAGCTTTCGAAGGCGAGGCATTTCGCAAAACCGTTTTCGTACAACCACCACCACCATCCATACGTGTGTTTACGTGTGTGTGTGTGTGTGTGTGTAGATACACTTGGAAACGGAAGCAACGACGTCTGTATAGCCACGCGGTGTATTCAATATTCAACGTCCATTTAAATCGAATCTAAAATTCATATTAAATATTTCAAAGCTGCGCACCCCAATCGATTCCATCCCCCCTGGGTCAATTCGATATTATTTTTTGTCCGTTCAACAAACGACGGGGGGGAATAAATCCCCGGAAGAAAAATTGACACGATCGCTAAAGTGTCGCTATTGCGATTCCCAACTCTTCGTGTAAATATCGAAAGAGAGAAAGAGAGACGAGGATGGCTCTCCTCACCCTCGCGACACTGTAAAAGGCAAAACTGCTGGAAATGCCGCGGTTTAACCGAGAACAACTATCGTACCACCGGCTAACACCTGAGTTCTGATAAATTCGCGTCAGCGGAGGTGTTATATTTGGACGGGCGAAACAATTTAACGGGGCGCGATTAAAATTATCAAAGGCAACGCACCGACGCGCCCGCGTGAAAATACAAATACGAGAGAGAGAGAGAGAGAGAGAGAGGAAGCAATCTAAATCGCAATAATTAACGACGAAAACGTGGGAAACGCCGCCTATTATAATTCCATCGGCAAAACGCATTTATCCGGACGCCGAGCGTCCCCGAGTAGCGCAATAATGGACTGTCATTATCCTTTAATGAACCTTATACATTCCCCGATCCATTCGTCCATTCATGGAAAAAGTTGCTTAATCAACCGACCATTGTCAACCTTATACTTGAAAATCCCGTCGGCAAAACGATTCCGGTTGAATTATAAAGCGACACCGGAAGAACCATCGCTACCCTATACCCAAAGCCTGTTGGTTAACTACTATTCCTAGCCTGTCGAGAGTTTCGAAACCTTGAAAACTCGTACAAAACCTCCCCGCCGCCAGACTACATGTGCTGTCAGCGTGATCGTTCTCATCGAGAGAGAGAAAAAAAAAACGCAGTTTTGCGTTGTAACTTTTCCCTTTTTTTTTTTAAACAACCAGACTCTCGACGAGATGGCTCGAAGTGGAGGTTACATAGTTTTCACGGAGAAGGGAAACAGAGTTGTGAAAGAGCCTTTTTACACCTACTAAATTCCGGATCACAGGTTATACGATGGATTGTAATGGAACGAGGCAATGTGGTTTGAAGGTTTTATTTCGTTCTCGACCTTCTCTCTTTCATATTCCTCTTCTTCCTTCTTCTTTTTCTCACCCCCGGCTTCTATTATTAATTCCAACGATTCTATTGTTAACTTTTACGACTTTCTATTTTTATTTCTATTATAATATAACAGACGGGGAACTGTAGATAGGGAGATAGACGCGTGAAGATTAAATCAGGGCTGTTTTTAAAACTTAGCCTCGTAAAAGATAGGAATAAATTTGAACGGGGAACATAGGCAGATGAGAGAGAGAAAAAATGGTTGTTAACGATCTGTAACGATGATGAAAATCTTGGAAAGATCGCAGTGAACGGTGCCTCATAGTGAAAAGTACCATGCGGTGTGCTGTTTTTAATTTTTCTCAATATTTCCTACGATACAATAATAAATATTGCTTCCTTGAAAAAATTGAAAGCGATCTTGAGATCACTATGAAAACAGCCTATTTTCAAAATTTGTATCATCGTCGTAATATTGTCCACTTTAACCTCTTCAGAGGCGACTTTTCTGAAGTTACAATAAAATAATCTAATTTTTTATACAGTTAGATTTACATTCAGGTTAAATCGATAGCAATTACTTAAAGAGATCTTGGGATCACTATGAAGACAGCCTATTTTCAAAATTTGTATCATCGTCGTAATACTGTCCACTTCAACCTCTTCAGGGACCATTTTTTAAAGTTAGAAAAAAATGATCTAATCTGAAATTGATAACAATTAAATTGCTTTCCTTATTCAGAGATTATGTTTTTCATATTTTCTCTGTCGCAAATATTGGAATCTTCGGGAAACTAATCGCACACATGTGCATCAGTGTCCTTAGAGGGGTTAATAACTAGTTTTTATTACATTATCGCAAATAACTGAAAAATCTTCTTTCTGTATTTATCTCTCACTCTTCTATGCAGTTTCCAAACTATAACTAATCACTGTCCCATTCCTACACTTCTCAACACTTTAGCTCCAATTTTCGTTACCTAAATTTCTGCCAATTTCGCCCTAATTCGCGTATTAAACACCCTACAGCAAAAGCCACGAATCTGACAATGTACCGTTTAGTGCGCGATATAAAATCGCTATTACTATCCAGCTAATCCAGACCACCGGCAGCGGGACCAAGATCAGCCTGACTGTCAGCTGTCTACGTGAAAACGAAACGAAAATACCATTGACATAGATTTCGTTTCACAGGCAGAAATAGAGAGAGAGAATCTCTAAAGAGTGGTGTGCGCGTGGTCTCTTTTCGCGGCCGGAAGCTGGCCCGAGTGAATTTTTCCATCGCCTGCCCCGTCGCTATTATTTCCTATACCTGGCCTCGCCAAGGGACAAGGAAAATTCGCCCAATTCTATAGGGAGCATCAATATTTCTGCACAGACTGCACATGTATATGGATCTGTTCGCCAAAGAGAGACCGACGAGTGCAAAGTTCAGCCAACTCTCCTCGAGCAAGGATCGTTCCAAGGTACGGTGCAAGATTAAGAAAGCGGGAAACTTTCGGTGTGGAAATGGTTAGGATCGAGAACAAGATGGATGAATTTTTTATAAACTTCCTACTTATTCGATTCCATCTAGTTTCTTCGAAATTTCTTTCGAATCTACTTTATTTCTTCCACCGGCGAGTTCTTATTGATTAACCCGTTTACTATGGAATACTTGAGAGAAGAAGTGTTGGATGTGTACCGGTTGTTATTCAACGCTGACGGAAAAATAAAACTGGTGGTTTTGTGTGATTTAACGTATATCCGATAGATGATAAAACGGTGCAGCTCAAGCTGATATAATTGCACATATAATTGTTAGATATACTGTGATTCTGTGTCTACTCTGTTCTCCAGTGTTCTTTTTCACTCTAACTTCGCATCTATTACTCTTTTATTCTTGCACTCGCAAATTTTCTCCCTCTCTACTGTTTTCCTATTAGTTTCCTATATTTCCTACTATCTTCCTATGTTACTACTTTCCTCTCATTCTACCAAAATCTCCGCCACGCCTCAGATTTTCAACCCTCGTCTCCTCAATTTCTGTCGATTCCTCTCCTTCCTACACCCACAGAACATACTGACAAAGTTTGATCGTAAAAAAGGCTAGAACCCTTCATAACAAAAGGGTTAGACACACGATTACCAAGAAAATCTCAAGACAAAGGGATTAATTAACCGAATAGAATGTCCCCGGGAAAACTTGACGCTTCTCTCGTGGAAATACGCGAAGAAGAAGAAGAAGAGACTACGAAATTCGTTTGGCGAAGAAGCCAGAACGTTTTTGAGAAATTAAAAACAAACAGGACAGGACTCTCGGTGGTCGCGTTGTTTGAGATACGAAGAAGGATCGGTAGCTTTAATTCGCGAGGAGCAAGGAGAGAAGGAGGAAAAAGAAAAGGGTCGAGAAACGCAAGGAAAACGGGAGAAGAAATTGTCAAGCTTTCGGGGTCGGTGCTTCTGCTATGCCGCGGATATTTAGAGAAAGCAGCGGAGGCCCTTCGAGGTAAAAAGGTCGACAACGACCTCTGTTTAAAAATATCACTGGAGACTGCTGCTTGTTCCAGCTTCGGGCGGTTTGCACGGAGCCAATTACTTTCACAGATGCACTTCTACTTCTGTTCCATTCGACACGTATCCGAGCCGGGGTTGGACGAGTTACGCGGGCTATCTCGATAGACGAGTAACTTTTACAACTTTTTATCGTACGCGTTAAGACTAGAGAAACCGAAGATGAATGCAGCCTATTTTCCGGTATTTTTAGGAATACATGACAAAGAAAAGTTATCTGAATTTAAAATTAAAAAATCTGAAATCTGCCAGTTTTACAAATTTCGTTGCTCTAGTGCAAGGGTTCCCAAAGTTTTGCCTAGGTGGGCCAAATTGTAAATTCGAAAATTTTTGGCGGGCCGTTAAGACAATTACGGCCATTGGCCGTTAGGACAATGAAATATATACAATCTGCATAATAGCAAGCATATTACACATAAAATTTAGTATTTTTTTAACTGAACAATTTGTAATTATAATACGACAAAATTTATTTATCTTTTTGTAAAAATGTAAATTATCTCTGTAAATTGAAGATCGCGGGCCGCACTTTGGGAACCCCTGCTCTAGTGTCAAATTTTTCTAATTTAAATTAAAGAATCTGAAATCTGTCATTTTCACGAGTCTGGTTGCTCTAGTCACGCAAAGATCCACAATCTTAACTGCCCTAGTGTTAAATAAAATTCACAGCAAACAGAATACACCGTATCGCATGAAAATTACGGAGGAATTCGCAGAAGGAGAACTCGAGAGATACTAACAAGCTATTATACATATATCCAAGCTTGATCTCGATATTATAAAATCGTTAAGGCAGACCTTTCTCCGTAAAGAATTTTCCGCAGTCACGTAAGGTTGAATTAGCAGAAATCCAACTAAAGTACGAATAAATTGCCTCCGCGGAAACACACGATCCACTTAAAAACTACGCAAACAAACAACAACACAGAAAAAAGACGAAGAAAAACTCACCCCAAAGTGGTCATAGTAACGATGGTGTACCAGAATGCGGCTGGGATCGAAGTGAAGTTCGTCCCGTCGACGTTCTTCTCCGCGTAGAACATCACCGTGGCGAATATGATGATCGCCATCGCCAATGAGAATACCAAGAAGCCAAGCTCCGAGGCGCAGGACTTTAGCGTGTAACCAAGGATCCTGAGGCCCTGCGAGTGCCTGGAGAACTTGAAGATCCGGAACACACGGAAGACGCGCAACGTAACGAAAGCACCGGATACGTCGTCGTTGTCGGTTATACCGAGACCAATGTAGTACGGGAGTATAGCGACCACGTCGATAATCGACATAACGGATCGCGCGAACTTGCACCGGCTCGGCGCCGCGAACAGCCTCAAAAGATACTCCGCGGTGAATATCATGACGCACGCGGTGTCCAGACAGAAGAAGACGATCTTGTAACGTTCGCCGCATGAAAGCGTACCGGCGCGTCCCGGACGAATACCGCACGGCACGGTCTCGACCACGTTCGCCAGCACGCTAACGGCGATGAAGAAACCGGTTACGTAATAGAATACCAGGGCAGCCGTCGATATATGAGGATTCTGGAACGCACGCCACATCTTCTGCCTGATATCGAGCAGCTGTTGAAGATTCTGATCCCCGTTCTCGCTCAATTTGTCATCCATCAAACGTTCCGCGTTCTCCCGTTTACGATCACGGTAATCCTCGTAGCAACAATCGCCGATCACATCCGGCAGGATACCGAAGAACGCCAATTCCTCGTCGTAGCTAGTCAGGCATTCGTGCTTCGGGTAATGAAGCTTACCGGTTCTATAATAGTTCAATATATGACGAAAGATGTCTGGATCACGGTCGAAGAAGTACTCCTTGCTCTCCTCGTCGTAAAAGAACTCTCGCTCGTTCGAACCGAGAAGAGTGTCCGGATACTTCTCGAGGGTGTTCCGCCAGGTCTCGAACCGACGGCCGCTCACGTTTATAAGCAGCTTCTCGTCGTCGGCCTTGCGACGATCCTTCGGGATCGGAGGCGGTGGCAGTGGATGGGTCGCGATCGGCACCCAACCGATCGCCGCCGCGCGGGCGAATGGCAGCCATGCTGCCACCGAGGCCATGCTCGACGGTGGAATAGTTTTCCTTCCTCGGTTAATTTTTCCACCTTTCCACGATACCTTTTCCCGCCTCTTTGTTACAATAGTAATCCTTCTTCTTCTTCTTCTTTTACTTATTTCACTTCTTTCCCCCCGTACCTTTGTCTAGTCTCGTTTTACCTCCGACCGTCTCGATGCTTCTTTCTTAACTGAACAGTGATTCGAATGTTGACGTGACTTTGTCCACGCGTTTTCCTGTTTTCCCAGTTGTGCTCGTCGAGTAAGGTTTTCTTTTAATATACCTTCTTGTTCTTTTTTTTCTCTTTCCTCGCGTCGACTTCTCGTGCTCCTCGTACACCTTCAACGTGGTTCTTCACATACCCCTCGCTCTCTCTCTCTTGGATTCCTCTCTTTGCTCGATGCGTCTGAAAAAGTATAATCCGTCTGAGGCTCGAGTGGTTGGAATCCCCTGGAGGAGAAAAGCGTCGCGTGCTCGCGACTCTACCAGCAGAAAAGAGGAGTGCCTCGGAGCTTTCGTTTCGACGGATCGCGAGTAAAAGTCCTCGACAATCTACCTAGCGAAGCCGGTCGAGCTCGAGGCCTGTCGCCATTCGAACGATTCTCTCTCTCTCTCTCTCTCTCTCTCTCTCTCTCTCTCTATCCCTCTATCCCTCTATCTTGTTACATTAGCTGATCGTGCAACACCGGCGGCGTTCCCACCAGCAACGCGTCGACGACGACGACGACGACGCCGCCGGCGACGTCGTCAACGACACCGCGATCCTAAGATCGAGCACAATCACCAA
>NW_017100190.1:1864361-1954706 GCF_001263275.1 Habropoda laboriosa | reverse complement strand
ATAGTTTTGTTTCAGAGAGTTTCTTTCTTTCCCTCTTCACTTCTTGTCCACTTTGTCCGCGACCGTACGATTATTTGGTAGAGGAGCTCGTAGCAGAGGAACCTAGCAAGCAGCAAGGCAGCCAATCGCCTCCTGGCAACGTGCCTTCCACCATCATCGATACCGTTTCCGTGCTCGTTTCTTCCTCTTCTCCACTCTGTCGAGAGATCGGTATCGTCGTACCAAAGATCTTCCACCTGTTCTCCCCTCGTCGCACTCTCTCTCTGCTTCTTTCACAGCGTCGAATTAACAACCATGATCCGGAGCCTTACTCCAGAGTATCCTCGAGAATCATCAGGACGATCCTGCTACATTCTCGAGCAGATGGAAGGTCCAGCTCACGGATAAGGAGAGTTTTCTATCGACTTGGTGCACTTCACGCGTGAAACCATCTATCGAGTTCTGGCTACCTCGGTAGTTTCCAACATTTTCACCGTTTTCCAAATCGTACGGCGTCGAACCCTGAAGCGTGATATTCGAATTAATTTTCACCAGAGAAGTCGACTCCTGGATGGTTGACGCGCGTTGCTGCGACGAGTGATCGATGCGAGGCTTTAGAGAAGAGGCTCTCCGTGTTGGCTGAACGCACCCTCTCTCTCTCTCTCTCTCTCCCTTCGTCAATTAATTCTTGTCCACCGGGTCATCGTTGTTTATCTTCCTCGAAAGAGAACGAGGCTGCACGACGATGCTACTTTCGGCGCTCGAAATCTCTCTGTGTTGCAAGAGTCTGTTACGCTTTCAAGAGGAGAGGGTTGCCTTCAGGTTGCAGTCGAGCCTTCTCAATTCTCCGAGGTTCCGGTGTTCTCCAGGACGAATCCTCCTCGTTGGAAGAGAATAATTTTCACCAGGTTAAAGAAAAGAACGTTTCAACGTCCGAGTGGTACGCGAGTATCCACGGTAACCGCGACGTGTCTCGCGCGAACTGGTCCCTCTGATCGCATCGTACGCGATTACGTTTCACAAGGCGATCGGAGTGCCGAGGAGGCTGGTGTGATTCAGCCTGTATCGTTCCTCGGCACGCGCAAGCTTTTTTTACCCGCTCGGTGACGGCCGTTGCGGATCCCGTAGAGCACGCAAGGACCACGCTGGTTCCGTTCGACGTAATACGCGAGCGGCGGGGAGGCACACGAGTTGAAAGCTTCTCTCACCGGTCGCGCAGATGTTTTCCACGACGCACAGCTCGCGCGATAGACGGCACGTCGCATGCGTCACCGTGGCTCCTTCCTCGTGACACGCCAGAAACTCTCAGGCACCAGCCCTCCTGCTTCCGCGAGCTGGAAACACCGCTACTCTCTACGCAGCTCGATCACCCGTATATCTCGTCGTGATTTCCACGATACTCCCGAAAATCTCTCCTTCTCGCGCGGCTTGTTCATCTCTACGTATCTCCCGTGAAACCTTCCAACACGATCGAAAAACGAAAAAAAAAAAGAAAAAAAAACCGGGAAACACCGTTCGAGCTACGAAAAGAAAAAAAGAACTACCTGTTCGAAATAATTAGAAATTCTTCAGGTCTCTAACTAAATCCAGTATTCGAATGTACGAAGATGTAATTTTTCTCCTTTCTTGAAACGACACACCTTCGACGAACAGTGAGAGCACAGAACAGCAACCGCGTTAGGAGGAAGATCAGGAAGCCGGGTGCTCCCGCGACCCTCCTCTCGTGCCCTCGGCCAGTACACAGCCCGGCCGGGAGCGCTTCTCCTCTCCTTTCTGTTTACAACAGCTCCAACTCCCTCGATGTCCTCACGGTTATCCCGTCACGCAATCTCATCGTATCCACGCATAGGAAAGTTCGTTGAACAGCGGTTATACTCTCTCTCTCTCGCTCTCTCTCTTTCTCTATGGTCTACGACGTATCGCGGTGGTACATGATCCGAAGGAAGCTGCGTGTACCGCGCCGCGATTCTCTCCGGTCAGCGTGGCGAGAGACGAAGAGGCTGCTGCTCCTCCTCCTCGTGGATCATCGTCCGCGTGAACAACGCAGAAGCGTGCGGTTGTGTCGAAGTGAGAGAGGTAGCGGTGTGACCGTTGGTCGGGAGACAACACCACCGATGATCAAAGGAGAGAGAATAGTCGCGTGGAGGTGTGCGCGTCGGCTCTGGCAGACGCGTTCTCTCTACCGTCTGGCGTACCCGCTCGGTTGGCGACTCGCGACTGAGCTGTGCTTGCTACTCGCGGTGCGGTATCGGTCGCTCACTCGGTGGCGAGGTGGCCGCCAGCTCCGGAAGGGAAGCGTGCTGCTCTCGAGCCTCGAGCCGCCGGAGCAGCCACGACGCAGCGCCGAGCGAACGGTCACCTAGCCAAGGTCCAAATTGATTTTTACGTCGCGGCGGCGGTGGCGACGCACGACGGTGTCCCGACGCGGCGGCGAACCGCTTCCCCGTTGCCCGGGCAACCCTCAACTATGACGTCATCGCCTCCCTCCAACCTTTCACGCCACCCTCACCTTCAACCACCTCATCCTTCTCTCCTTCTCTTCCCCTATCTGTCTCTTCGTCTATTCTCGCGAATCCCTCGGCTCTTGCTCCTCCCTCGTAGCTCTCCTCACCTGCTTTCTACCCTGCTGCCTTCTACTGCTGCTGGCTACTGCTGCTGCTGCTGCTACCTGCCCTCCTACACCTCTCCTTTCACCTCCCTCGCTCACCCTCTCTCTTTCTCTTGGATATCTGTTTATTTGTTTGTTTGATTCCACCGCTACTCTTTCGCCCCTGTACATCCCCTATATGCATGGCTCTCCCTGCAGCACTGCGCTGCGTTCATGTTCGTCGAGGAGGTGTATATATGTAGGTAGCTCGCAAAAGGATTTCCACTTTTAGTTTCTTCTCGGTGAACGGTGGCTTCCGCTTCGCCGCTTCTCCCCCGTGATTGAATTTAAATGTAGGTTTATGGGGCTCTGCTCGTCGCTCAGCGTCCTCGTTCCATCAACCCCACCTCCAATTATTCCGCGATCTTA
Organism: Habropoda laboriosa; assembly: GCF_001263275.1. Taxonomy (NCBI): domain Eukaryota; kingdom Metazoa; phylum Arthropoda; class Insecta; order Hymenoptera; family Apidae; genus Habropoda; species Habropoda laboriosa. Next base: position 1,951,711 of record NW_017100190.1, on the reverse strand, counting down.
ATTCCTTCCATGATTTTACACCGATTCCACCGCCCTTCCTGTACGTGTATACGTGGCTGAAATTCAAGTAGAGACGTTCATCGAGGCCGTTCTCTCCGGTCCATACATACACACACATACACACACACATACAGGCACATACGCCGATTCTATCTTCGTCGCGGTCCGTATGATTACGTTACGTACCCACCTGTGTTTCCCCATTTAGGACGCAGCTTATTTTCCTCTGTCCCACGCAGCACGTACGGAATCTTCATGCTCCGGCCAATTACGCGTCAGCCTGGTTTCTCCTCCTTTCTTACTTCCCTTAGCTTCTCTGCTCGTGCCTCTCCCTCGTCCATCGCGCACCCTCGTTTCTTCCGCTTCTCCTTAAGATCCCCAGACCACCTTCCCCTACCTACCTCTCTCTCTCTCTCTCTCTCTCTCTCTGTTTCTTTCCGGTCGCGCTTCGCACACTTTTTGTTCGTTGTGTCGTGTTGCTTTTCCGTTTTCAGCTTAGGCGGCTCACCGTCGTTCGAGCCGCGCACCTCTCTTCCTCTTCTCTGCTCTTTTTATGCAGCTCTCTTCTTATTTTGTCGCGCCTTGTTATTGCCGCTCTCAGCCCATAATCTTCTGTCCACCTTTTCTCGCGGTGAAACGCTCGAGAGCCAGAGCTTTTTGTCCCCGTTCCCATCCATTCTGCCTCACTTCCTCCTACATTTTTATTATCAGCTTCGGGTTATATACACGAATTTCCACGATAAGCAGCTAGAATTTTTCTTACTTTCTATGCTTTTGTCGTGCTCGGTTAGCCGTCGCGGCAGAATGAGAAAGGGATGAGATTCTCCGTTGGTGTTGCGTTGAATTATGACGGGGAATTTTTAAAAAGCAACGAACCAGGTCGTTGCCATTCCCTTTGTGAAGCTAGAGCATACCAACGGTACTGTCACTATTACCCCGTGACGCCTGAATATTCGCACGGAATCAGAGGCCGCGTGAATAATCTCGCATAGACACGGTCGACTGATAACCAGCTTGACCCGAATATGCAAATACTCGCGGCACATTTGCGACGATTAGCCAGCCAGTTCTTGTAACACGCGCTGAATTTTCATTCATCCATGCTTAGATTTCAATGAGAACGTTACAACCGGATCATGCCGCTATTGTTCCACGGGATAATTGCCAATTTACCCGTGCAATTATCCAAACAATGCCCCCAAACAATGTACCATTCATAAAGTACAAAATTCATTTCTAAACTCGCATTTTCCAAGCTGATCCTCGACAACTCTATCACGTATGCACGTACGTTTAGACGCGCAGCCAGGCTCTCAAACATTCCTCATTAACTATCTTATTTCTTTGCATTTGCATATGAATATTTACGCGTACGTTCTTTGCATCTTGCGAAACAAGTGCTTCCTCGAGCTTTTGTACCCGTCTCTGTGAATTCTCGAACTTAGTCGTGTCTTAAGCGGAAGTTTTAAATATCTATTCACAAATGAGATTTTGCTAAATTTCACATGTGTGTTTTGTTCACTAAAATTGGAATAGTATCGAAAAGTGGAGTTAATCACTTTGGCTTCTCAGTAGTTCAAATGACGGACGATTCACCTGATACGCTTCTTCCACCGTATGTGTTCCAAAATGCTCTTTGACACAGTAAAAAGTTACTAAGGAATATTTTACACCTCTGTTAAAAGAATTACTCCGTGTAATATACAAAATTCTTTGAAAATATTGACAAAATTCCTAAGAAACGCTTAGGGCCTCTACAGAGAAAATAATCACTCCGCATAGTATTTAAAATTCTCTAAAAGTACCGACGAAAGAACTGGCCCAAAAAAAATCATTAATAAAAATTCTACCACAGGTGGAAAGAATTCGAGTTGACCGGCAAAGCGGGCAAATACGAGCAACGCAATCACCTAGCTAGATGACTGCACGGTAGCGAGTCATTTAGAATGCAAAGAAGCGGAACTGGTGGAAAAAAGGGTGTGCTGCGAAAGGGAAGACGGGACCCAAGGTCTGCAACGGTGGACGTCCTGAACCACTTCGGTGACGATGGTCCAAGGCGGAACGAGTGGATCCGGTGTGTGCCTTGCCGCCAGGTAAATTTGCGCCGCTAATGAACGTGCGAAAGAGTGCAACCTCAAAAAACGCGAGTGCACACCCTCTAGCGCGGGGTGTAACGTCCGTTTAAGTGCGCCCAAGTTCGCGTTTCCTTCGGTTTTCGGGCCGCCTACCCTTTAACCTTCGTTCAATTTCTCCTCCGTCCACGTGAAAATAATCTCCTGTGCAAAATTTCAAGTATATTTTCAACACATTCGTAATGCAACACGGGAAATCAATAATCGGTTGATTATTAAAAATTAAATAATATCATGTTTACTAAGCTTGTTTTTTGAGAAACGTGAGTCTTCGAAGAACAGAAAATTGAATAATAACAAAACATAGACGAAATATTTTTTATCCTTCTTCGTTGATTTATCCAGAAAGTTTCGCAGGAAATTTCAAACGATCCTCGTTCCACGAAATAAACTTTCGTCCATCATTTACGTCGACCTGCTGGCCCGTTTTCAATGTTTCCGTCGCAGACGGAGGAGCAACGTATTCGACCTTGCTGCCATCAGATAATTCCGTCTTCTTAATTTCTGTTGATCTTCCCGAGATCAAGGATCGAGGCGAGGTCTGCCGTGACGGCAGACGGAGAAAACGTTCTCGGACGTTCGCCATCGAAGCTTTTAATCGGATTTCCAACTTTCCCAACGAAGAAACAACAATCCTATTTCTCCGTTCGGACATATCGAGCCTTTTTATCTTCTCGCAAGAATGCTGGATCGAGCACGCGTCGAGGTTCGATAGATCTCCTCGTGGCAAACGATCTCCTATTACAAACGCAAAAAATCATTCTGAAACACTTCCAACGTTTCTCTATACTATTATACTTTACAACAATCCAAAGAAAATTACATATCGATCAAAAGAAATATAGAAATTTGAAAAATCTCTCGACGCGCAATTTCGTCGAAATGAGAAAAAACAAGCGACTAACCATCGCACGATTGAGGTGGCGCGTTAATTGAAAAGTTCCACGAGCCGAAAATTAAAGGAACTGTTTAACGGCTTGGTCCACGACCACGCTGAACTCTCTCAGTGCCAGCAGAACGACATGAAAGACTTTCCTCTCGCGTTATTCGAACGTTTCGCCGGGAGAAACAGAGAAACGAGCTCTGAATCGTCGACCGCCACTAATTCGAGCACATTTCAACCCGTTCCTCTATCTCAGCTACATTTCCAAGGGGCACTTCACAGTCGCCCTTATCCTTTCCTTCGGTGTAAATACCAAGGGGGAAAAAAAACGATCTTCGCCTGGCTATTCGCGATTAAAAGTCCTTTTCTTCAGAGAACCACGGCCAAGATGGAGTCTGGGTCGCGTGTCCGTGTATCGAGCGGCTTCTAGACGAGACCTGGCTCAAAAATTATCCTCCACGAGGGCGTGAAATTAATCCTAGAGATTGTCTCTCGTTCCTTTTCCACGGGAGATCGTCCCTTCTCGCGTGGAACGGCTCCGCGATATTGCAATCTTGAGCGTTTATGAACTCCTTTAAGAGAGAAAAAAATAAAATTCGAACGGTGATATTAAAAAAGAAATATAGCAAGGAAGAGGGAAATGAAAGTAAGGACTAATAGAGCGAACGAAGAAAATAAACCGGACGTCCGGTGGAAAAATGAAAAGGATATTTCTATTCGAGGATGAAACAGAAAAGGTGTCGACTCACCGGGGAAGATTGGAAACGTCGAGGAGCAGAGATTTGGTTTATCGTAGCGATCGCTCTTCGTGTTTAAGGAAGGGAAGACCACGATTATCCCAGGTTTCCCGTGGTTTCTGGTCATCTCTGAGGAAAAACGCAAAAGGAATGAAGAATGTGAAACAAAGTGAAGGAAATCGGCGAACGAAAGATCAAGGGAGAGACAAAAATTCAAGTATCAATCCTCATAGCGAAGATCTACTTCTCCTTCGTTTATCTTCTTCGCAAAATTCTCGCAAAATAAGATCCAAGTCGAGTTGTAACGTAAGAAAAAAAAGAGAATATACGTGTACTCGCAGATGGTCCAAGTTTCAAGATTTGCTTGTGTTTCACCGATTGCTCAGATGTATCCATCTGTTACGACGAAAATAATCCGGTGGACGGAAGAAAAAGCTGAATGAAACTGCTTAAACACGAAACTCTGACATCGTTCTTATAAACTCTACTCGAATTTATCATTCCATCGATTGCGAGCTACTTTTTGTCAACGTTCGCAGTCTCTTGAAATCACGTTAATTATCTTTTCTGTCGTGTGTCAGACACGCAGTTACAACTCGACGCTTAAGTAACGCTGAATAAGATTCGAAACGAAGTTGGGGAAAAGAAGATCGCAGAAGAAGTGGTGGGTTAGTGGTTCGTTGAGAATTATACGTAAAGACGATCTTTATTGTTCGAAACGCTTCTTGGACACCGATACTTGTTCACGTTTATCGTGGGTAAAATTCGCGTGGACGTTCCGCCGCTTAAGTATTCGATAATTCATCGTCTAATCTCCGCGGAGGCTCGCGAAGGATCCTCGAAGACCCTCCAAGTGATCGACGCTCTCCTCTCGATCAGCCTCTCTCACGCCAGTGTCACGCGAATAAATATAAAAAAAGCGAGATCACACGCTGATATATCGTCGTGATGCGGGTATATATCAGGCTGACACTTAACATGTTTCTATTATTTTTTGTTCGTACAAAAGCGTTGTCCCTTCCTTCTCTCTCGTGTACACCTAGTAACTCGATAGATTTAACGCTAATCTTGTCCATCGATACTCTCGAGTAGTAGTTACATATGTATGTCTCTATCAGTTAGATATAAACTCTGTACAAACAATATTTGAACTTCTCTTTTGCCTTCTTCTCTGTTGTTGTTTTTCTTTTTTTCTCTCTCTCTCTTTTGTACGAAAGAAACAAGAGGAAAGATTCGCAGAATGATTACATGTAAAGAAGAAAAAGAAAAAAGAAAAAATGTACAAAGGAAGAGAAAAGAGTATCGTTGGATGTACAAGAACGAAAGAAAAGAAGGGCAATCCATCGTCAACCCTTTCACAACTTGATTTTTCGCGAGAAAAGAATGGTCCTTAAGAAACAATGGGCTAGTTTTTTGGTTGGTACACGGATACAATATCCGTAAGAAACTGCCAACTTTTTTTCTAGTAGCTTGTGTGGGGCAAACGCCAAAGGGTTGACGAGTGGATGAAACAATAAAACTAGTATATACTACCACACCGCGGTGGAAAACAATAGTTATATATACATTGAACAGTAAAATTTTTAAGGACGTATCCTCTCTCTCTCTCTCTCTCTCGCATAAATTGCGCTTAGGTTTTCCTTTGCATTATCATACGTAACATTCGTCTTCGGGGTTTTTCTTTTTCTTCGTCCCTTCTCGGTGCAGAAGAGACGTGCATGTAGAAAACAAAAGAAAAAAAAAAAAACGAGCGCTGCTGTTCACCTTAACAAGCCTCCATTTTTTCTCTTTCTTTCAGAAGCAATATACGCAAAGAGATGATCGTTTACGTTACAACTTCGTGCTTCGAATTCTCATCTCGAGATACAGAAATACTCGTTGGCATGATCTTGAGATAGCTACGAGCCGAAAAGGTGTAGAGGATATAACGGTAGCAAGTTGCAGTTCCGTAATATCCTCTGGTGAACGAGGCAGAAATATAAAGGACAATTTCAGAAAAATGACAGACATTTTCGCATGGCTTGCGGAGATACGTTTAAAAGTGACGCCTCGAGAATCAAATTTTTCCTACTTTCTTTTCCTTCCTCTTTCATCTTACACACACTTGTCGCTCAACATTTCTCTCTCTCTCTCTCTCTCTCTTTGTTATTTGTTGCGTAATTATCATACATGCACATCTCATCTGTTCGTTCATTACAGTATATAACACTCATTCGTATTTTTTCGTTTTTTTTTTTTTGCTTTTTTATACAATGCTTATTCGGAATTGTTAATAGTCGACCGGCCAGTACAAAAATTGCAAACGTTTATTATTAAAAAACTCCGTACTATTCTACGTTTCGGCTATTATATTACCGTTTACTTAACGCTAGTGTTACTAAAACTTTGTAAAATTTTTCGATTGCGAGCGAATTTTGCGAAGGAGAGATCCCGAGTACGCCGTTTACCATCGCGCCGCCGTCCACAAACGTCTCCAATTTCAAAAAGTTCCTTTTTATCGAACGTGCAGATCGTTAAAGTTAACGAAGTGCAATTCAAGGGGAATCGCGACAACGCGGTGGAAACGCGAGATCCTCCCCGCGAGCGAGATGCAATCTCATAGAAAACGAATTCTAAAAAAGGGGTGTCGCTGGAATGATAAACGTTGATCGCTTAATCAAATAAAGCACTGGTTGCTCGAGGAAACTTTTAATGGTGAAAAGTTCCTTTGTTCATGTACAGTGTTCGATATCGGTACAACGAGGACAAGCTGTATCCATTTACATGTTCCTGTTACCTTTGTGTATACAGGCTGGCCCACGTAAAACAGGCAACCTAATTATCTTCTCCAGCTGATACGGTGATACGACAAAATTTTTACACTTTTTCATAAATGCTAGAGAAAATTTTTATAATTTCTTTTTTTATTTTTAATGACCTTGAACAGTAAAAATTTCATTTTTCGTCGTTTCTTCCACCGAACAAATTTTCTCCTACCACCATAGCTGAGGCAGATATTTAAGTGGCCTGTTTTACGTGACCCACACTGTGTATACACCGCTATTCATAAGTATTAAGACACCTATTACGCTCGTACAGAAAGTATTACACGATTTAAATGACATTTCTTCGCCAAACTTAGTATCGTATACGTACAAGTAAAAATGATAGATTTACGAGGAAAATAGAAGAGGACAAAGTTCGTTCAAATTTTGCAATAATTTTCTAATGATTGTTCTCGGGTTTGTAGCTTACAAGCATCGTAATACTTATGAACGTGAGTGTATATTTTTATATTTTTCTATAAATATATATATATACATATATCTGTGTATTTATATGTTTATATTCATATTTATATATGTATACGGATTATTTACAAAACTCGTTACATGTATAAATGACAAAATATCAGAAGCAAGTAGCTGTTTCGTCTAAATCATAGTGAAAAGTGGTGTGAGTGAATTCCTGAAATTGACGATTCACGAGAAGAGTGTCGTCGTACGTGAGCAAAAGCGAAATCGAGGGAAACGAACCGGGGGTATGTGTGTGTGGGGAAAAAGTGGAAACGCACAGTGTTTCGGTTGCCAGAGCCTCGTCATTCTGGCAAAAATGATAATCCCACGGATTATGCGGCCGATGAATGAGACGAGGTTTCCAAATTTTACAACGTATATTTAGTCTCCCTAAATTTGTGAAACCTTGATACTCTTGAAATACGCGGAATTCACGGAGGATGTCATTTAGAGCGTGGAGAGAAAGACAGAAGGGAAAATCGATGAAGCCTCCCGACGGCGTAACACCAGAAATGAACGGTTAAACGGAGCGAAACTCAATTTTTTTCCTCGTCAAAGGAACGCTTCTTTTTTTCCTTCGAGGTAAGTTAGCTCGAAGGAACGCAAAAGAAAACGCGAGACGAAAAAGAAGTGAGAGCCATCGAACGATAAACGGAATAACAATTCCCTTTCTTAATCAATTAAAACGATCCAAGAGTTAATTGATTAAAGAAAAGTTTTCAATCGGTCGAGAAACAGACGCGACAAATTTCGTTACATCTGAGTTGCGCGTGCAAATTGTGTACTCTATTGTGCCAGCGAGGAGAAAAATATGCGAATTTGCTTAAGCGGGCGCATCGGTGGAAAAAAAAGTGATTCTTTTAGGCTTCGCGAGGCAAGACGATCGATGAATACGTGTCCAGGAAGAATTCTCGAATGAGAAATCTTTCGCGTACATATTTCGTTGCATCCTCTCAAGAAACGTGGTATGCTTTATACAGGGTGTTTCAAAACCAACGTTCCATCCTTAAGTTTCCTTAAAAAGAAAAAAGAAAAATAATAAAGACTGACCTTCGTATAATCTGGGAAAACAATAAAAAGAGAAAAAAAGAATATGTGATCTCTACTAATTCTTAGATCGTAAATAAAAATTTGTCAAATAAAGATGATATATTAAGATTAGTAATTACAAGACTATTCTCGAGACACCCTGTATGCGAGAAATAGAAAAAAAAAAGTGATTCTGGTCTCTTGATAGGTATCTCCCGAAGAACTTTTCTTCGCGAGCAATTTATAATGACACGTTACTCGACCAGTTATCTCAATCAACGTCCAACGTAAAAAATGGCGAAGCAACGACACTGAAAAACGTTAAAGATTTCTCAAGTCAGCGAAACATGAATAAAAAGAAGCGTGCTCGAGGGAACGGCAACGTAAAAAAAAAAAAAAAACGTAAGAGAAAAGAAAAAAAGTTATACGAACGATCGAGGGATAGAGAAGAGAGTGAGAATCAACACCAATGGTGTGTGTCACACGGGTTGTTCCAAAAATTTTAGCCATTTCAATTCAGCGACAATGACAGAAATCATGTCATTATTATTTCAGACAGCATTTTTTCGATCCGTATCCCAGATCTCACACGTAACATCGACGTCTCTGTTCCTATTAATTAACATTATACAATTATGTACGTACGAATGTATAAAATTCTGTTTTGTTTTTGTTTTTTTTTGCATTTTTTTTTATCATTTTTACGACTAATACGGGAATGTACGATCCGTTGCTCGCCGCCGAGCGTCGTTCGCGACGCCCGTTAAGATCATCGAAATATCGTTACAACGATTTTTTTCCTATAAATACGACAGTGCAAAATTCATCGAGTACGAACTCGTCGAGATTTCAATCGAATCGATCGATCGACGTGACTTGTTCTCCTCCCGCCTTTTTCTCTTTTTTTTTTGCATCTTTTATGCTCGTTTACATGTAGCACACATTTGAGATGAAAGAAACGCGAACCTCGTCGAATTCGAGCTCGACAAAACCGAAAGTAACATCGTTCGTTACTTACGGGAATGTTTCTCGTTATATTTCGAATTAACGAATAAAATTAAAAAGAAAAAAAAAACAAAGAAAGAAACGAACTTGCTCACAGTGGCTCCATTGTTGATCATTGTTGTCACTTAACCTCGTTCTTGCATATTTCATGCTTGACGATCGTTGCGTATTCCGTACGTTCAGTCACCGCAAGTGTATACAGTTACATTATGATCATGACATCTACGTACGAATATGGCACACCTACGTGTGAATTCGTCGCTGTTCGAACGGTCTTTGAATCGGACCACATTCCGCATTAATAGACGAAGAGGTGGTTTGCACGCTGGAAACTCAATCGATGCCAAACAATAAGCTTAGACGTGAAACAATAGTAACTCCGCGTTAACAGACTCGCTTTTGCGTAAAACGTGTTCGTAGAACAATCCTATTTTGCCTTTCGATAGTTACTATTATACATTATTAAAAAACAAATAACTACATCACAGTTCTAATGGCTCAGTCGTTCGATCTGTTGTTGTATCGTAGTCATCGAATTTCATTTTAACCCCTCGTTTTAGAACAGTAACAACGATCATCAGAACCATTGTCCATTGAACACACATAAAATATTCTTATTGTTGTGTGATAATTTTAAATCATGTTTTTTTTTATCAGAAAGAAAACATTGTACAGTTAAGGATAACGCAGCAGGTACAAGAGCAAAATGGTGTTACGGTTTGACGATCGGTTACCTGTCCTGTGACAGTAGTAGTAGTAGTATTCTAATAGTTGTCGAGAAATAAAATGAAATGTTCATAAATACCTTTTATAAATACAGACGAAAGCTGATACACAAAATACACTACGCGATGAAAAACACGGACCTTCGTCTATTATAGTCACTTTTTTTTTCAAATATAACATGCATCGCGTAAAAAAAGATAAAAGCGATTTGTGTGAACGCCACGGCAACCATTGAATAATTCTCGAAAGTATCGATAGTCGATCAATATCATTACGATTCTCGTTATATAAACTTTTCGTAGCTTACAATCTTATAATCTTTATGTACAATGTTCGCATTATGAAACTTGAAAAAATGTTTGTGAGAATCTAAGTACTGTTCTTAGCCTTTAGTATTCCCGTGATCTGTTATAAATCCGGAAATCTTCAAAGATTTACCTTAATAATTAGAACCGTATCGATATATCCGCACAATCCCTCTGACATAAATGCTTATTTAGCTGCACGTCTTGAAAAAATCGCGAGTACATGTAACGTCTTTCGTTTCCTTCATCCCCCTTTTTTTTTCTTCGCTTTTGTTTTTCATTCAGACGGAATGGATATATTATGGATTGTATCACCAACGAGCTTAAGTAGCCCTAGTACATCAAACTGAGTATTCGGAAATACTGGTTCGAGAAAGAGATTTTACATCGATCGGATGCAAAGTAAAAATACTTTCGAGACTAAAAATCGATAATCGATAATCGATTAATCTATTAATCGAAAAAATTAAATTACTGGTTAGAGATATTTCGTAATATTTTTTTTGTTTTTTTTTTTTTTGTTTTTGATATCATTGCTATATAAAAATGCGCATGAGTTAGAGAAAATTTGTATACCTCGTACATTTTATGATAATGTCTTTAACACGTTTTATACGAATATTTTTTGTTATAAGATTGCGCCATTTCTCTTTCTCTCCATTTCTCTCGCTTTTTATCTTTCCCTTTCTCTCTCACATCATACACGCACGTTGCATAGGATAAACTGTTTCTTAAATATATAGAAATCATAAAAACAGAAAAAGAAAAATAAAAAGAACAGAAGAAATCTGATTAAAAAAGCAACATCGACCTCACTACGAGTATTCGCTATTATCAAATATCGATACTTACTGCTAAATACATGTTAATAAATACAGCGCTCTGAATACATCCAACATGATACATGCATACTGTTATGACACATGGATTGACTTTTTTTTTATTATTCGCATTATTATTGGGCCTGCAAACAGCCATCATTAGGACCATTAATCTATCACTCTGTCAGTCATACTTTTCGTAATGGAACGAGTACGTAAACTTAAATTAATTTGTTCCGTCTTTTTTTTGCATCATGAGAATTATCCTAATCGTAGCTCAAACGCACTACGATGAAGTCATGGTATATAAACATATCGAGACCAATTGTTATTCGTAATCATAAGGACTAAACATTATGGAAATAATAAGCATCGTAGTGACGCATAATCATTTCCTGTTGCTCATACAAGTTCTAATTGTACGGCTCGAAATCGTGTAGTCTTTCACTACACCATTACGATAGCTTCTTCACCACAAAACAGGAAAGGATATTGATCGATCATCGTTTGAACAACATCTTCTAAGTATGGTCTCATTGCCTCGAATCTGCCAAGATCGTTAAATTCTATAGGCAATAAAGTAGGCCACCAGCAGATTGCCAAATTTTTACTATCCATACTGTTCAGCTTACAATTTTCAGCCACTCTAAAAATTCATTAAAAGAATTGGTCAATTGCAATAACTGATAATCACATAACCTTAAAAACCTTTGTAATAATTAAAACTTACTTTACAAAATGATGAAAAACAAATTTAAGTACATCGAAATTCACTGGATTCAACTTGTTGAGCATCAAACGTAGGGCCAATAATCTGCAGCTTCGATCTATGATAAATTCACGTATGTTTATTGTAAGACTATAGTTAATTTTGTTTTTATTAAATTTGTACGACACTTACCTTCCATATTCATACATGTTGCTGACATCGGTTTGCTGATACCACGAGCGCCTGGACAGCAAAAAAAAAACCATTGATCTTAAATTAGCAAAAAAAAAGTTGTATTAATATTAAAACTATTATATCTTACCCGAGATATCCTCGAGTTCGCTCATACGCTCTTTGTCAATTAATGGTGGTAACCTCTTTGAAAAGAAGTCTTTTAAAGCAGTTGCAACAGCATTTACAGGTATATCCAATGAATGTATATCCACGTTTTCATCTACAATAATTAAATATGTAAAGAACAATAGGAGAAAAAAATTAATAGTCAAAGTTATGAAAGAACTTACCCTCTTCAAACTTTTGAAAGAGGAGTTCAACGTGTGATCTGTTTCCAGGAACCCTATATATACCTTCAGAATCTAATCCTTCATCCTCAATAAATTGCACACATTTTTCGAGAAACAGAGGTATTCGATTTGTCTCACTCTGTGCAAAATCTTCGATTAGCGGTTGTTGCACTTGACTCATACTTAATGTTCCGCCAGAACCTTTAGTTTGTTTTATTTTTTCTTGCTTCTTCTTCTCTCTTTCCTTTTCTTTCTCCGCATGTTTCTTCAGTTTTTCCTCTTTTTGTCGGCGTTTCTCTAACTTCTCGTCTTCTTTTGCTTTCTGTTTATCCTTTTTTCTGTTCAATTTATCGCCATCTTTGACCTTATTTAAAATACCAAACCAAAATTGAATGTCTTTCAAAAAATTTATGCAAAGATTTATCTGTACATTTTCGCACGTCCTTTTTACTTACACTAGGAGAATTAATTTCTCGCGGAGACGAAACGTCTAGACTGGATTCATCATCTGGAATGTTGCCAAAGGTATTGTCACTCCTTTGCTTCGCTAAAATAACAATACTTTCATGCAATATCAAATACATAATAAGAAATAATACTGAGCAAACCTCTTGTCGTATCCTGTCTGAACCATCTTAAAAATAATTAGAAAAAACTCTACAACTATTATTTAAAGTACAATGTTGACAATTCACTGGAATTCGAATGATTTTTATTTTTTAATAAGCTGCCAAAATAGCAATACGATTGAAAAAATAGAATAGCAATGTTTTTTTTAAGCAAACGCAAAAAATATGGAGCATGGGCATGTATACGCTACCAAATAGAATTGGTTCATACTTTTAACATGCAAAAAATTTACTGCAGCTACTGTAATAACGACTTCACTTACAGGAAGCACTGAACATCTCTTGAGTCATATGTTTTATATTGTAAGGATGTTGTAACGATGCTGGTAAATGTTGTTGGGGCAATGAATTTCCAAATCTTTTTCGTAAACTAGCAGCAGCATGTTTATATTGTTTTGATCTCGATCTAGAAGTGTGCTCCGGGTCACTGGACTCAGAAGAATCTGGTGTTTCGCTAGATACTAAATGGGAAAATATTTGTACAATAGCCGCTTATAAGACAATGTAACCATTGTTATAAACACGTACCTCTTTCTGTTGGGTTTACTCTCCAACATTTATCCTCTTTTATGTTGTAATTTAGACCAACGATACCATCTCCACTTCCCATACCAGCCAGAGTTGGAACTTTCGGTGCAGGCACAGGTATAGCGGTACGTTTCTTTCGTATCCTTTTATGCGATGGTGGTTTCTTATTTGCTTTACCCAAAACATCCGCTACCCTTTGCTGCCTTTCCAAAGAACTCCACTCCGAATCGGAATCACTATACGCTGCAAAACAAAACATGCATAATCAGTGTGTGTGTATACATTAATAAATTCCAAAAAATTTATTTCTCTGTTAAACTCTTACAGGGTTGTCCTTTTTCGCGTCTATGACGCAGCTTAGGCATATTGTTTAGAGAATCTTGCACCAAAGCATACATATAATCGCCATCGTAAGAAGGATAAAGACTTGGTACTACATCTTTAACTTGGGCGTATTCAGAGCCTAAATCTACCAATTCAGGTGTAGCAAGAGGGGCATGACCCATTGTCATCTTAGGACCGTGTTCGTCTTTCTCGCCTACTGTCATTCTAGCTATGGCGTCTGTGACGTTTGAGAAATCTTTTAAATTGATTTTGCCAGGCTGTTTCAAAGTTTGGCTATTTCCTTTTGGTCGTGGTTTTGCCTGGGAAATATGGCGTCTGCCTGTTGTAAAAGCTCTGTGAGAGTAACTATTAGTCACTCCATCTTGATGCATGAACGTATCCTTCACCCAGCCTACCGCAATAAAAAAATGTAAACAGATAAGATTACGATAAAAGCATAGAATTTCATGCTCACAACTTTACTCGAATAACACTAACCGGATAATTTATTCGTGATATCCCCTGGTTTTAGTAAATCCCGTTCTCTTTCTTCTCTATAAAAATCTACTTGACTATAAATATCACTGTCATCACTAGGTGTGGCTCTATTGTCTGCAAACTGTTCATTCAATCCCGTGTCTCCAAGATCACCATCCGGAGTTAATTGCTCGTACGATTCGGAACCGCTTCTGAAAGTTACAGACATACTGCTTCACATTAGACTTTTGAATTACAAACAAATTTTGATGTTAATCAATATAAACTGAATGATATTCTTAAGATTGCTATTAGGCTACTTACCCGTCATCCGGTGTTTGAAGATGGTAACTCTCGTGTCGAGGTGGTGGCATAGGATGCAATCCAGAGTACTCTAAAGTTCCTTCACCGCTATCGTTCAAGTTGCCCGGTTCTTCCATGTTAAAGGCTTGCTCGATTTCAGGCTTTTTCTCCCATACCTCTTTGAAAAATGGCGTATAAAATGCCGCTGTAATAAACACGAGATGAAATTAAAATCAAAAATACAGATTTTTAATAATTATATTTGAATACTTTTTTGTTGGCAACTGGATGCAGAAGTCATAAAGTGTGCTTGTAATTTATCCGCGATTGCATTCCCTTCCGTAATAAGTAAATGACTTAAGTCATTACTGAAGAAAGCATTAGCACCTCCAGTATCAGTCACAGCCATTATTTGTATCGGTAAGTTTGGTATATTCATGGAAAATGCACTAGAAAAAAATGATAAATAAGAATGGTGTTATTTCGATGCATGTAAGTACGATCATATTATGTATACCTAAGGGTCGCGAGCGATGCTTTCCTTTTTGTGGAGTAGACTAATATGAAACCGTGTACTAACTCGTCCCTAAATGCATTTGCCCCATGGAAACTTGAAATAATAACTTCAACCCTTCGTTTCGATTCCCCTAGAAATGTTTCTAGAACAATCGATCGGTCGCCACTGAGAAAACAACACTGATGATTGAGTAAAGGACCGAGTACGTTCTCAACGGAATATGGATCTCCGCAAAACATACACATTATTATTCTAGAATAACAATAATATTTATATTTATATTTTTTATCAATCAACATATGATGCACTCAAAGTAAAAGCTGTGTTACCTAATATCAGGTTCCAAGCATTCAATAACACTTTGGTAAATATTTAGAAAACCAGCTCTGTGATTTATTGATTGTATCAGTTGCTGTAATGCATCCTTCACAAGTGGAGTAGGAAACCTTTTGTCCTGCTCTAAATCCTCTATGCAGACATCGATAAATGGACACTGTAAGCTAGTGTAAAAATCGATTTTGTATTACCTTTTCTATTTACAAAATGATTCAAAATTCGTACAAATCAGTACCTATCAGCAAGATTCTGGCCCTCTTCTCTAAGTCGTATTGCTTCCAGTTCATCTATAGTAGCTTCTGGCACAAACATAATAACAATAGGTAATCCTTGAAATGGTAACCTATCTTCTTGCTCGAGATTCGATAACAATGTCTTCTCCAAGGACGAACGAATATATTCAAACGAATCCTCGTTTGCATAAATACAAAATGATCCTATAAGTAGTAGATATTATCAGAGTTCTATTCTTATAAAGCTGACTATACATGTAAGAATTATAATACTGCTACGTACCATGAGGCATAAAGTCAGAAGTAGTAAATGAATTGTGCGGTAATCCAACATCACCATCGATAATTCGGTATCCAAGCGTATACAACTGACAATCGATTTCTACTTCGTCATCCTCGGTCTGGGCTCTTATTTCTCGAGCAAATTCATCGCCAAGTCCATTGCTTCCAAGTATGACTAAATTTAATTGATTGTTATCAGATGTTAATTGCCACTGACTACTGTGGTTCCATGATGAAGGTCTAAGAAATGATGTTTTTAATAATGTTAAAATTTTTATTTGTATCTTATTTCTCATTTCCATTTTTTTTTTTTATATTACCTGTGGGCTTTTGTTCCAAGTATTCGTTCTATAAGTGCATCCATGCAATTTGGATAAGCTGGACAGTGCTCTCTTATAGGACAATGTACAAAACCCAAGTGTTGGAAAAGCATTAATTTTCTATCTTGATCCAGTCTATCTAAAGCCTTATACCTATATACCATAAACGATTATTTAAAAATGTTTGTAAATACTTTTCAAGCAAAAAAAAAATTAATTACCTAAAATCGGCCAACAACGCATCCGTTATTTCTTTAATATCGTCTTGTGTTATAGTTCCAGATGGTGCTATACTCTTAAAATGATAGAACAAATCAGCATGTTCTAACAATAATTCCTAAAATACATACATAATACATACCGTATGATATAAAATATTCATACTTTAATTATAATATACATCAAAGTTCTTACTTGGAAATTATGTTTTGCTTTTTCAATAATTTCCTTTTGATGTAGATCATATATTTCTTGACAGTCATGGTGAGAGAGAGCTTCAAAGCATTCCCTACCCATAAAAAGCACTTTAACTTCAGATAAGTGCTTTCCTGGTGTAACATACCCAGTTTCTTCCAACAACTGTTTAAATTGCTTTTTCCATCTAATGAAGAATATGTATTATGTTTTTGAATATTAGCAAAATCTTTTTTTGTTCATATTTAATTTATTTTACACGTTTATAAAATATTGATTTATAATGTCATGATATATCTTTTCATATTTCTAAGTTATATGTATATAAAAAAAGGGTAAGTAATGTGGCAAAACACATGACATACTCTAAAAATGTTAGTACAGATAATTATATATTTTTGTAAACAAGTAATCTCCTAGAATATAAAGCAATAAAAAGCACAATTTACCTTTTAGGAAGTCTGCACAAAGAAACGCCACCCAGAATAAAGCAAAGCATTAGTATATTGCACATAGGTATTACTTTCTAGAATGCTGAATGACTATATGATTTTAATAATTATATTAAAGCATAATACAGCAATGAACCAGTGATGAATATGCTATTTATAAATAGCAAACATTGAGGATATCATAATTATAACAAGGTATAATAAAAAATACCTGCATATGTATTTAAAAGTACATTACAATACTTACTCTAATCGCCGCTGTTCTTGTTGCAGCACATTTATATGGTTTTTGAAAACAGTTTCAGCTTCTGATGTTTCTAAAACATCATAAGGAATCTTTGTTCCATTGCATTCCTCAATATCATAATCAATCCATGGAATGTCTTCAGGACATTCATAGAAATACTGGTCAAAATCAGGATGTTCTTTTATATACTGCTGTACTGTAGACCACTCCCTATAGAGATATAAGATGCATAAATTAAAGCAAACTACATCTTTCAAATATGATTAAATAATGATTTGAAACACACTCATTGATCAAATTTGTTATATCAGGGCATATTTCATGAAGTACATCAGGTAACATATCCAAATATGCATCAACCTTCTTTGCCACTTGCTCATCTTTCAATTTTTTAATATGTCTCCTAAATAATCTTTGGGTTCCATCAATACCAAACAGTTCCACAGATGTTGAAAATTCTTTGTGTTGTGCTAGCTTTTTAGATGCTTGGGACCATAATGCTCGATAATCGGTAACTTGTACTCGAATCAATTTTTGCAAAGATTCTGTTGATGCATCCAGCAGTTCCTTTCTAGCTCTGGCCGCTTCCGCAAAAGGTGTTACCTTGCTACGCATTTTAGTTTTATCAATCACTTGAGCCAAAATCATAAATGCCAAATCAATATTAATATTTTCATGTGCAGATGTTTCAACTATTAAAATGGAACTTTTGTATTCTTTGCGCATTACTAATTTTTCAGCTTCCTTTACATACTGTTCATTTGCATCATCATTTTTGGTGGTTACCAAAACTATTGGCTTCTTAGTTTTCATTAAATTGTTCAATATGTTTGCTACAATTTCAACCTGCTTTTCTATAGAGCGATTTGGTACAACACTTACATCAAATATACACAAAAAACCATCAATATTTAATTTACCATCTGGTAAAACTTTTTGTTCATATTCTTTTTCTATGCCTAACTGATTCTTGCAAATGTACATAAGCTTTTCTGCACTGGTAATTTTTGTGGCTGCACATCTTTTTGCATAAGGTTCCATTTTACCACCTTTAAAAGGCTGAAATGATGCATCATCTATAAATTCTGTATGTTCTATCACTTGAAATTGATATTCTGTTCCATCCTCTGCTGTTTTTGTAACTTCACCCCAATATAGGAAATGATCATTGTTTACCACCCGACCACTAAAATCCGACTGTAAAAATAATAGCTAATTAATAATATTATTACAAAATACATGTGTATATGAAGATAATATTATTACCAATTACCTGAGATAACACTGATATATGGTCCACATTATAATCATCGTTCAAAGAACGCATGAAACGATTACACAGACATGATTTCCCAACACCAACTTGCCCTTTATCTTTCTCAGTGCCAGAAAGACCAACAACGGCAACATTGATGGTTTTGATATTATCACTTTTTCTTGCCATGTTTAAAGCTTAACTTGATTAAATCACTTATCTGATTAATAAGTGTGAAAATAAAAATCTTTTCTCTACCAAACTTTACTCAGGACATTTTTAAGTACCACTACTAATAGTTTCTCTTATTCATTTATCTTTGCAGTTATTAAAAATTTGTGTTTCTCCCTTTGGTCATTATATCAAGTCTAGAAATTTATATGAAAATCATCATTACCTCCCTTTGGTAACATTTTTAACAATATGCTCTTTTTATTCTATATTTTCCCCTCTTGCACAACATTCAAATATCATGCTTCAAATGTTTGTATGACATGCAAATGTATGTATGAGTAGTTATGGACAAATGTCATTTGCCAAAATTTCATTTGAGCTTTGTTAATTCAATGTTATTATTGTGATGTCATGAATGCCAAAATTATATCACTAGAAGTTAATAACACAGATCTTGAAAAATCTTTATATTTTATCTTTTCTATAAAGCATAGCATTCGTAATTTAGCACAACTGTGAGCAATGGTTCTTTGGAATGGCACTGCGTATCTGAAAAAATAATGTCCACAAGTGAATAAACTAATGAACAATATTTTCAAATGTTAGTTGCACTATTGTTTGCACTCATATTTTTTTTTCGTAATAATTACATTAAATATTCATTACAGTATTCACCGATTACAGTTCACATCAGCAAGATATAGAAAATCACACAGAATTACATTTATCACGTGTATTTGAATCATAAATTATATCGTCCATTGAGAAATACATTTCATAGTAGTAAAACAATAGGTGAATTAAATAAAAAGCAAACACCATACACAATGATAATTTTTACATTAAATGAATTTATTACGAACATAAGTAAGTTTTATTGCACACTTTACAGGTTATGGATTCAATGAAATAAAACGTAAAAAACTTTTCAAAACACATTTTGCATTAACCTCCACATAATTAAAGTAAATCTTTTGCTTTTGAGTAATTAGAAGATGAATATGATAATCTTGAGTAAATTGTATCATTGAAAATAGTATCAAGTAACGTTACGAATCTGTTACTCCTTACTGAATTGTAGAAAATTATATTTCGTTGCGATCGTAGAGTATTTCCATCGGGGCCGAAATAAATCGTTTCATCGAATTTTTTCACCGTTCCATTCGTTATCGAAAGAATGAACTAAACTGATAGACTTGACGTGAAATTTACGAGACATGATTCATGCAGCAGAAACAAATTATTCGATATACAAATGACAGCTACGAATAGATCAATATACATTGTACACAACCGCGGTCAATTTTGACACCGTTGATAGAGTCCCGGGATTCGACAAATTTTGACAAGGCACACGAACGAATATATACGACAGGCTATACCTTGCCAGAGCAAAATCACGAAACTAATCTAAATATCCTGACCGATATAGCAAAGGCTATGGTACCTGTACAGATTTTTGTTCGGCAAGCGAACTATTACACCAACCGGCCGTTCCGTATAATTTTTTCTTCAGGAACTCGATCAATCGTTCACTGCTATGCAGCACGCACTCTTTCTTAATCTTTTTCACGCACACGATACAACGAAAGACATCAAGAACTTGCCCCGATGAACGTTTAATTCCAGGTGTGTAAATAACTTCACGTCAAACATCGAGTATTGCCCCATAAAGGAGCCATCTTGGTGGGTGGGCACAAGGCGATTAATGTTTTCAGGATAGATGGTATACGTCGAACAAGAACAAGGCCGTATCTAGCGTACTACCTTTGATTCATCAATATTTTAAAATGGATGCTGCTCTTTTTGTGAATGAATTATTAAATTCGATCTATTTGTCACTTTTTTAAAGTAATTATCACGATATAAAAATCTTATGCTTCTACAAACTGTAAAGATTTCTTATAAAATAAGACCAGTTAAAACGAACATGTTATATTTTTTCAATTACAGAAATTATAATTCATTAGTGCTGTTGTTATTTATTTAAATTAATCAATTATTTATGATCCGTATCGACGAAAAAGCACCTAGCTATAAGCACTCCGTGATTACGCTCCTGTAAGAGCATAAAAACACCACCTGTCGTTCAGTAGACAAACTAGTTAGAGTTAGAATCGAAAATGGCTGACAGCGGGGATGCTGCGAACTGTACGTCGTCTGGGAAAGAGGCTAGAAATACCGTCATCGATGGACCTGTCACTGATCCAGCATCGAACAGCAAGGTAAATTAAAAAAAACTATCATCGAATACCTGAGCCACCGGATTTTTTTTACTTCAACTGTCATGGTATTAAAACATGACAATGTACTGCCACGAGTATTGTATTTACCGCCGTATTACTTTTTGGCTAATTAAGACACTTATAAATATAAAATGTATCTATTTTAATTTAAATTCTCAATCTTGTTAAAGGACAGTGATTTACTGAGGGAACCAAACTTCTTTCTTTATTGTTTTTCTCTTGTTTCTGTTGTTCAATCATTTGTATATGGTCTTTCATTTACCTGTGTCTATTTTTTTTTTACCTGTGTTTTGTTTTTTTGTTTTACATCTCAACCCAACCCTTTGAAGTCTTGTGACCACATGTTGCTGTTATGTAATGCAACACATGGTATTAATTGATATATGATCTTGTATATACCTTCTGTTTATTACCAAATAGAAAGCTTCCTTCCATCATTATTACGAGTTAAAAACCATTATGAAAGGATTATATAAATGTATCATTATTGCTGATTATTTGTATAATTTTAATTAATGAATATAATAACATTTATAAGATGAAGTTATTAGATGTTTATAAATACATATGATAATGAGTAAAACTAATGAGAAAATGATTTATGAACAGGCTGAATACATATTTTTAAGTATTTTTCTATTTAAAGATCTGACTAATGTATCATTGCTATATAATACAAAAGTAATGTTATGGTAATTGGTATGAAACTTGCAGGCAATTCATATACATGAGATCAGCTGCTAAGGACAATGAGTCTTTTGAAGCACCAATGTTCTAAGTACTTTGTCCTACATACATAGAACTATTTTTTTATTTAGTTTGAAAATTTTTCAATTTCCTTTTTTTATATTGATATTTTTATGATATGTATTAAAAAATAACATAGTTATTTTGATTAAATTAAAAAAGTACTAAAAAACTATTGATTTTTTTACACATTTTCTTTACTTTGTTTTTGATTCCCTTTTATATTTCCTTGCATAATACTATTTTAGCACACTAACTATATCATGATGAAAAATTATATAGCTATTCAAATATCTTCAATGACATTTAAAGCATAGTATATTCTATAGCATTAACTTTGATAATGCAAAAATAAAGAGGTGATTTGCATGCTGTTATACATATTGTGTGCTATCAAGGTGCTTGTATTATTTTACATATAGAGCATTATTCTCACAGTAGTCCGTAGGTTCGGTACCAATCACTCATGCATCGCTCATTACAAGCCTAAATACACCATATAGGCGTGGCACAATTAGCACTACTGAACCAATCTCTTGAGCGCAATAAAAAGATAACTGAGGAATAGTAACAAAAAAAAAAGATAAAAGGAGATACTTTTGCATATGTAAAACTAGTATTTTATATGATTCAAGTTTTACGTACAAGTACAACCTTTGGGAGCTTTGTACCAAACTACGGACTGTATTAATAAAATTTGATCCAATTTGAATCATGAAATGGTGGTTGTTGTGATTTCAGAGCCTAGAGGCATCAAATAATGCCTTTCACGGCGCGAGAACAAAATTAGTAAGTAAGAATATATGTGTACAAAACACAAAGTAAACTTGTACTCCTTTCCATAGAGCAATCCTTGCAATTTCCTCAGGGCTGCTTTAATTCCCATGACTACATAAATGTGGTATGTGCCAATGGTTTTATCATTCTTGCCTTCCCATTAAATAACACAGGGTAATAACAAGACGATTTTTCTGCTAAAATACAGCTGAAATTGTGAATGATTTGCACCTACCTGTCCATACAATTATGCAACACCATAAACAGGATTAATTTATTTTGCTTCATTAATGTACAATTAATATTAATGATATAATGTCAAATAATATGGACTTAAAGAATCATTGTGTGTCGTCTATATTAATCTGTGTCCATTCTATCAAATAAAGTAGCTTCATTTGCATTTTTCTGTTTGTAGTCCATTTCCATCCATTGCAGCCCTTCTCAATAAAGAAAAGAAAAAAAATATTCATGATTTTATAGTTGATTTGATCTTTCAAATGTTTAGGATCCCAAATCTGGAGCCTTGAAGAAATCCAGTCGTTATCGTAGTCGATCTTTATCCGCCAGTAGCACAGACAGTTACAGCTCTGGTATGAATGTACAAATTTACTAATTGCACCACAATGTACTTAATGGTTGCAATTAATTATTATTAATGTGTGATAAAAATGATCTACTTTCTGATACTTTAGCATCTTATACAGGAAGCTCATCAGATGAGGATGATGTATCACCTCGTGAAAAAATTCAAAAAACGGAGAATGGCTTCACGGACTTCTGCGTACGCAATATTAATCAACATGCTTTTGGTAGAAGAGAGATAGAAATAGCAGAACAGGAAATGCCTGGTATTATGGCACTTCGCAAGCGTGCCGCCGAGGATAAGGTATATAAAATGTCAGCTGACAACGCAAAAATAATCTTTAGCAAGCAATATTAATACATGTACAATAAATCATTATTTCAAACAGCCACTAAAAAATGCTAAAATTGTGGGATGCACTCATATCAATGCTCAAACTGCTGTTCTTATTGAAACCTTAGTACATTTGGGGGCACAAGTTAGGTGGGCAGCATGTAACATATATTCCACACAAAATGAAGTGGCTGCTGCTCTTGCTTACGCTGGTTACCCAATTTTTGCTTGGCGTGGTGAAACAGAGGAGGATTTTTGGTGGTGTATTGATAAATGTGTAGCTGCTGAAAATTGGCAGCCTAATATGATATTAGATGATGGTGGAGATGCAACACATTTGATGCTCAAAAAATATAATGCTATGTTTAAAATGATTCAAGGTTTGTCGGTCGTTTATGTTGTAAGAAAATGAATAATAATGTTGAAAACTTTTAGGAATTGTTGAAGAGAGTGTAACAGGTGTACATAGATTATATCAGTTATCGAAAGCAGGCAAATTATCCGTCCCTGCCATGAATGTCAATGATAGCGTAACAAAGACCAAATTTGACAATCTCTATAGTTGCCGCGAAAGTATTATTGATAGGTAAATTAATTGTAAATCAGCTGTGGCAATACGTCGATTATATCAGCTATTAATTATTTCCATATGTCTTATTACAGTTTGAAGAGATCTACAGACATTATGTTTGGTGGAAAACAAGTTGTAATTTGTGGTTATGGTGAAGTTGGAAAAGGTTGTTGTCAAGCTCTCAAAGGTTTAGGATGTATTGTTTATATAACTGAGATCGATCCAATTTGTGCTTTGCAAGCAAGGTAGATAGTTCAAAGGAAAATACAAATCAATTATAAGACAAGATTATTCACACAAACACTTTCTTTACAGCATGGATGGTTTCAGAGTAATGAAATTGAATGAAGTTATTAGAAATGTAGATATCGTTATTACCGCAACTGGCAATAAAAACGTAGTTACACGCGAGCACATGGATAAAATGAAAAACGGCTGTGTAGTGTGCAATATGGGACACAGTAATACCGAAATAGATATTGTACGTTTAAGTTTTTACTTATATTTCAGAACAAAAAAAAAAAGAAATATATTGGTAAGACATTAAGACTCCTTTAATATGTTCTTAACAGAACAGTTTACGCACGCCAGATTTAACTTGGGAAAAAGTAAGGTCACAAGTGGATCATGTTATCTGGCCAGACGGAAAGCGCATCGTATTATTAGCGGAAGGCCGGTTAGTCAACTTGTCTTGTTCCAGCATTCCCTCATTTGTTGTATCGATTACAGCTGCTACTCAAGCGTTAGCGCTCATTGAACTTTTCAACGCACCTTCCGGACGATATAAAAGTGACGTTTATCTGTTACCGAAAAAAATGGGTAAGCATAAAACATCATGCTTCGTTCTTGTTGTACTGAAATGAATTATGAAACGATAATCTTGTTTGATAGATGAGTATGTGGCATCATTGCATTTACCAACATTTGATGCACATTTAACAGAATTAACAGATGAACAAGCCAAATATATGGGGCTTAATAAGGCTGGACCTTTTAAGCCTAACTATTATCGGTTCGTACATCTTATACGTTTCGATCGAAATTATTATTTAACGTAAATAATGTGAAATTATTTAAATTTTTCATCAATTTATTTCAGCTATTAAAAATATGTGGATAAATGATATGGCACAGTATATGCGATATTTAAAACTTGCGTTTATGAGTATTAAAAACAGCTGTCTCGTTTTGCTGAAGTTTCTTCTATTAATTTCGTTTATCTAAATTAATAGAAACATATAATAACGTTTCATGTTATCTTTAACATAATTCTAAGCTATTCTATTAATCTAGAAGAATATTTTCCTTATATTCTGAAAAAGTATTTCCGTATAATTCCAACCAAAATATCGCCTCAGCATTGGCTGCAATAATCAATAACTAGAAGTTAGATAAGTAAATATATATTGAATTAACTTTCACAAGTGTATAGCAATGATTAATTTATGAACGGTGCAAACATAAAATATACTTGTGCATTGGTTCAGTCGAATCAAAGTTCTGGTTTACCAAAAGCCAAGTTTTCACTATATTAAAAAAAAGAGAGAGAGAAAAGGATGAAGTAAGAAGTGTCCTATAAGAATCAGTATGTGTAAAACATTTTTAACGCCGTAGACTACGCGATTAAAATTTTTTATTGAGATTATTTTTGATTTGTTAGATACTATTTTTAACAAACTGTTTATTCAGAACAGCGACCTCTGGTAATATTGGAAATATGTATATATACATAGAGGATTTACAATTGCGAGACATTGATCGATGTATGGATAATTGAGGTACAGTGACAGCCATCTCCTGACGAAATAATGTGTTAGCAACAACTATGTCTACTAACTGTTCTTAATTTGTCTATCGAAACAGCAATCGTGTATACCTGAACCTAGCATTTCTGTTTCTAAGAGAAAAAAAAAAATAATGAGAACAGTGTAGAAATTAACGAATCCGAACTATGTACATAATTGTTTAAAAAAGAAAACGAGTAAAAAGCGGGTAAAAAATAAACCCTTTTATAATTGGTCGAATCGTTCCTCGATAGAGAAATATCGATAATGAAAAAAATAGAAAACAAATAAACCTCTACGATGCCTTGGACCTAATCACATTTATCATATTGATTTAAGTATCCTATACCTTGCAGGGAATAAGATTCTCGTTTCCTAAAATTACGTTTTTATTCAGACTTTATACCTTCATATCACACGTGTACTAAGAAACAGTGAACTAGTTCAGTTCTAAAAAAGAAAAAAAAAAGAGAGAGAAACTAAATGTGAAATGGAATTGAATTACAAAAAATAGTAATTGTAGCTAATCTTTTATACCTGAATGAATATAACCACAGTAAAAGGAAAATGAAAAATCAATACGTTAGCACAATGGAAATTAAATGGAGACTACCTATGTACAAGCGTATATGGACTGTAACATAGTAAAATACCCGCGTACTAACTGTGTAAAGCAATATATACATATAAGGAAGAATGAAACACGACGACAGAAGCAAGCAGACTTTGTACGACAATACTTCCTAACGTTGATTGTTCTTGTCTGCGTACGATAGTAATTATTCAATGTACAACACGTTACTGTATCCTGTACATAGAAAGTAATAACAATTTTTGCCAGAACACGGTATGTTTGAAATTTGTGGCATAAATAAAAAAGTATTATAACAACTCTTTTTCTTGGAATTTTCTTTCATTAAGTATACCCCTGAATGAGAAACAACGTAAAATCGAGAACAATGAAGGAATGAATACGTTGTAGAATCAATAAAGTAAAATACATCTCGTCGATATAAATGTTATATATTTCAGCATAATTATTATAAAGTAATGGCTCCTGAAGCGCTTATCGACAGCATCGGTTGAAAGATAAAGTTTTACAAGAGTTCTTGCATTCTTCTTACGATCCGTATATGAGTATTGAAAAACAAAACAACTTTGGGATTGACCATAAAAATGAACCTACATAAATGGCAAGGTTCAACGGCATGGCATACATAATGGCATAATAGCAGCGGTCTACAAAAAAGAAATACGAACTTAAAACACAATTTCGTGTTATTAAAGAAATAAATAATAAAACCAAAAAAAAAATGTAGTAAAAATATATTTTACAATACTCTGTACAAGATCTTATTAGAATTAATATCTAGTTAGCTCAGCGTAGATTGGTTATCATGAGACAGGCTATCAACCTTGGAATACTGGTATCGTGATTCTTTTCTTTTCTTTTTTTCCTGTAATAATTTTTCTTATTGCGGATTGCGTATAACGCATTGAACTGTTCGTATTTACGAAGTTAGGAAAGCCTTATTCCTCAATTGCATAAACAGTCCGGCCGTTATTGCGATATAATACTTCGTTTTTCCGCGTTCACTTATAATTGTGATTCCGAGAGAGTAGACTTACACCCGAGGTCGCAGTATTCCACGATTAATATTAGCACAGTTAATATTAGCGCGGTGTCTGTACATTTCTGCAAAGAGATATCGTAGTGTTTCCGGGATGTTTGATAGTCGGTAGAAGGAAAAAAACCGAAATAAAATTTATTCACCGTTTATGATCGTTAATGTTTTGCACAAGGATAAAACAATTATTGCGAACATGTCGGGACAACTTCGAAAATTTCCGCAGAAACAAACAGGCACGTGTGTAAAATACGTAGATAGAAATTTCGAACACTTCCATTTCACTACGTCAACAACAAATATTTTTTTCTTTTTTTCTTTTTTTTTTTTTCAATCAAAATCTGGTAATCCGCATCAACAATTCACTGCACTCTGAATACACACACGCGCACACACACATATATGTATGTATGTATGTATGTATTCGTAAAATAATCTACCAACCAGGGAGCCCAGACAAAAAATAAATGATTCATGTGATCTCGTATAACAGCATTTTCAACACGATTATATTACACGTAAAAAGGGAGAAAACAGTTTAATAGTATTTACATAAGTCGATTATACCCGCGAGTCATTGCACTAAGATTGCTTTGCGTATCGTATAAAAATGATTTTATACGGTAATCGTATTGATAAGCTTTCAAATTTAATCGAATTGTCGAAAGTTCATTGTACAATACTGAGCTCCCGCAGTATCGATGAAAAATATATAACATAAACATTATAGACATCCTAACAAGCGGGGGAGAAAAGAAGAAATCGTGAATATACGCGCTTTTATATATGCCTTGGTCTCTGCAAGGCAAAATAATCGATAAAGGTAAATGTTTAATGATAGAAATATGTCTTACACGTGTCAAGTAAATCATCAATATATCCTCTATAAATATACGCATATATAGATATCGCTTGAACCACAATTCCATCGTTTAAAACTTTGTTTTCTTTTTCTTCTTTCTTCCAGTTTAAGCTGTAATATATGTGTATATTTATAGCGTGCAATAAAGTAGTTCTTTTTTCTCATTTATAAATATGTAACAAAAATAGATAATAATAGATATATTATATGTACAATGTAGACATGTAAAACCTAACAAAGTAGATGCGCTCGGTTACTCTCTATATCAATCTAGAAGCCTTTACCGTGAAAAATACTTAATTATCTCAACATGAGCATATTTCGAAATCTTGCGTGCATTCGTGCATATTTTGCTTCTCGTTTTTATAAAGATAGGGCGATATATTTAATCGATCATTTACTTTGTTCATTTTTCTTTCCCCCCTTTTTTTTTTCCTTGCTTTCGTCCTAGAATATTCTCATCCTGAATAGACGATACATGTAATGTTTTCGAACGAATCCGATCCACGATAAAATTTCGCCTCAGGGTGTCGCATCTAAGTTACACATACGTACTTTTAAACACTCTGTGTGCACGTTCCTACGTAAAAAAAAAAGAACAAAAAAAATTCTTTATGCTCTTGAATGCAAAATTAAATCGAATGCATTCACGGCACACCGACCACGTTCAGCATAGACACATAAGTCATCTGATCGTTTTTCCCATTCCTTCTTTTTTTTCCTTTTACAAACTTAATATCGTTTACGAACTAAGCGACTTTTTTCTTCTTTTCTTTTTTACATGTTACACGCGGTTTATTAAATATTAGCGGCTTCTCTCTTAGTAACAATAATATAACATACGAGTATACGTAAGCTCGCTCCAGAAAAAGTTCCACGGAACATCCAGTATCTCCGTGGCACTCGTTCGAACATCATTTCACAAGTACAAACAATAGCGTCTTGTGTTACGTAACCTAATCTTTCTCGCGTCTCGTTCTTTTTCCTCGACGCTTTAACGAATGACTTCCGGACAGAATGAAAAATTGTTTGAACTTGTAAAACGACTCGACTGCAAAAATCCACCCAGGCTAGAATTTAGTTGTTCGATTGTTCAACACGAGGTAAAATGCAAATGCGATTTTATGCAATCGCGATAAATGAGAAAAATTCAATTATGACAACATGAGAAAAATAAAGTTCTTTTCTCAATCTCTCTTCTTTTCTCTCTCTATTATTCTCTTTGCACTTGATAATATATGTTCTGTATAAAAATTCTTCAGCAAACAAATTGTTGCAAACATTAATCAGTACATTAATTAACACGATTCAATTTACAATAGTTTAAGACCAAATGATATGTCTATATGGCTACCAACGAATCAACAATACCTTAACAAATTCGTTAAAGAAGAGTCGGTTTTTTATAGAAAAAAAAAAAAGGGAAAAAATTGTTCGATGATCGTTCGTTAAGTATTAACGATAAGCATTAAAAAAGGCCTGTAAAAACTCATGTACCCCGTCAGTGACTAGCTTAAGGTATTATGCACATATATATTCTTTCTTTGTTTTTAGCATAAATGTTTCAATGGCATTGCATAGTTCCTTAAAATTTCTGCAAAACTGGACCACTTAAAGTACTATTACATTGATTTTTTTAAACTTTGCTGACTGTCAAATTAATATGTTCAAAATTTACAAACTTTTTTCTGGATCTTTAAAACGATTTTTGTATTATCAAAAAGTAACAATTTTAAAACTATTTATCTGCCAGTGAACATTAATCTAAAAGTTAGATGTTTAACAGTTTCTGCTATTTAAAAGATGCTGAAATACTGTTAAAAAAATTTTTAGCACAGTCAGCAAAGATATTAAAAGCAGAAAAGATAAAGAATACTACCATCTTTTTTTTTAGAAGTTTCAATTATTTTAACGTTTTCTCTTTTTCAAATGATAACGAAATATATAAGAAACATGCAAAATCTAATTGATCTCAAAACTGTGCTTTGATTAGTCTTCCCTTATCTTATTATCCTTGACCCTGTACTTGTTACCATAGTTTTCCTTTTTACTGCGTACTTTCCGTCAATCATTGCTAGCGATAATAAGGTACTACAGGAACGATTTGTAAATTATATACACAGATAAACAAATTGCGCGTACGAATGCAGTTCGGGAAAAAAATTGTCCATATAATTCTTGTACGTAATACACGGCTTCAACAAACAAATTGATTCAAACACCGGGCCATTTCTGTCTCTTTCATGCCCCATCACGAAAGGAACGGAAATTAGCAGAACTTTTTTTTTTAACATTTGCGAAGTAAGCAATTTATAATTGCAAATAACTTTTCTTTCTCTTCGATTAATCCCGCATATTTGTCTTATTCCGAGGAACGATCGATCACTGGAACAAAACAAATACCTGTTCCTATGAACGTAACTTTTAAATTTTGAAATTAAAAAAAGATAACATTGATTGATATGCATGTTATTATCATGCACGTTCAAGGGAAAGAACGCTTTCGTAATTGATGATTCTCGGTGTAAAAAAAAGAATTCAAACGAAAATATCTTTTGAAAAAATCTTCGAACCGTTTTGAACATACTTCGAAAAAGTGAATACTACTACACAGAGTCGATTAAAAGCTTCACAATGATTAAATAACGATTCTTCTACAGTGAGAATAATTATACTACCATAGATAGTCAGCGAAGAAATTTGATTGTTCGGACAACAACGAGCTGCCTGCCTGTCGATGAGTGTATATGCCACATAATTTACTTATAACCTATAATCCTTACACTATGGCGTTGCTAGTGACCTTCACATCACATTGCACGATAATATATATATATGATACAAAAGTAAATCGTTTTGTACATACTTTCACAAATGAGGGCGTTTCATGTTCGACGTGTCCTCGTACCGAACTTATATATCGTTATATACGATATTCTTCATTTTTTATAATTTTCTTAACTTTTTTTTCTTTGTTTCAGTCGTTGACTCAGCATCAAACCATGCTGTTCTTGTGTAGAATCCTAGAAAACACTAAAATTTTAAACCCACCGATGTAAATATGTGTCGAGAGAGAGAGAGAAAGAGAGTATTGTGATGCCCGTTCATCTCTCTAAGGATTCACGTGTTTCGTGTTGCAATTTAGTATTT
The DNA here is from genome assembly GCF_001263275.1 of Habropoda laboriosa. NCBI lineage: Eukaryota > Metazoa > Arthropoda > Insecta > Hymenoptera > Apidae > Habropoda > Habropoda laboriosa. The sequence continues at coordinate 1,920,390 of NW_017100190.1, read as the reverse complement.
TTTCAGGCCTCAGACCTGAATACTATATTCGTAAAAACAAGTGTAGGACTTACTGTCATCGGACTACATTTTGAAAGCACCTACAAACGTGAAATCGTATTGCACCATCGTAGTTCATTGAAAAAAACGTTCCTACCACGTCGAAGGAAGTTTATACAAAGTGATAAACACACAAGCTACACTGCCACAATCGTTACGTTCTTTGCACCTTTCCCCTCTCATTGAATAGTACTTGGCACAACAGTCACTTTACTGTATTGTTCATCTGACTGTCCTGTAGTGGTTTGTGGCAGTGGCTTTTCAAACCTGTCGTGTTGTACGTACGGTGACGACAACGTCGACGTTCTATGTTGATCTAGCTTTGGGTTTTCTGCTATGGTAACGTATCCAGTACTCTGTTTAGTCGTGATTATGGACTTGTCCACGTCCAACTTCGAGCTTGGCTTCGCACCAGCGGTCTGCCAACACAGAGGATACGTTGTCGTGGCGTCTTCTTCCGTTTCGTCTATCACCTCTGAAGTAGGAGCTTCCGATTTTCCCCTCTGCTGTTGTTGTAACATTTGAAATACGGAACTCGCGGGGACATACGGCTTCGAGCCGTCAGTCGTTGAAATTGGAGGCGCGTTAGTCTTCTGTGAAGACTCTAAAGCACCTGTTTGTAGATTTGGCTTTTTCGTCACTTCAGGGATCGAGGACACGGAAACATACGGCTTCGACGAGGTATCCAGCGTGGACGTCAAAGACGTTGGACTTGCAAAAGGGGAAACAAACGGTTTGCTACAGGAATCTGTTAAAGATGTGGCTGCAAACGGAGTGGACATCGTTGTACTCCTTGTACCATCAATGGTGTTTAAAGTGAACGGCTTCTTCAGTGAATCGATCAAACCTGTCTGCACGTATGGCTTAGAAGATTTGTCAGCAGTAGAGAATGGAGTTAATGATTCTAGCTTCGGTTTATTTGATTCGGTAAACGTTAATTCGCCCAAGTCGCGTAAGGAATCGATGGTCTTCTTGTCTTTTTGTTTCTGCTCCAAAGACGCTAAAGTTATGTACGGATTTGTAGATTTGGATTCTGGCTTGATAGGTATTAGCGTGTCTGCGGTAGATTCCGTTAAATCACTGTCATCTTCGGACTTTGGTTTGACAGACTTAGGAACCGTTCCTATGATACTATAACCACCTGCGGTTGAAGTTTCTTTAGGAATGGGACTTGGATTACTGGATAGTTCCTCTGATGATGGCATACTAATGTAACCGGTCGAGGACCAAGTGTGTTGCGAAGTTGTATAACCTGTACTATCAGTTAGATTGGGCGTAGATCGTGCTAAAGACAACGTGTCTCCGACAATGGGCTCTCCGGATTTTGCAACCTTTACGTACGGTTCCCAGCGTGCTGTTTCCGTTGTAAACCCTGGCTTGGTGATTCCAACGTTTCTCTGACGAAGACTTGAAGATTCCCAAGCTGGTAACGTCTCAAGTAATTTATTGGGTGATACAGGCATTGGATCTATCTCCGTACCGCTATCGCTTGAAACCTGAGATTCTGATGTGAGCGAGGAAGTAACAGATTCTTGTCCACTTGAACAACCACTTGAATCGGCAGAAGATTGTCGTATATGTTGTTCTCCCACTTTTTGAAGAAGCTTCTGTAACGACAAAAACGCAAAATAGAAATAGAAAATATAAATCGATTACTATCGATACGATCGATTCATTCTCGTATACGTTACCATGTTTGGAGCTAATCCAGGTGGTAGTTTAACTTCGACATCTTGCATCGCTTTACACTTCAACCACATCCTATAACAAGGAAAGATACATGTAAATGAAGTTACATTTACCTTATAAAATACTCTAACTACACAAGTTATTCATACCTCTTTGACAGATGAGCAAGACAAAGAAGAAGTGCCACAATACTAACACACCCTATCACCCATATTATGACCCACACGGTGTACGATGGTCCTACAGTATAATAGAGTTATTGCCATAACTGCTTGAACAAACCAACAAAAAACTAACGAAAAAAAAAACTTACCATCGCTATAGCAGTTTCCCTCTCCAGGTTCAGACCAAGGACCCCTTAAATGTAAATTGTTCGCCGCAATATTAACAGCCCTTACGCAAAATTGATATAATCTCTCCCGCCCTATAGTTTTGCAGTCGGGGATAGGTAATTGAGCCTCTGCAGTATTTGTAAAAAAGAAGAAGGTTAATAATGAAGGTAAGTTTAAAGAAAATAAATTCATCTTTTGCAATGTTACCTGTTCTAGTACTATTTTGTATTTCACCGTCGCTGGAAGATACTTCGTAATAATCTAAATGCCCAGCTGTATAATGGGGTTTACTCCAGATAACAATCACTTGGCTAGAATTCATGAAGCGTACGTTAGGTACATTGATTTTTCCCGGTACTCCAATTTGCGTTTGTTTGTGAATTATAGGTGATTTCACGCTGCAAGATACGGTGCATGCCGCTACGCTGATGCTATAATTCGTATGAGCCAGTAAATCTTTCAATTCAATATGATTCGCTTCTTCAACCTTTTGCTGATGTTCGTTGTAATAAACTTCGTAATATCGCAATACACCGTTCATTGCAGCTGGTGCTTTCCATGTGATATACATTGTGGTGTTTGTCACATTGGTAATTTTCACATCCTGCGGTGGAGTTGTTGGTGCGGCTTCGAGCGTTGTGTTGTACAAAGGATCACTATGTAGTCCTTCTCCACTTTTCGTTAAAACAGCAACAGCCAACATGTATGTAGTATACGGTTTCAAATTGTTCACTATGCCATGAATAGTATGAGGATCAGCTTTAATCGTTGTATTAAGTTTCGGACCTTTGCAATTTAAATTGTACGGCGAAACAATAGGGCAATAATAAATATTAAAACCCTCCACAATTCCAATACGATCCGAGCAATCTAATTTCCAACCAACTTCGATGAAATCGGAACCAATGCGATTTATCCACACAGACTTCATTTTTCCAACAACTTTGTTATGTATCACGGTGCATGACGCCCATACCATGCCGCTACTGCCTTTAGCGGTATTCGCAGAAATTGCAAACTGATACACCTTGTCGGGATCTGGTACAGTCATGTTATAAATCGTTGTATTTTTCGATACGTGTACCCAGTCTAGATAACCCTGCAATCAGTTTAATTTTAGTATCAGTATTTTTTATTTTCGATGCTGCCCGGTAGCTAGTAAATACATACGGTACATTGATAAGGACGATCGCGTTCGTTATCACACCAAAAAATTGTATAATTCATGATTTCTTTACTCATAATAGGTGGTTTCCAAGATAACTCGTACAAGCCTCCATCGAACGCGATTTTTGTAAATGCTATTGGTTCGTGTGGTACTATAATACAAACATATTATTGATCATTTAAAATGCACGCATATGTAACTTAAACATTGTGAATTTTTTCATTTTTTATGATCTTACTTTCGTATTGACTAGGTACAAAAATTTCTGCAGGTTCTTTATTCCTTCCAAAAATGTTCAATGTGACAATTTCAAAGCGATAACTGTTGAAACTAAGTCCCTTAAATTTAGCATACGTTTTCGTAGTTTCGTTTGGAACAACCGACGATCTTCGACCATTCTCTTCCACGTGATCAATATCGTATTTGAAATTATCGCCATTTTCCAAGTACTCTGGTATAGTTTGCCAGTACAAATATACGTCCCTGCTAGCACTGTTCTCCGCTATTTCAAAGCTTCCAATATCGGTTTTTGGAGGAAGGCCAGGTACTGAAATATCAAATACATAAAGATATAAAAAATATGCCGGGAAATAGTTAATAGTAACATTAAAACTGTGGAAAACGCAACTTACATCTTGATGGTGTTCTAAAAGTAACGTCACTAAACTCACTCCACTTATCTTCTCCAGTCGCGACAGCACTTTTCATAAAAACTCGTACATCGTATACGGTATTAGCATACTCCAACCCAGTAAGATTATAGTATCTTTTCGGGGTGCGAGTATCATTTGTAATATTTATTACCTAATATAAATTTGTCGATAATATATTTTTAAATAACAAATGATATCGTGATAGTGCTAATAAGATTCTTTAAGTCTAAACTCACCTGCCAAGTTTTTTCATGATCCCATTGGTTCTGATACGTGATTCTATGATATATTCCAGGTGGAAAATTCTGCATTGGAAAAGGCACACTCCAGTGCAATAATGCACTATCAGATGTTTTATTAATAACTGATAAATTAGCTGGTTTGGCAGGAATAACTAAAAATTCAAATAATGTTATAATTCCTATTATAAATATCAATATTATGTGAAGAAAAAATAAATACAAACCATGAGCATAGTGATGAAATTTATATGTAAAACTGGAATTCCCTAACACATTTTCCACATTCAGTATAAATGTATAATATTCATAGGGTTGTCGATAAATTGGATTTGTATATGTATCCCATATGCACTTGTTTGGACTTATTGGTTTTGTATTATCTTTTGGACATGGATATAATTTTCGACCCCCTGCTCTTCCCGGCAATTTAAAAACAAGCGTAAATCTCGTTGTAACGTAGTTCTGGACGGGATCCCACGAACATATCATATTTTCCCAATTATGTGATACACAGCTGAAGTTTTGGGGTTCTTGAGGTTTGACTGCCAATAACATTTTTAAAACGAAATATATTTATATTCTCTTTTTCTTTGAATCTTAAAAAGGGCTTTACTAAGAATATTTATAAATGATTCTTTGTATAAAAAGGCTCTTATATTTTATCTTAAATGATAGTCAAATATGAATTCTAAGATACAAAGCATATTGAGTGATATTCCTATAACTCTAATGACATCAAACACTGAATGCCTTCTCTTGTTTCCATGAAATACCTTTTGACCTATCCTGATAAGCACATATGAATGATATGACTTAATAAGAAGTTCATATGATAGATCTAACATTAATATGATAATTAAAGAATTTCAATAGGCAATTAATTAAATTTTTTTAAATTCAAAGTTAGCTAGTATAATGTTGTTTAAAATAAAATACTTACAGCCAACAACAACTTTATTCAAACAAACTGCTTCATGTTGCTTGTTACAATCTTCTTGCAATCTTAATTTACAGTAATACATATCTTCTGCAGGTGGAGGCTTTTCCACATCCAGTGATATTGTAGTTTCATTAATAATTGTAAGAAATGGAGGCTCCATTTCTTTTTTGTTACGAAAGAATACAAGATCTGAGGCATTTTTTCCAGGAAATTCAGCATCCACAAATGTTTGGTTTAATATACAAAGTATTCTCAAAGATTGGCCATACTCAAGAACTATGTCACCTTGTGGCCAAGTCCCTTAAAAAATAAATATTATAAATATAAATTGAAACTAATCTTCAATTATTAATTAATTTATAACTGTTGCTTGAAACATTCAACAAAATATATGGTGATTTTACTCCAAATCTTAGCCTACACTGTACACCTAGTGCATTAAATATAGATATATACATTTAGCACCAACACTAGAATTCCAAAAGGAGAAATAAGAAGCAGGTATTATTTATAAACCCAGCTACAGTAGAAACTTACAAATACAATAAAAGCTCTACATTAACTAAAACTGTTTGCTTAAATTTACATGTATGTATATATTTCTATTAATTAAAATTAGAAAAATCTTTATTAAACTTACTCCCAGGTGTTTTGAGACCAACTGCACATTGATTAGAATCTGCACTGCATAATGTTGCACATAATAATAAGACAACAAAAGGAATTAAAAATGTTCTCCAAAAACAATTCCTCCACTGTGTACCAACTTTTTTTGTAATTGGTAATGGCAGATTTTTATCTGCTCTAATTCTCCATAAATTATATGTAGAACACAAATAACTTTGTGAAATTTGTTTGCGTTTTAGACAATGCATTATATCACAATTACAATTAAAATTAACATCTTCACTTAATGTATAATTATTAACTGAACATATGCCAGAAGAATACTTAATAGTTGCTGAAAAGTCAGCTGTGTCACACAATTCATCTTCTATCCTGTTAATAATGTCTTCCTTCTGAGGGAGACAAGTATTTCTTGTTGCACATGTACTATTATTTTCACATTTCTCTAAACCACAGCACAGAGTCTCTGTCATTCTATATACATTTGAAGATCTATCAACATCATCATGCTTTGATGCACTTTTAAAACCTGATTGTGAAAACTGAAACATTTCTTGCTGAAGTCCTCTGGGATCTGCTTTGTTTGAAAACATCTTGTGCTCCCATCACTGGAAGAAAGGATAAAAAAGTAATATTAATTAATCAAAACAATATTAATGCCCAACTAAAATTAATAAAAAAAAATATACAAATTGAACACTATATTAATATAATTATGTAAGGAAGCAGAAGGTCAATTATTCAAGATGCCATGCAATAGTATAATTCTGAAGCTAAGCTGTAACTAAATCCTTATATTTTAGGAGCTAAAGATAGGACAGCAATTAATGAGATGAAATATAATTCTGATTAGTCGATTCGAGGTCATGACATATCATACCTACATTTTTATACTATGTTTCCAATAATTTCTTATGAAATTTACTTCTTGACATCAATGGCCTCTATTTACACTTTGATTTTACTAATATTAACCAATAGAGGAAAGGATGCAAAATATAAGGATTGGTTCATATATTGTGATTGTATTAAAAAGTACTAAATAATGTAATACCATGGATATCCACTTTAAATTTTATGTATGTAAATGTATTGAATGATACTTTCGTATTCTATGGTGTTATACCATAGACACATACCAAATGAGTGAATGAACAAACTAAAATCAGGGAGATAACTTGCTCAGATAAAAGATTGTGGGATGAATTATTCATTAAGCAGATTGAATACCATTGTTCAATATATAGCTCAAACAAGATTTGGAGAGAAAGTTCATGAAATCCAACTCTGAAGAAACTGTTATCTTCAATAGAAATACTTTAACTCACAAATTAGCCTTTGACCTTATCAGAATTTTTATTGAAAATTTCATTTTAACAAATTTTTTAAACATGCATACTCCATACTTATAAAATTAAAAATAGAAAGTAATTCACAGTTCATATTATACAATATTAGAAAACACCATTAGCAACAATAGTTAAAAACATAACACACACACACAAGGAAAAGCAGTAAAGTAATAATCTTAAATAAATAATATGTACAATATTTTTATTATTTTTAAAAAACACTACAATGCAGTAACTCCAATTAAATCAATATTAAATTAATATCATGCGCGCGTGCAGTCTATTATTAGTTATTAGTATATTTTTTAAATAATCGTATTGAACGTAAATTATTGTTGCTGTTATTTACTAGAAGTATGATTATCGAAGTAATAGGAAAGCTGATAACTCGAAAACGTAATCAGTCATCACGGTCGTGGTGTAAGTGAGGAGAGAGAAAAAAAAGAAAGAGTATATATATATGTATAACACGCATAGCATGTATATATAGCGTACATCATTCGTACATAAATTATTTAGTACAATACGGTAGAGTCGTTTCAACTATGAAACTATGGAGCGTTCTCGCAGATATTTGAGACGCGTATCGCGTTAAAAGCATTACAATCGTTTATTTACGAGCATACGCTGTGTCCACGGCGTAACGCGTTCCATGTAGATGCCCGTACCTCGTATTCTGTCTTATTGCGCTTACATGTATATGTGTGTAGCTGCACGTAACATTGTGTGTGATCTCATGAATGCTGGGCCTAACATACATAGTACAACACACGAAACAATGTATGTAACAAGAGTTTATACACGTATATAATATACAAAACGTTGCAGCACGTTCGTACGTGTAGAAAATATTTGTTCGATCAACCAGGAAAATCTGGTTTTTGAATAGCATAGACTCTTATTTCACAGAAAAATTGACGAATGCGACATATTTTACGGGAGTTGGGAAAGTCCAAAACAGTCATTCTTGGATGCCACTCGTTTCAGAATACTCACCGTCAGCAAACGATCGACGAATTTCCGCAGATCCTTCATTGCACCACCATGTATTCTAAACCGTCTCCACACTACTTCACTGAACTTAACACACTACGGGCGGTCGAACGCAAACCCGTTTTACCCGCTGGGTATATCTTCTGGTTACCGTAACGCGTTCAAGACTAAAACTCGAAGTCTCGTGAACTGCTAATGCAGTAGGCACAGTATCACGAGTCGCAGCTTCCACGCACAAGTCGCAGCCGCATAAATCGGCCGTGTCACTTCATATTTGCGAAAAAATTCTGTTTACATTCGCCCAGAGGGACCCAGGAATAAATATATATGATACACATTCTAGGTAAAATACGTGCGATCAATCGACAGTGATACCAACATGTCAATGATCTATTGTGAGAAATCAAACGATATAGCGAAAACGATTAAATATATTTGTTGCACAATTCAGGGGAATAAAGGATCACTGAGGTGTTTGTAATTGTAAGTTTTAATCTTTTCAGAAAAATTATAACATAAAAAGCATAAAAAACGTATGTTTCGAACATTGTAGCTTGACGACATTGGCTGACGTCACAAGACGTCAAACGCCGCATTCTTGGAAATGTAGGCGCAGGCTTCATTGTTGACCGCAATATCTTTTACTAGGCGCCGTTTTTAAAACCACACGGATATTCATTTTTACATGTCCCTTTTTTTTAATGCGTTATACTTAGTAAATAGATCTTTAAGATTTATCGTTAGTTTCTATTAAAAATCACACTCAGCATTATTAATCGTAGATATTTATTATCGATACATGTATCAACAACGATTTAATGATCGTATAATAAAATTTTAGTAACAACATCGATTTATCAAATTCATTCGTGTCGTTGTAACCAACGTTTATCGACAGTAATAACATGTACAATATCGACTATTTATTTGTAATAAATACAAAACGCTTTGAAGAAATTATATAACTACACGGCAGTGACAAAATAAAGTTACATATTCGATGACAAAGTATCTTCAACTTGTAAGTACAGAATATATTGATTTTTAATAAATGTATGCAATGACCCTTGGCAAGAGATAAGATCGTAATGTAACTACAGAAGACATGGTTTCATTTTAATAGTCAAATTACAAAAATGGTCGATACATTTTGGTTGAAAAATTATTGCTTCGTTTATGAAGCTTATAGTTATCAGTAATGTCGTATAATTTTTTTAAAGGTGTATATATATGTATATATTTACAATTATTTTAAACTTGTTTAAAATATCCTACATAATATACAAATTGTATATGTGTATATATATTTTTAATTATAAAAAATAAACACAATAGCTATGATGTAGATAAAATGTGATCCACTTTAAATGCGATTACCGTTGTTTATCGTTGACATGATACACGGTAGAATTGCTTATTTAAGCAAACATGAACAGTGAAGCGCATATTCGAATGTTGTATCAAAGCGCTGATTTGTTTTACATTGGAGGAAATTGAAAAATATAATCTAATTCGCCTCTTATTTAATTCGAACACTACATTTTGCCGAACAATATTTTTTCCCTAGTCATCATTGACTTACTAGTAAAAAAATAGATTTATTAAGTTTTTTATACATTCAACATATTTTAATATCGCAAAAAGACCGGAAGAGGTTTCGATAAAACAAGTTCGTCCGATCTTACTCATGGTTTCCTTTCCACCATCATCTGTTTATTACAAATGTTATATCGTGTAATCAGTGAGGAAAAGATAACATTCCAAACAAAAGCTTTAAATAATTAATGCAGTAACATGTATTCTTTATACTGATCTTCTGCACCGCATCTCGAAATGGTTGATAAAGTGCATTTGCTTCTTTGGTTGTATCAGTACTTAATTTAATTATTGCTATACGCATATATTTCATACAGTTATAATAAATACTTAAAACGAAAACAATATCGACAATATTCTTCTTCAAATGCTGCTCAGAGAGTAGGGCAATAAAGTATCGATTAATAAAATTCAATGAGATTCTTAAAAAGTTATACACACATACTTAAAGTACATGATTTCATGATCAAGGCTGCCATAATGTCACATCGTAAATTTATCAAAACACTTTCGAATGTATACAATTACTAGAGATAATATGAAAATACTTGATTTGGTTGAAATTTTTCAGTCTGCGAGTCTTCTTAATTGAAAATTTGTCAGTGCAAAATCGTCTTCCTACACAGATATTAAAATAGTTGACTTCCGTATGCTTCATGGGTATCAATGCTATTTGCTATTACAAATAGATCGTACTCCATTAACATTCGCATGCTACCGTAATTTTTTTTACATTAATTCGCGCTTATATAATTAATTTCAATATATAAAAAATGCAAAACCGAGATTCGTATATAAGATTATATAAAAATCTCCGAAATAGGAGATTCTTATTTGTTCAAAAAGTTAATATTTAGTTTTATGAAATATTAACTTATCTAGGTGACTAAAATGTCATCATCGTTTACGTTAAATGCTTGTTTATCATAAATATCTATTTTTGGATGAACAGCAGTTGAGTAAAATGAAAAACCGAACTTTCTGACGTTTTTTAGGGTGCACACTCATCTCGTGTAATTTCAATAAATGCCTGCGTGGTGTGCCCTCATCAATCGGTCGAATACTTATTTGGTCGATTGTGAGATTACGCTACAATGAAGTTTAATAAAAAATTTATAATTGCTTCAGAAGCTTCAAGCTTTTTACTTAGTAATTTTGTTATTAAATATGGAACACGCGCAAGGCACAATACTTTCAAGCTATCACACGTGTTAGGATGAATTAATATCTTTCCTTTCAGAAATTAGATAATTTAAATACAGAGTTAGCACCAGTCCAATTTTGTTAGAATGAGCAAGTATCATCCCTATAAATCGGACTTTTTCACAAGTCACATTCATAGCTGCAAGAAAAGTCGTTCATACATTCCTTCCTCCAACTTAAAGTATATAAAAACTTCTTATTTTAATTATCAAAACATTACAATTAAAATGTAATTAATATTAATACCATTATAAAGTATAATTAATTCATTTCACTGAGAATCAACAACCATGTCCTCAGTATTCGTATTAATATTACCGAACTGCAATATGTATAATTTGAAGCTCTAGCATTCATGTAAATAATATTATCAAATATAAAAGCTGCACGACATGTGAGTGTTGTAAAAATTGATTTCGACGTGTCGCATATAAAAAGTATATATCTTACTACATACCTACATATATGTATAACCAACTCCATAAAATATACAATATAACACACTGTTTCCCGTTTGCACCAGATATTTCTGTGTCAAATGTCATAGTACTGTAAAACAGTATTAATCTAACTCTCACTGCAATAAAACAACCTCTTGCAATCATTCTTTTCTTTTTTCGTATTGTCTTTAAATGTTTTTTTTTTTTGTCTTATTATGGTACCTAATGTTAAACTCTGAAGCTTCATGTAAAATTATGAAGGAAAGTTATACAAGGGCAACGTTAGCATTAGTATCGTCACTTGCAGAAGTAAATATCGTTAATGCTTTTAATATTAATATGTTGTTATTTAGGATGGTTAATTTCATATATTCATATCGTAGAGGTGTGGAGGAGCACCTACCACTGAAGGCATCTGACAACCGCGTCGAACTAACAGTCGAACGGATGGTCCACCGTTTCGTATTATTTCAATAGCTTCTGTATGTGTCATATTTTTCGTATTAATTCCATTTATTTCAATTATTTGGTCTCCAACCTAATAATTTCATAAAAATTATTTATGCCATAAATTATTACATATTCGTAACGGTTTACTTACTCTTAATCGATTATCAATAGATGCTGGACCATTTTCTGCAATTTGTAAAACAAATAATGGCATATTTTGAAATTCTCGCCCTCCGCGAATGCTAAAACCAAATCCTCTGGTCCCACGAGTTAATTCAACAGCATGATATTGACCTCCATCTCCATCACATGTTGGTTCATCCTATAGTAATTTATTTGATATTGTATTTATATTAGATTACATATTACTATTACGTATTGTTTCAAAGTTAAGTAATACCTTTTGAGATAGAGATGTATTACTACAACAATCATCAAGAGGATACCCAATTGTCAAAGTAACAGAATAACCTGAGTCTTTAATTAAATTCACAATGTCTTTATGACAAACATTTGTAATATCTACATGATTGACTGCAAGAATATGATCCCCAACATTCAGTCGTCCGCACCTTTCCGCAGGTGATCCTTCAATTATTCTACCTATTGTCGAACCGGCTTTATTAACTGAAGAAATAATAACGAAACCAAAACCTTCATTTTCCATTCTAGTGACCGTCACATCGTAAGGATATTGGAGATTCATTTGTCTATTATATGGAGCTTGAAGATTTTCTGGAAGATGTTCTTGAGTGTTAATTCTACGACGAATTCCTAAAGTGACTCTACCATTCTGAGCGGCGGCTATCATTAATTGGACAACGTGATGATGTGACGAATTCATAACGCTTTCACCATCGACGGACATAATTAGATCACCTGTATTTAACCTGTTATCTAAGTCTGCTGCACCACCAGGTACTATATGTCCAACTGAAACCTGCTGACAATTACATTATCAATATTTTTGACTTCCCTTAATCGAATATATTAGCAACATTTTAACTCACTTGAGATCCTTCCTCGGTACCACCAACTATTCTGAATCCAAACCCCGTGTCTTGCCTTACCAGAGTTACCAATGTTTCTATCCATTCTATATCAGGCACAATAGGACATACTAACTCGTTGCTATACTGAGGATACCTAAAACATTAGTAATAGTTTTTATATTTTAACGAAGTTCCGAGTTCATTAGACTTAATGAATTCAGAATATTTACCGTGGTATCGAACTGGAATGTGGTTGCTCATGCTCAAAACTAGTAGTCTCTTTTCGTTTATCCCATATTTCACCAGTATCAACATTTTGTTCTTGACCAATAGAGTATACATTATAATCTTGTTCACTATATTGAGAATGAGATTGCGATGTATATAAATCTTTATAGTAATCTGAATGCAAGCATCCGTTTTGCTTTAACATGTTGTCGTGGTGAGGTATATCGATAGAATATACATCGTTATTTATATTTAATTTGTCACTGGTAACCCAATCCCGTTTTGCGCTATTTCTTACGGAATCATCATCTAAATTCGTCATTGTAGCAAAGTTGTCGGATAAATTTGTAATATTTGCTTTATACGGGTCACTGTAATACATGCCATGCGTGTATTCTGAGTATTTGTATCGATTATCGAGTGGATTTAGTTCGTTCTCGCTTTGTTCGTTCCAATTCGATCTGATCGCACCGGTCGGGGACTTTGGGCGACTTCTGGTATCGATAAGTGGTGTTTTTGGTCGACTTGGTACGACAGTCTTTGTTTGAGTGCTATAAATATCAGCTGTCGGTGTTTTACTTCTAAAGAAATCCTGTGAATTTTTTTCTTTTTTTTCATTCGACTTTGACGTTGTTCTCTGTACATGTATCAATGCTTCTTCATTGCGAGGACAATCTTTTAAAACTTGTACTACTTCTGAGTGACACATGTTCCTCACGTTAACGTCATTTATGTTGACTAAAATGTCTCCTTCCATTAAGTTTTTGCAACGCTGACGATCTAAAATTTTTTTCACTTTCTGACCGTGAGCAGAATCCGCTATTGTAAATCCAAATCCCATGGTGCCCTTTACAATTGCAATGCTGAGAAATTCCGGTTTGGAAGACATCGACGAATCTTTACAGTCAGTTAAATCACTGCTTTCAGACAGTAGGATATCAGTACTGCTAGGTCTTTTGATCGTATTAATTTTATCCGAAATACAAAGATCTGGCATTGAGTTAACTGATGTTGTGGCAAGGTTTTCACCATTTTGAAGACTATGTACTGGCAAGAATGTAGCATCCAGAAAATTAAAACGACCATTACTTTGCAAAGCAGGGTCTAGATCCATATACATCCTGGGATCTTCTGTTAAAATATCTGAGGAAATAAAATTTATATTTCTAGCAAGAATATGCTATTATTTAATAAGATTTTTACCTGGTGCATTGACAGCAATGGTAGTAACAACTTCTGTGTTTGGATCATTTGGGTCAAATGGCAATGGGTAACCACGACATACTTCCAACGTAACAGTTTCACCACTGCTAATCGATTTAAAAACATTTACCATTTCATTATGTGTAAAACCTAAGACACAGGTATCATTGACATATACCAAGACATCTCCTGTAACAATATTTCCAGTTTGAAGGGCTATCATCTTGGTAAGAAATTATTCTTTTTATGACTTGTGTATTACCAGTTTGTAATTTTCCATCTAACCATGCTGGACCATTTGGTACCACACTTTTAATTTGTAAAAATTCCTCTACTGAGTCATCTCCACCAACAATTGTAAATCCTAGCCCTCTTGAACTTTTTATCAAGGTTGTTCTTATTCTCTGACCTTTCAATTTGTCAGGATTTCTTGTAAAATTAGGGCTCTTCCTTTCTCCTATACTTTGTTGTGCCCGCTTGGCTTGCAAGACAGGATTTTCATATTGAGTCCTACGGTTTACATGATCAATAAAATATGTACCATAGAGAGTATCATCTATTTTCTCCCAACCATAAGGTAGTTCATCATCCAAACATTCCTCAAGAGATCTTTTTTGAAATTTAGATAATCTTGGGTCTAACCAGTGAGAAGTACCTGTATTGTGGCTGTGAAGTAATCATCAATAAAGAGAAGTAAATTAAATAATTGTTTAACAAGTGTAATCTATTCTCAGTAGTGAGTAATTTATATCATATATACTCTATAAAGTAAACTTCTCCTGTATCTGTGTAAGCTTTCTCCCAATTTGGTGGCAGAGGTCCCAATTGATCTTCTGTAGCTTGAGTACGATTTCTATTGCTTTGCTCCTGATTGGATATTCCTATATTTTGTTCAGAACCTGAATTATACAAATATGTAGGTGGAATACGATGACTAGTTTCATCATTTCCACTAATTGCTAATACCTCCTTGTCCATGCTTTCTCCTGCAATTACACACACTGTAACAACATGGGGCACACACATACCTATATCCATAAAATCAATGGAAAAAGATTATTTCTGTACCATCATTGGTATTATCAATAGATGTTGTGTCTTCTGTTTTTGTAGCCATTTTATAATTCCTTTAGCTCCACCTTAGTACCCTATTAAATGATAGTAAAATTAAGCCCAAGCAATTACAAATGCATATTAATTTTTTTTTAGTATTTAATTTATTGGTTTCCAATAAGGCACTTTACATTTCACTTAATAATAGACAACTTTAATTTACACAATAGACATTATAAAACAATGATGTGTAAAAGAAATGTACAGAAAATATTTGTAACAGACACGAGATACCGTCGGTAACGATATACTGTATCAGAATTACAGATTATATTTCATGAATTGTGACACATTTCACGCGACGTTCTAAGGCATTCTCTACGTTCCTTCAGGATTAGTTACGCGCAGCTAGTAATCGCGTTATCCAGATCGGTAGTCTTCCGACAACCGAAAACTCTCCCTTATCGTATATTCCAAACATCTGACAGATAAGGGGGAACGGAAACGTTGACAGTAAGGCGTACACAGCTCGCTTCGTCGCACCATCGCCAGTACGCCGATACTCACACAATACTCCGGATCCTGACGGACAGGTGTCCGTAGTAAAATTACATAAAGTAGAAGAGGAACACGACACACGGCGGACGTGAATGCATTCTTACGAATGCATTCACCCGAGAGAGCCTGTGCGTAGCCCACATATCGCGCATCATTGAATGCAACTTTCTATCTAGAAAAGTAACGTCGTGATTCTCGACGTAAATAAAGCTTTTTGTCGCGGTGAGAGACCCGTCTATGGGTCTCTGCTTTTCTCTCCTACGTTAAAACCTTACTTTCCATCTCTCTCGTTGAATCATGCACGATTGCGGCTGCACGAAATTCACCAAGTAGAAAATAACGATAGCACGGACTAGGAAAACATATATTCCGCAGATAGTTTTTTTCCAACGGATCTACTTACACTGATTTCCCTCGGTACAATTCCCGATTGATTCAACCATCGTGGCTCAGCCGTAAAAACGGGCTGAAATATTTCGGCACTGAATCACTTCGGGACCGCGGAAATGCTCATCATTTTCGAAATGATAATGGAGTGAAACGTACTCGCGCTCGTAGCACAGCTACATCACACACAACACTGCACCGCACGCAACCGAGGCATTTAACCAACGGCTGCATACAGGCATCATCTTGCGGTTCGATCATGCACTAGTTCATGGCGCGATATTCAATCGTAAAATGCATTATTCATAAAAATATTATTTATATCGAGGAGTGGAAGGGTTACGACTAAATTTCACACGGTAAATATCTTTTTACAATTCACTGTTGCATCGTACAAAAAATATTTGTCTGTGTAATTCATCTATCACAATTTCACCATTGACATTGTAAAATAGAAAAAAAAAGTGGCAGTGTTCACTCCGTCTTATGTAATCGCTATAATTGGATCTATTGAGCACGAAATACCTTTATACCATTTACGTAAACTCGGTCAATCGTCATATTTCATTTCGCATCGTCGACAAGATACGCAGTATCAAAGTTGAATGAAGTTATAATCATCGATGACTTTGTATCTATTTTCTCGATAGTGTACTAAATCATTCAAGAATTGCATACTGCTCTCGTTGTGCAATTTGGTTAGAACTTCAGGCAACGGTGTGATTCCAGCGGTATTGGCAAGATCGTTGTAATAATCGCCCTGTTTGAATCCCATCATGTGAAAGTGCTTTCTACGCAGGCCTTCTTTCTTCCGTTTTTCCAACTCTTCCGCCTCCTCTCTCAACATGTCCGCCTTAGAAGGAAAGTCTCTCTTGCCACACCAATATTGCAGGACGAATCGAACCTTCGATCAATAGTACAATGAGTCACACGTGAAAACCGTAAAGAAAAAATATGCTTTCGTCGTAATATCAATTTTCATTTGAGTCACACCTGCAGATCGAACATGCTGAAAGCGCAAACATAAAAAGGAAGACCGACCAAGGCGAGGGTGGGATTTTCGATCGATACCAGATGTTTCCATAACGGTGTCACCATATTGGAATCTACACGTACTCCGCATTTTTCGCTCAAGAAGGGGAAGCTGTACTTGTATCCTTCGAATTCAAATGAAAAATACCAATAAGATTATTTTTTAACAATTAAACCAATTTCTTAACAAATATACCTGTACAATAGAAAATCACATCCACTTGTTCGTTCGTTCCATCAGAGAAGAGAGCACCGTTTTCAGTGAGTTCTTTTACATCTGGTTTCTAAAAAAAAATTCCAGAAAATCTTTCATCTTTGTACTCACATTTTTCTTTTCCATTCTTTTTTTGATTAAAGATATTCACCTGAATAACGTTATCAGGAAATACAGTACCGATAGGATCGTTCAAGTGGTGACTTAAGAACACACGCTTCGCTCTCCTCGATATATCCAATGCTAAATCCATTCCTGTAACACCCATCAAGAATGTAGAAACATATATCGCGTGACGTAATACTACGTACCCGAAGGACCTGCGCCAATAACAATTACAGCCTTATCGATGAAAATATCTGGAACCCTGTAATCGTGGCTGTGCAATTGCTCTCCCTTGAAATCCATCTGACCTTTCAAATTTGGCATACTAGGCTGGAAGTAGTGACCGTTGCACACCATAACCGCGTCGAATGATTCTACTAGGATCGTGTTTTTCGCCAGATCTTTCACTTTGATCTCCCACTTCCGGCTACCTGACGATGGTTCCACTAATTCAACGTTATGGAGGAACTGCAAAGTGAACCTACCAATATTTCCTATCCAATGCAAAATATGCAGTATAATATATTAAAAACAAAAGGGGATATAATACCCGAATATGCTTGCGAAGATTAAAATGATCGCAATATGAGTTTAGAAAGTTGAGTATTTGCGAGCGCGTCAAGTAACTCTCAGGAGTGTCCGAGACTGGATAATCAGGGTATCCCATCACTTCTTTAGGAAGATTCGTTCTGTATGGTACAAAGAATCGAATGCACTATTAAATATTAGGATACGTGTGCATTTGAGAATAAAGTTGCGAGTTGCTCTCGAGAGTCAAAGTCGGATGTGAGAATCAAACGTGCCCTTGAACTAAATTATTCTTGCGATGGACCATGGCTTATCGAAAAAAAATATTTGACACCAAGTTTCAACCCTGTATCTCAACCAGGAGAGTAGTTACAAGGAAAATTCGGATTATCAACTTTTGCTCTATTTTCTCTATTTAGTGGGCGACTCTCGAGAGTTAAAATCAGTATGTAGCCGGTGGACGAAATGTAGAGAGATTGTAAAATTAGCAATTCGCACATTATAAGGAATCAACTTAAAATTGGTTCTTCCATTGCACTATATTTAAAACAATTTTCTGCGTCTTAATCGTTAACAGCTGCAGGTTAATTGTTACCAATACGCGAATTACTATCGAACAGAAGGCGACAGAGGCTTAATACCGTGTAGCTTAAACGAAAGATTGTAAGCAGAAACTTTTAAGTATAAATTGACAAATGATGGACCACCCTGGTTTAATGCTTTAATCTACGATCTCACTGTGTCGCTTCCACCGACTATACTCTCGAGAGAAACTATCGTAAAAGTCTCTCAGATGCACACATACCCTTAGATAAAATAATACTGAAAAACAACAGTTTAATATAAATTTCACATCTCTTTGCAGATATAACTTGCCTTAGATTTTTGTACATACTAGTGTGTATCGGTAAACCGTATCGATCGAAACCAGTTTCTTCCCTGTAAACCCATGTACCGCCTACTTGATCTGTTTTCTCGTAGCATACTACTTCAGTGTCGTATGTACCGGAAGTGCAGTGTCGTAGGGCAGCGAGACCAGCGGATCCAGCACCGATCACAGCGATTTTCATACTGGTTTTAGGGTTTCTATCGAAATCTGTAAAAATGCGATTTTTTTTACTCTCGATAACTCTCTTATAATTTTTCTTTCTCTTTCGCGTCGTTCTGTGTTCTGATTGTTCGATAAACGTTCGAGTGTAGGATAGATTAAGAATAAATCACACGATTCGAACACTGTTGTCACTTGTTGATTTTGGAAAAATAGAAAATTCGTACGGTACATGGAAAAGCACGAATTGAATCGTCATCGATATCTCGTAACGCGCTGGTACACACGGTCGAGTTACAAATGGGAAAGGTGCAACGATTGAAAGTTATACGAACACGGGCATTCCTTTTTTTCTTTTTCTCTCGTATAGTAACACTTTCCTTGCTATTGCGTGACTTTCCCGCGTCGAATACCATATCGAAAGCATATGGTTTTATCTACGCGAAAAACCTTCCGATGGAATACTGAAAGGTGTCTATATACTGGTAAATAATCAATTCTTTAATATACGTCTACACTCGTTCTTTCACATGTTTAACAAAAGGCATGATATTTACATTAAGCACACTCGACTCGATGAAACTAAGTAGAAAGTAAAACGATGTGAATATGTGTGGATTAGCTAAAATTTTCTTCAGATGTAGCGAAATTCGAGTTATGTTAATTAGACGTGCGTGTGTGTGTGTGTGTTTTTTTACTCACGAATGGGTAAAATGAGAAATAGCCGTGTGCGGTTTGGTTTCGCCAGACGGAGTAGCCGACGTATTGCAGTCAGTGAAGAAATACGAAATGAACGATCGTGAAATAATCAGGAAAGTCGAAGTGTATCGTACGAATGGAGGCTGCTACTGATAACAAGGCCGTCGTGTATTTTATACGTTTGCTGTATAAGGAACTAAAGCCTGTAAAATTCATGCTACAGGAAGTAGTGACAATTAACGGCCTTGTGCAATTCCATGAAAGTCTCTCGATCGGTTGCATTAACCCTGAAATGGTTAATGTATTTCTAACTATACCGCAGACGATAGCTTTCCTCGTGCTACCGAATCGTCTGTAATTTCAAGAATTTACAAATGACATAGTCAGTTGTAGAATATATTCTTCACGATCTTTATCATTTTTAACGATATCTTTTCGAGATAGGTAAAGTGTAGGATTTGTAGATAAAAGTACACAGCTAATACGTTCTAAGCAATGGTATTATGTATTTGGAACAGTAGTTTCGACAATTTATATTTCACACTTTTTTTCTTTCTTTTGTTATCGTGTTTTCATTCCAAACATTTCACAGATAAAAAAAAGTCGAAGACCGATAACAACGCTGAATGGCCTTAACGTCGTTGCAGCATCTTTCAAGTTTACCAGATAACAGCGTTGCACACAATCAAGTTCCTTAGTAGATATCTTTCTTATTCAAACACATTGCGACATGTTCAATTAGAATATTTTTCTTCTAAATCAACACGTTCGTTGCCATGTGAAGATCGACAGCACGCTGGACAATACATTCTGGAACGCATATGCTGCAATCGACGGTAGCGAACGTGTTAAACTAAATTAATCGAACGAAGTTATGTTCGTCGAGAATTTTGTACTTGGCGTTTCGATATTCTAATATGTTATTGAAAACTCGCGTATAACAATCGACAAAGATATTCGAAATAACTGGAGGAAACGTTTTAATGTTTGCAATTTTTGCAAGATCTTCCAGATAGACATGTTGTCTATCTTTGATCACGTGGAAGTATTTCTTAGGGACCCCCTCGTTCGTACGACTTTTCAATTCTTCATTCTCGTCCTTCAACATATCTTCTTTAGAGGGAAATTTCTTCTTGCCGCTCCACAATTGCAGAACAAATCGTACCTTCGATAAAAAAAAAAGAAAAATTGTAAGTTCCCTTTAAAGAGTATAAAACCATTTGGTTTTTTTTTTTGTAATCTTACTTGTACATCCCACACGTTGAAAGCACAAACATGAGATATAATGCCGATGAAAGCAAGTGTAAGATTTTCGATCGACACAATGTGCTTCCATAATGGCGTTACCATTTTTGAGTCTACTTGTACCCCGCATCTTTCGTCCAAAAAGGAAAAGTTGTACTTGTATCCTACGATCTTTTTTACAGTAGAAAATTGCATCGATCGATTCGCTGGAGCTATCTTCGAAAAGAACGCTTCTTTCGGTTAACTCTTTCACATCTGGTTTCTAAAAGATTAAAAATTTAAATAACAGAATAATTCTTTTTCTTTTTACGTATGTTCTTTATTTTTTCATATCAGTCACCTGAATGATATTGGCGGGAAAAGGAATGCCATTTTCAGCCTGTATATGATGACTAAAAATTGTTTTCTTAGCTGTTTTTACAATTTCCAATACCAAGTCAAATCCTGCGATTTTTCGTTAATAAGAAAATTTTAAGAACGATAATTTGGATAATTTGAAAAAAAAAAGAAAAAAAGAAAAATGATGGAGATTAATTTACCAGAAGGACCGGCGCCAACAATGACCACCGTTTTGTCACTGAATACTTCAGGTACTCTGTAGTCGTGACTATGTAACTGTTGCCCTTGGAAAATATCTTGACCCTTTATTTCTGGTATATTAGGGTTAGAAAAATGTCCGTTGCATACCATTACCGCGTCGAACGACTCAACAGTTACAATATTCTTCCGCAAATCTTTTACCCTGACCAACCACTTGCGATCCCCATCTATCGGTTTCACTAACTCAACGTTATGCAGAAACTGAAAGAGATACACTTTCCGTTACTATTACCCTACACTGATTATACATTGTGATGAAAGTAAATTACTCGAATATACTGTCGAATTTGAAAATGATCGCAATAAGAGTTGAGAAAGTCGAGAATTTGCGTGCGATATATAAAACATTCAGGTACATCCGGAATAGGGTAATCAGGATATCCCATCACTTCCTTCGGAAGATTCGTTCTATATGATAGAAATACTGTATAGTATAATATAGTTGGCTAAGAGACTTCGTTCATTGTAAATATTACCTTAGACTTTTATACATGCTGGTGTGAATTGGCAAACCATATTGATCCACACCAGATTCTTCTGTGTATACCCAGGTACCTCCTACCTGAGCTGTTCTCTCATAACAGATTACTTCGTTGTCGAAAATATCAGATGTAGAGTGTCGTAGGGCCGCAAGTCCAGCGGATCCAGCACCAATTACAGCGATTTTCATGTTTATTCAAAGTTTAACATACAACACGTATATATTTTACTTTAATTCTGATTTAGCTTAGAATAATGGTACATTACTTCTAGTCACAAGGGAAATTGTGTTAATTATTAAAAATGCAATACTATTTATATGTTTCTCACAGTAACGGGTAAACTAGTTAACGAAGATGATGTTTAATACATAGAAAACAGAATCGAAATAACTTATGTTTTCTTGTGCCAGTATATATAAACAGTCGAATTGTTCAAAGGGTTACTTATTTTGATACAGGGGTCATTTCGTATCATACGTATTTTCTATAAATAAAAATGAACTCGAGAGAATTTATTACAGTAACAATCGTGTTTTCACTTAATAAAGTTGTGTTCGTAGAATACACGTAAGAAACAGTGATAACGAAACATCTAAGATTTCTTCTTTTACGGTTCCATTACATAAGTATGACGAGAATTTCATTTTTGATGTGTCAGGGTGTTTGTGAAATAAAATAGCCACGTAAGATCTATATGGAAAAGAAATATATTTTAAGAGTTTCTTTTAATATAATTTTTTACATTCTGATAACATTCTATTTACACATTTAATTACAATTAGATAGATCTGAAGTTCGAGATTTAAAATTTGAGAATTGGTCCTTGTTAAACATGATCATGAAAATAATGGAAATATTTAATAGTCTTATTTTATATAAAATAAACGTGTATGTATGTATTTCCCACGATTTTGTACTTAAAAGATAGAAATTTTAAAACAAATATCTATTAAATGACAGAAAACCTTATTATATATACACAGAATTTAGAATTCTTCAATGGAAGAGGTAGATTATTTATTATAATTGAAACTATCGTGTAGAATAGAATTCAAGCTCCCACTTATTTCTGTATAGCATATACAATTGCATTGCAGCTGTTGCATCTTCAATTGAATTATGCTCCCCTGTCTGTATTTCTCTGCCTAATAATTCATGTGTAAGCTTCTTTAAACTAGGTGTATTTCCTCTAGATAATTTTTTAAAGGTTTTAAACCTAGAAGTATCACGTAGGTGTTTCCTTGGATGAGACAGATATAATACATCAAGATCATGCTTTAATGCATGACCAACTAAAATACGGCCTTTTAAAATATCTGCTACCTCTTTTTGAACAACCTCAAATTCTTCTCCATCTTGAAGATTATGAGGCCTAATACCACTAACTTCAGTTCTGTAGTCTTGAACAGGTTCCCTTGGCTTTACGTATTTATCATATACACAGAAGCCATGCCGGTTCACAATAGACACTCTAGCTATCATACTTTCAGTGCCATCCCCTATGCCTACCATTTCACAATCCATTGCTACCTGTTTTGTTAATTTCTTTTTATTTTCATCAAAACCTTCTTCCTCAATAGTTGATGATACATGATCTCCATTCACCACAGATGGATGATGCTTCTTCCTTGACTTTTGAGGTGGAGATGACTTTTTCTTAATATTCTCTTTACCAGAAGTGTCTGAATTCAATGGTGGAACATTAAATACTAAATTCTTAAATATCTCCCAATTACGACCGGAGGCATTTCGTTCCGTGTGTGGAATCATACGCTGAGTATTTTTTCTACTTTTTTCATCCATAGTTCGCTTTGTAGCAGACTTATTAGAACGACATTGCTTTTTCTGCTCCTTGGTTTTTCTAAAAGCACCAATGAAAAAAATCATTTGTAATAAATATAAATATACAACATTGTTTTTAAACAATAAGTTACCTGTCCTAACCTCTTCATTTAACACGTGTATAAATACACATATACGTCTTCAAAAAGATGCTACTTTTATCGAATTATAAAATATACTCTATCTATTTTCAAACTAACATAAAAATGTGCAGATTTTAAATTAAATTAGTTGTAAAATGTTAGTTAATATGTCAACTTAAATATGGCGGCACAAATTCAAAACATTTGTACGTTTGGAACTAAAATTCAAGCGTTCTTTCTTTCTCAAACGTACGTGATTGAACAAAGAGGCTATTACATATCTATAGATAAAGTATTATATATAAAAATTATGTTTCCCACTCAATAAGAATCAAAACCAAACAGATATTTTAACGCATACTAAGTGTAAAAAACATTAAACATTATTTATTTGGTGTATACCTCGGCATTATGTTCGTTCAAATAAAAAGTAGGGGTAACTAACAAGAAAACGACGCCTGTCTATATGTTTAATTAATGCAAAAGCATTTCCTACCTTATGAAGAATACTATAACAACAAAACATACTGTGAAAACTAAAGGAATCATTATACTAGGATACTCGAAAAATATCCTAGAGTTTACGTTTGCCATGTTTGTACTGATGGATCGTTTTTCTCAAAGATGTGCGTAGTTCAACGGTTACCTCGTATGGAATATGAATAACTGTATCTATTTCAATTGTACATGAATTTTTGAAAGTTTGAAAGTAAGAGAAATGTATGATGATAGTAATAGTACGATCAAAGATGCTTTTCAAGAACCTCGAAAAAAATTTTGGCTGGTGAGTTTTTATATACTGTCAGCAGTATTTAAGTCATGCGTGATTAACCTGTGTCATTTTAACCAACGTTTAATGACATTCTTATTTGTTGAATTTCCTCGATTTCATGTATTAAGTATTCCATTTTTTATGTTTACTTTAAATAATAAATTATCGGTGACATGTAATATATTATTTTAATTTCCAATGCTTAATTAATACTTCTACATAATATTTGTGTTTTTAAAATTGTAACATTTTGCAATATTTTAAATTAGCGGTCAAGAAAACGTACGAAAAGTGATGCTATCAGTGTCAGTTCAATGGACATATCTATTGAATCAGATATGGGAAAAAAGAAAAAGAGAAGAAGAATTACAGAAGTGGCCAGTAGTATTTTTTCCTCTTCTACTTTAGGTAGCAAACAAGGAAATACACTTCATAGATCTTTCACAGTTCAACCAAACACCACAGATTTATCCTTTGGGGATAATGAAACAGATACAGGAACATTAAAGAAAAAGTATGAATGAAACATTACATATATTTTTGATAGCTACAATGATATTTATTTATTAACTTTATTTGTTAGACACAAGGAAAAGATTGAAAACACTAATAATTTTACACTTAAAAGTTGGGTACTTGATGTGGCAAAAACAAGTACCAAAGATAGACCAAATTATGCCTTAAGCAAAAAAGAAGTGAAAAGACAAGAAGCAATTTATGAATTATATTGTGGAGAAAATGTGCTTGTTAATGATTTAAGTGTACTCAAAGACTTTTACTATGAACCACTGGTACCCACTGGTATTTTTAATTCTGATGAATTAAACACACTTTTCGGTGGTGTAACACATCTCATTGAAATACATAATAGATTAAGAAATGAATTGGTTGATCTAAGAGACCAATATGGATATACAGAAACTGTTGGTTCTACAATATTAAATTGGGTAAGTTATAATCAAGGACTAAGATTAAGTACTCAATATAATCATCATGGACTGATAATTTAATTATGTTATAATCTTTATAGATTCCAACTTTAACAAAACCATACTTAGAAAGGTGCAGAACACAAATATGGGCAAAACATTTATTAGATGAAAAGAGATTAACAAACAAACGTTTTCAATCTTTTTTAAAAAAACGTTTAGAATCTCCACACTCAATTGATTTATGGACATACATAGATGTAGCAAGATCAAGAATTGTTAAATACCCCCTGTTGATTAAAGAAATGCTAAGGCATACTGCTACAACACATACAGATTATACATCCTTAAAAGAGGCTTATGACTTGATATCCAACTTACTTATTGATATAGACAATATTATGGGAAATGCAGAGTGCAAATTAGCTCAGTCGAAAATTAATGTAAAATTGGACTATGATTCTACTAAGTGCATTGAAAATGCAACAGAATTAATCACTCAAGGCCAGCTTAAAGATACAAGGGGAATGGTAAGCACATATTTGGTGCATTTTATGTTCATTGAATGAATGTATAAAAATTTATAATTGTGATTTTTAGAAAGTTCAATGTTTTCTTTTTGATACTGGCTTTGCAATAACTCGTGGTACAAGATCTGTAAATAAAAGATACAATTTATCTTTTCCTGTTATACCCAAAGAACAGATCTGTATAAGTGCAGATGAGACATCTGATACAAATGGTGGATTTAAAATTGGAGACCACGTTTTAGCAACGGAAGATGGACATGGAAAAAGGCATTGGATTGATTCATTTAACAAAATTAATAAAACCAATATTAATTCATTAGAAACTGCGATTGATATCAATGAAAAGGAAAACCAGCAAATGTCGACACCATTGAAAAGTCGATCTACGAGATCGTCCATGAATAAAATAAATGAAAATCATTTTTCATTGACATTGAAAAGAAGTTTTTTAAAACAAAAACGTAACAGCACTGGTATTGTTTAGCGATAATATTTTTACACTTCATTTTGAACTACCTTTTTTATGCTCATGTATTACTATATATAAGTAGGCATAAGATTCTGGTTTGGGTCCTTAGAAAATGTTTAAATCAATCGTACGAAGAACATTTTTTAAAGTAACTAAATTTCTATGGTTAAATTCCCAATATGCTTTAATGAATGCATTCCAGTTTCAATTTAAAAGAGCATAGTTTATATTAGTGTATGTACTTACCTATGTATTATTGACACATTTTGAAAGAATTAGTACTAGTGTAAAATATATATGTATATACATATATATGATTGCATAATAGAGGTGCTGCTAACATGAAAGTAACAATACATAAGCACGTGCTGGTTAAAGCATGAACTAAATATTTCTAACAAATTTGTACAAATATTTTTGATAGTAATTGTAAATTAAGAAGAAGTAACCACTTGATGTAATTATAAATGCAATTTATATAGATTATATTTAAAAATGAAATTATTTTTTACGAATATTTTGAAGGAGAACATAACAATAAGAACAGGAAGTTGTATTTAATTTTTATTAAACACAATTTTATTCTCATAACATTTGTAATAAAATAATTATCCACTTATTTTACATGGTTTTAAAATACTTATGGTTTACTAGGCTTCATTGAGTTTCCGTCCGGATAACGTTTTTTAAAGGCTTTAATGAGTTGAGGATCAATCAAGTGGACTCCATCTACTTGATTGCCTAATGTGATCCAATTAGGTTGAACATTATGCGGTCGACCGAATAATTCTATCTTTCGCGTTCCTGGGCTCATACGTTCGATGATTCCATAGATTTCGTCTGGTTTGTGACTGGTTGCACGAACTTCGGCCACAATAACATCACTATCTAAACCCCGATTAATTCTTGGATTTCCTTTCATACCGACCAAACAATGTTCTTTACCATGATTTAACCAATGACCCGTTCTGCCTGTTCTTATTATCCTTTGCAATTGATTAGTCTTCACCCATATGATTTCATCCACTCTCTCATATCCCCATAATTGCAAGCATTCTCTACCAAGTTCCATTGCTCTCCCTGTCACCCATAAAAATAGAAGACCTTCATCTTGAAGTGCAGGTATACCTAATTGCCTCATTTCATCATCTGACATGGTACCATATGGTAACTCCATATGGATATCCCATGGAGGATCAGCCATTATAACAGCAAATTTACCCAGTACAGTCATATCAAGATAACGCAAATCACACTGTATCCATTGTGGTGGATAAAGAGTCAATTCACTACCTAAGGATCCACTAGGAGTTGGACAAGCAGTATTGCTACCATTTTTACTATCTACTGTTAAACCTTTATTTACTGTACTATTACTTGCATTATCTGCTTCATTTGATTCTCTTGGTTGAGTTGTCGGTCCATCCACTTCATAATGAACATACCTATGTAATAAAATGTTTAAATAAAGGAAAGATTGTGAATCCTTGCTATACTTAAAGAGTGTTTTGTCCAGAATACATACTTGCATGTATCCATATGAAAGCAAGTATTAAGAAAACTGCAGTCACCCAAAGATTCATCTGTATGACTTTGAATAATTTTTTTAAAATGAAGTTTTTTGCATTTTTCTGCAAATCCTGGCCCACCATTTAATTTAACACAATCTACCCTTGTACCATGAGGACAAAACTCCATAACCTGAGCTCCTCCTTGAGACCGAAATCTTTCAGCCAATGATTTTTCTTTAGATGTTTGCTTAGATAATAAATCTAAAATTTGCTCTCCAACCTTTTTATTTTCCTTCTCCCTAATTGTAGGCATTGATATAAGGGACATTATATCTTCTGTATTCTTTTTATCTAATTTAGGCTGCTTCTCTGCAGGCACATAATCGTTTAATTCAGATGCAGATGTTTCTGCACTTTCTGGATTTTCTGTATCATCTGACTGAGATTGATATGATGATTGTGATTCTGCCACTGATAATACTGTATATCCAAAAACACCATTTTCTGTTACCTCTTTGATCCTAAAAAGGCATTCAATAACATCTTTGCATATGATACTAAAATATGGGATAATGCAGAAACTTACTAACTTAACAATATCTTGTGCTGCAAGCTTTTCTAAAATTTTGTGAATATCTGAAGATGACACATCTGCATTAAGATTTTTACGTAGTTGATCTATCAGTTCTGCAGATGTGATTGGTAAATTAGGTAGTGATTCATGTAAGATGCATAACACATCCCTTTCATATTCACTATGGTCAGATCGTTGTGAGTGTCCCATTGAGTCTAACAAATAGTTATATTACACTTTTAGCACTTATTTGAAACTTGAATTCCAAATATATAGAAGCACTTAACAAAATTGAAATAATTCAATTACCACTGGCAAGAGGTGATTCACTTGTCAAGGTGGATGATACTGGTGTTGCAGAAGTAAGAGTAAATAATTCATGTCTTTCGCGTTTTCTTTTCTGCAATTTTTCTCGTAGACTGTTTCTTTTTATTTTAATAGCCTGAATCTCTTCGAACGCGTCTGACATGTCTTTATGACAAATTGTTTAACACAAATATACATCAGTGTATGAGAAATATCTGCATGTTATAACTTAACGTAAAATTAGTGGAACACAAATCGAAAAAATTAATTTTTACATTTACGACCAAAGAAAATTAATATTTACCTTGTGATACCGATCAAACCCGTTTACGACGCTCAGAAACACATTTCTATTAAAAAATTGTAGCATATGTAAACTGCTAGCGATCTTACAATGTGAAACCTAACCTAATCTCATCAACCTAACTTTAACCGAAAAGTTAAAAACACATGGCCGATTTGTCAATTCGGTACGTACGAAGTGAATTAAAAAATTGTGATTAACAATTGTTATTAATATTATTAGTAAAGATCGTTAGGTATTTTTAAATATTTATTTCTTAAAATTTACAAAAAAATATATGTATATATAAATAATACTACGGCGCATTATTTTTTATTGAATATTTTGTATTTAGATGGCAGTAGAACATAGAATGGGCCCGAAGGAAAGAGCAGTAGATTTTTGTCCTTACATAACAGAGGTTATGTACATGAATGGTGCGTTATTTCATTTATCTCTTTTTATATTTTTATTTAAATTATTTTGTAAATATTTTGTGTAATACTTTTTTAGAAGATTTAACTAGTAGCGAGATTGCCAACGAATTAGAAGATTATATGGAAGAGCATTTCATCACAGAACTTGAAGATGATAGTGCAATACAAGTTGCAGAAGATTTATTGAAATTTCATCGTTATTGTACCGAAAATAATGCAAATGTACTAGCGACAGAGCTTGAGAAAATACCACCATTACAGCCATGGCTTCTCACAAGTGAACCAATGCATATGGTTCAAACTACCTGTCATCTGGAAAGTGGCAGTTCAGAAGATGAAAAAGAAACTCCTAGTGATATGGAAGTCATAGGTGAATGGACAGAAGTAAGAAGTAGGCGGAGAAGATAACTACCAGGTTATGACTCTTCAAATGGTACTCTTTTATTTCTTTCTTTTTTTTTTTTTTTTTTACAAAAGGTTGGATTAACAAAGAATGTACAAACTACTGTTTTTTACAGTACATGTGCATTGTTCTTGCAGTTGCAATCCATACTCTAAATTCTTGCATTCAAATACTTATCTAAGCAGTCTTTTAGACATTGTCAAATTTTATTTGGCAGTTCTAGTTGCAGTATCTAAAAGAAAGAGAGACTATTGAAACACTTGAAATAATGTTAATAAATAATTTTCAAGTAACTTTCTTTCTTTCTTTCTTTTTTTTTTTGTCATAACATCACCTTTCTTACTCTGTGACAGAGGAACATTACAATATCCATTGTGTTCCCTTGTAACAGTTTCTTTTTTCTCTTTACCCACTCCTTGTTCAGGACCCAATATGCTTAAGATTACTGGTAAAAATAATAGTCCATGAAACAGACCAAATATCACTACACACGTGAATAACTGAAACAGTAAAAGTGTTTTGTAATTTTCGACAAAATTCAATTACACTCTTTTAACGAAATTTTTTATGTATATATCTTTTAAACACCTTAAAGAAAGTACTGAAAAGATAAGCCTCGCTAGAACCTAGCAAAACGAACGCTAGGAACGTACTTAAACCACCGTTAAACACAGCTGGACCAATAATAGAAAGTGTTGCTATTGCTCGTTCTGAAACGGTAATTAATAACGAGTGAACTGGATTATACGCTCTCCATTCATTCATTTCATATGCTAAATTGTACTGTCATTCACCATTTTTGCTGCCCTTTGTCCGTAAAAATTCCAATCCCATATGAGCGGCATAATCGACAGCTAGTCCCGCGCACAATAGTATCATAATACTCGAAGACATTTCAATGGTCAGATTTAGGAAATACATAGCACCTAACAAGTCGATAAGAGTGAAGAAAACGCAACAAATCACCCAGAATGAAGCTCGTAAATTTCGAAGAAATATTACGATCACTATCCCGATTGTCAGTATCTCCAAGCACAAGTTCCGTGTCAATTCTTCTCCTATAACCTGTAAAAAAATAACAACTAAAAATTGTAACAAAGAAAGAAAATTATGGTAAAGGCTTTCGTTGTACTTTATTCGCTGTCCACGAAACGTAATCAGGTGAAAATATAGCGATGTAATCGAGACCCTGAGAGAAATTCGTAGCTTGAACCGTCTCTCTGATGGATTGCATCGCTTGTATTTGCTCGGACGCTGTATTAATCATAATGTGTTGTATAGGAATTTGTGATGTCTATAAAAAAAAAAAAAAATAAACAAAAAGGGAACATAGTCTTCTTAGAATGTCAAATAATTTTTAATATACAGTTATATTATAGTCTCCAGCTGGTAGTTTATCAAAATGGATATCCTTAATGTATGCCTGACCCTCCTTTGTCAGGAGCAAATACTCTGTTAGAATATTATAGTACTCCTCTTTACTCTCAATATCACCTATTAAAATTTCAATTTTAGTATTAAAATTGAGCGTCACCTTTGTTAGTAGTGTTCAACCATTTTTCATAGGCAATGAACCACGGCTCGAGGGTGCCATTGTTAACGAACTGATTTTGCCCGAGTACTTCCACCAGCTTGTTAAGAGACTTACGATCTTCGTAGTAATCGACGCCAGTCATATAAATTCCAGCACGTTTACCGTACATAGGAAAATACTGTCTTAATTTATCGTTAAACTGGATCGGATAGGAGTCTTGATTTAAGTACCAAAGAGGGTCGAAATTCTGTTCCAATTGAAAAACCGCCCACGTGTTAATACAGAGGCAACCGGCAGTGATCAATAGAATAATCACTTTCGTCGTGATCTTCGTAACTCCTGGACCAATGTAATTCTCAAAGATAATCTGCTGCGTGTTCCTCTGACTACAGTCGTTCGGTTTCCAGTTTAATTTCGGACGGCAGAAACACCCATCTTTTCGTGCTTCCAGTCTCTTCTCGTCGTACACCAGACAGCTTATGAAGAATATTATTTCGTAGATGTACAAAAATAGAATTCCTAACGTAGCGAACGCGTAGAACGATCTGAGACAAGGCATCACTGTTGTAATTCCAAAGGCAAAGGCGATTACGTTTGTGAAAGAGGTCACCGTGATTGACATACCTTTAAAAATACAAATAAAAATAAAAAAGTACTCTCTATCCAATCAGAAAAGAAATTTGACAAAATAAATCCTCGTTTACCAGATTGTTGAACAGCTTTAGCGATACGTATGGGAATCTCCGCAGCTTGATCCGTTTCCGAAAGATTGTCCAAACTCTGCATGATCACGAACATATTATCAACGCCTATACCAAGCAATAGAAACGGAAGAATAGAATGTATCGGTCCGTAGGAATATCCCAAGTAATAACAAACTCCGTAAGAAGACAAAATTGCTTGGCCAACCACAGACACTCCCATAACTGATAAATAAATCCGTTGCTCCAGCGCGTTGCATTTACCGATCATCGCCATCACGTAAACCGCGATCAGAGATATCCCACAACATAATACTGTCAAGTTACTGTTCAATATTTGATGCAAAGAGTCGATGTAACTTCGCGAGGCTATCGCGTATATCTCCATTCCTGGTGGAAACGTGATGTTCGAGTGGAGAACGCGATTTATAAACTCCAACTCCCAGTCGGCCGAGTTTGGATTAGACTTCTTCAGCATCCAATTGAGGATCGTCGCGTTTGCACCCTTAATTCGACCTTTTTTGTCGTAAAAAATCCTCGAGAGCAGAGGAACGATGTCCAGGAGAACGTTGTCGTTGATCCTACAACAAATTTGCTGTAATAAATCGAAGGATGGGATGTACTTTTTTTAATTAGAGATTTACTTGTGTCTGATGGCTTTGTTCACATCCTCGAGGATCTCCTTCTTCGTCAGATTATGAACGTTCTTCATTAAACTTGTCTCCCAGAGTTGTATGATCGACTGATATATACATCCGTTTTTCAATACTTTCCTGTTCAACTCGTATAGAATGTCCTCGGTGACTTCGAGATCCTTGAAGATGTCCGTCGTGTCGTCCATGTTGAACCACGTGAAGTACCTTCAATTTCGCGAGATTCGTCATTAAAATTCAAGGAGAACTACTCCCAGATAGCACACAGACGTCTTCTGAACGTCTTAACGAAGTTTAAAGATGTTCGAAAGACGTCTGAAGAAGAAGACAAATCGAGGTGTCTTTCAGACGTTTTAACTCTAAATCACTGTGCGCTGGCTTTAGAAATCATTCGAAGACATAATTTTGTAGACATCTCCAAGTGCGCTCTAAATCACTATGCGTTGGCTTTAGAAATTTCTTCAAGACGTAATTTTTTGGACATCGAAAATTTTTTTAAAGATCTCTAAGTGTGCTATCTGAGTTAACTTATCGTATACGATCGAGAATTGATCTTACCCTGCGCACACATCTTCCCAAGTGCTATTCTTCACCACCACAGACTTCACAGCCTGTTCAATTTTGCTGATCTGAAAGCGAGATGGAACAGGACGGTTTTAACGAAACGGTCTAACTTAACGTGCGTTCAGCTCACAGATTCCAAGTGCTGGGTAAATCTGATGAGTTTTTAATTGAATCTTTCGAAGAAGGATCATGCGTTAAAGTGGAAAAGAACCTTCGCAGATACTCGTATAATTCATGATCGCCTATGTACCGAGCGCAGCACTTCCGGCTCCAAAACGTTGGGGGCCGTGACGATGATACTTTCGTATCGGAAATCGTCCCGAAAGTGTGTCTTCACCCAGTCCGCGTCTGTCCTTATCACGGAATCTTGGGGCACGAAGAGCTCGACGTCGTCGAGCTCCTCCTTCCAGAAGATCATCCCAGGCGCGCAGAGACAGTTTATGCAGAACGCCACCAACAACCATAACCAGGGCCTCTTTCCAATACTCAGGCCAATCCTGAAAGAATACGAAATTTGTCTTTTCTCGATCACGTTGAAAAATTGTTCTTCTATCGAGAATGAAGAAAGTCGAGCGTTATCATTCGAGAAGTGATCATTTTCATATACTGCTGAGCTAAGCGTTAAAGGATCCTCCTGAACGGAAGTATAGTTTGCTTAGAGCAGCTGAGTAAGAAGAAACGCGAACTAATTCGATTTACCAAAGATTCACAATGCTGTAAAAGATATTAAAGAAAAATGTATCGCTAGTTTAATTGGAGAGAAGTTCAGACGAAAAGTGGACCAATTTGAGTTTGAAAAGGAGTGCAACGATAGGAGAGATATGAAGAGAAAGAGTGGTACCAGAAGACAATTCGTGGAGAGAATTAGGTGGCGCCAGAGGAACCGTCTCCAGTTGATATAGACCAATTCGTGGAAAGCGGGCATTCTTGATTCAGCTAATTAAGAGGGTTCACGATGATCTCACCTTAAGTGGATTAAATTCTACAAGGTTCGAGCTACCAAAACTCGACCACACATGCTAATCCCATTATCTCTCAACGAGATTTATTATACTTTTCATGGCACGATCAATTGCCCGTTGAAAACAGGCATTTAGGCGCGTGGTACGATCCTGATTTTAAATCGATCCAATCGATCTTCGCTACGACGAAGACTTCGACGTAGAATACGTAGGACATTCTTTTCAAGAACATTTCCAATAATTCACCAGCTGTTTACGAAAACACGTCCTCGTCGTATTTTTGTCCGGCGTAGCAATTAGCTTCTCCGTATAAGATTACCATTAACGGACGTACATCTCAATGACAATTCGCAATCGAGGGAATCTGTTATTTAAGCGAGCTATGCGACACACGGTACGCGTTTCGGTGACAATGCAGAACGCCGCGGCTCGCCGGTCAGGAGCACCGCGAAAACGGAGATAATGCACTTCCGACAGAAGAACGCGATCATACTCAATTTGCCGACATCCGATCTATTTTTTCCTCCCGACGGGCCATTTGCATACAGCTGATTTCGCGTGCGACGGGGGCAAAAAAGGAGCAAGCTAATCGAGCGAAAAAGCGTATATTCCAGGAAACGATCCTACAAAAACGGGAACAATGTGACGATCAATTTTATTCGTTCGCAGAAGCCTGTACGAAGAGAAGAAATACAGTCTCAGTATCCAACCAGGAAGCAAGTTGATCTTGCGTAGAACATAGAAGAATACACAGGTGAAAAGGGAAAAAGACGAATGTTGTTATACAAGTATGAATATCGACGGAAAAATAGAAAGTGACGGAGAAATGATCTAACTTATGTATATAGCCCGGAAGTATCGGTGCACTCACCGGTAAAACACACGATCCGAGTTCTGATGGAGATCTAGGAGTAGATCCTTGAGGCGTTTCCACGTGATCGCTCTGTTTCCTCGTCGCGGTGGCTCCATCCTCGCGGTTCCGACGCTCAGGTCGTACGGTGACCGAATGTCCACTGCGGGTGAACGTTGGTAAGCGCACGGTTGAGTGCGGCAGCATGCATGTGACCAACGCTGGAAGTAATCTGCCACAATTATATAACGTTCGGCCCGGAGCTTCGCTTGCACGATCGCGGCTGATGCCACCGGGAGGATGAGGAGGAGCGTGGACGTAGATCACCCCTCCTATTGTCTTCGTGACCGCTCGTTTTCGTTCCTCCGTGCACTCGTTCGACACACCAGGTCCCCTCGGTTCTGTGTCTGCGGACCGATCACCTCTTCCAATGGATTTGTACATCTTTCGATAGTCTTTTTCCAGTATTCTTTGTTCTTCCGTCGTTTTGCATGTATTTTCGACGACGAATGGTCGTATGTAGGTACGAGGGTCGTTGAATAAGCAAGGAGACGGAGGTGTCTGGTTTGGAAAATATTTGAATAAGATGTATAGTTGGTGGAAGAGATATTGGGAGGTTGTGGAGGAAGGTTGTAACGTAGTAGCTATTAGCGGTATGGATGTGTGAGGTACTAATTCTTGAATTTGGAGATGGTTTAATGGAACTGTGGTGTTGAATGTGTTAAGTAGCCGTTTCTATTGATGCAGTGACATTTTGAATTACGCTCTTCTAAGGAATACTTTATGTAGTCTTCACTCAGATCTTCAGTCCTCGTTTTCTGGGATTTCTGTCACGGTGCTTTACATTTTTCTAAAGCATACTTCACGTAGTCATCACTCAGGTTTCCTATCCTCATTTCCTGGGATTTCCGTCGCGGTGCTTTACATTTTTCTAAAGTACACTTCCCGGACTCTTCACTCAGATTTTCCCTCTTCATTTTTTGGGATCTCTGTCGCGGTGCTTTACATTTTTCTAAAGTATACTTCACGTAGTTTCGATGCAGGTTTTCAGTCATTTTCTGGTCATATTTCTATCGCGGTATTTTACGTTTTGCTAAGACATACTTCACGCAGCCTTGACTCAGGTTTTCAGTACCTACTCTCTCGAATATCTGTCGATTCGCCTTTCGATATGCTTCCACATGTAAATTTCGACGCCTGAACGACATACGACCGACTATACTTTGACGCGTGACCGATTTCACGGCCTCGCTGTATCGCTTCCATCGACTATACGCATAAATTGACATCTCTGTCGCGAATTTACAACAGCTACTTCAGTGTACATAAAAAAAATACTGAAAAAATTAGGAAAAATTAGGTTACGAGGTTCTACCACATCCGACTTACACTCCAGATCTCGCTTCATCAGATTTCTTATCACTTAGCTCTCCTTTTTGTGGAGTCAAATTTCGCAGTAACGAAGAAAGGGAGACAGATGTGCAAAGTTTTCTTAGATTTGAAGGTAAAGAATTTTTTTTCTTCAGGTATAACAAAGCCGGTAGAGTGGTGAGACAAGTGTATAATTGTAGCGGGAGTTAATGTCGTAAAATGGTTCAACTGTGAGATTCGTTGAATGAACGATATTAAAACAACAGCCAGTTTCTTTCTTTACTTGTTGAATGAGCCTCGTGTACAATTACATTTTGTACAAAGAATGGTATACTTGTTTATGTAGTTTGAGATGCTTGGTAGAGCAGAGAAGAGAGCTTTCTGCATTCATCTTCGGATTATCTGATCTGGTTGGTGCTCGAGGAGAGGTGTGATTTATACGGGACGATTAGCATAATTGTGGACCACGTCGCGTGAGCATCGGGAAAGGGAATTAACTAACGGAATCTAACTGGCTATCAGACGAACCTTATTATTTCTTCGCACGCTAGCATCTTCTTTCTATTTTCGAAAATTTCTATTCTTTGAAATTTCGCTGATACAATTTTTTTTGTACCGTTGCTCCTAATTTTCTTCTTTTATTTTTTCGAAAATTTCTATCATTGAGATTACTCTCGTATAATTTCTTCGCACGCTAGCTTCTTCTTTCTATTTTCGAAAATTTCTATTCTTTAAAATTTCGCTGATACAATTTTTTTTTACAGTTGCTTCTAATCTCCTTCTTTTATTTTTTAGAAAATTGCTATTCTTGAAATTACACTGATCATAATTTCTTTGCACTGTAGCTTTTTTTTCTATTTTCGAAAATTTCTATTATTAAGATTGCGCTGATACAATTTCTCTACATACTAGCTTTTAGTCATCTTTTCCTTTTTCCAAAATTTCTATCATTCAGATTGCGCTGATATAGTTTCTTTGCACTGTAGCTTTTTTTTCTATTTTCGAAAATTTCTATTATTAAGATTGCGCTGATATAATTTCTCTGCATACTAGCTTTTAGTCATCTTTTCCTTTTTCCAAAATTTCTATCATTCAGATTACTTTCATATAGTTTCTTTGCACGCTAGCTTCCTATTTCTATTTTCAAAAATTTTTATTATTAAGATTGCGCTGATATAATTTCTCTGCATACTAGCTTTTAATCTCCTTTCTCCTTTTCCAAAATTTCTATCGTTGAGATTACTTTGATATAATTTCTTTACACCCTAACTTTTAATCTCCCCTTCCTTTTTCCAAAATTTCTATTATTAACCACGATCTACCAACGAAAAGCAATTTTCGTTAATCAATCGTTGCGAATACACCGTAGAATCGAAAAATCCACGTCTACCTAATAACGTAGCATAAGCATGATCCGTAAACAGAGAGTGATTCTCGTTGAATCAGGTAAGTGGCTCACCGGTTGTTCCATCTACGCGATTCGTGTCAATCAGTGAGCCTCATCAACAATGTCGTCGCGGCGACTGATCGTTCGAAAGGCAGTGCAAACAAAATGCTTAAACTACCGTTCGATTTGCTCCTGGTTACAGCAGAAATAGCTCGATGATCAACCTCGCATCACGGTGCAACGCGCGAATCATCGAGCATCGTGATATAGACTCTAACCGGTTGACCGAGATATTCCATTAATTAGCGCTTTTCTTCGAAAGTTCTCGCCGTGAATTAGGTAAAAGAGAAACTTGCTATGCAAATAGGGACATACAGGAACGTTTTACTTATGATTCCGCTACGGTAGCAATGTTGATTTTTCGAAGCCTGGTTCACGATCGTTCGAACGGATCGAGGAAACAAGATCGATGAAAATGGTGCATCAGTTGCGACTTATTAATTCTCACGTGAGGAATGTTCGCAACAGCCCGTAACATTGATATTGTTCTATGCGGTACACAGTTATTCCGAGACTTAAGTGACGCGTTCATGGTCGAACGAGCGAGGAAAAAGTGATTTACAAGCAGTAATTGGCGAAGAATCGACGCTTCCCAGGGATTCTATGATCCTTCGTTAACTAGACCGCACGACGTGCTATTGCTTCGAGCCATTGTGCCTCGACAACTGTAACATTCGATTGTTAAAGCGGTGCAAAGTTTTGTTAAATTAATTTTAAGTGATTCTGACACCATCGTCGTTCTTCTTAATTTCTCAGTTATCATTCTAGTATAACACGAGCCACTGCGTAGCGAGATCGTAAATTAAATCTTCGAACTATACATTCGTCCACCGACTATACTTCTGCGCTATTCTTCGAAACAAATAAACACATTTTCATTCATGAATGAAACTAACAAGGAGAGCGCAAGACCTTCGGTTCACCGATTTAGATGAAACTTTGTATACTTCTAGATTTGGTCATCTTGTTTACGAAAATACAGCATTACAAACGCAGATACTCGATAGTTTTTCATCTATTTCTAATTAAAGTCGCTACCAGAAGAAAGAAACGATCTAGAATTCCTAAAACCGTATCTTCCTCGACTCCAAGTGAAACACTCTAAATTCTTCTCTCGATTTTCACTTGCATTTCACTTTCTCTTCCTCGAATTTTATCGTCGACGATAAAAGTAACATAGGTCGTCGTGGAAAGAAAGGGTTACAATGGTCGACGTGCCGAAAGAAAGAAACGCGTAATTTGGTTCCAGGTAAGGAAGAACCGCGGGGCTGGGTCTTCAGTGGGTTGAGTGGAAGGTAGGGAGTGTACACGAAGTGAATGGCTTTCTCATCGGATCCGTGGATCTTCAGTATTCCTGGTTCCAGTCGGACCGATGGATGGTCTTTTCTCGCGCGCCGTTTCCAATACCGGGCGGATCGTCTGCCAATTCGTGGACGTTCGATCGAAGTTTATTCATTCGTGACGAGACGAAGAATTCGCGTGTGTTCTCTTACCGATTTTCACCAGTGTGAGTAAAATTGTTGAATTTCTTTTCAATTTTTTCCTGTTCAACTTAACAATTTCCATCGATAGAATACGAATTATATAACAAATCGATAAAATGTATATAACGTAATTTTGTATTGTTGAATCAACGAACAATTTACACGGTGCGTGTGTGTTTCCAGGGATTTTGCGCGTAATTACGGGGAAAAAAGTTCAATTAAGATAAGTAGGCGAGTGTAATTAAACGCTAGGCTCGATTTCGTTTTTCATCCGGGAATTACGAGTAATTATCATTCACGGTACAAAGAGTTTTGCGCTTCTTTTCTCTTTACGTTCCTGTGAACGATCTCGGAAACACAGAGAGAGAGAGAGAGAGAGAGAGAGAGAGATCTCTTCTCAAGTGTTCCGTTTGCTTTTCGATAAAACACGCGAATGGTGTCAATAACCGATCGTTCCTTGCTCAGGTAGAAGGAAATCGAAGCGTTTTTTGAATTTCAACCGTGATCGTTGAATTCATAATGGATTAACGGTTTTTAGAAAGTTCTGACCTGTCGTTGTTCGAGAACCTTTTACCGGTGAATGGCGAAATTTTAGTATTCCCGAACGGTAATTCTCATTAAGGATCATAAAAATATAAACGATACCAACGCGTGCGTGTGTATATAAAAATTTGCAATTGTAATAGACTGTATAATAAAGTTAGCCATCGTTTCGAAGAATGAATCATTGAACTTGAATCGCGGTATGTAGAACATCGCGATACATCCTTCTCTCTCGCCTTCTACGAAAAATCGAATAGTTTCGCCGGAATAAGATGACCCTGAACTCCACCAAGAGCAACGTGCGCGTGGACAGAGTTTCGAACAAAGCCACTCTCTCCGGACGACTTTTTCCATCGCGTCATTTCGATACATTTCTCTTCCTACGATGCTACACCGAACGTTCAACTTCACGATAAAAAAAGAATCGTCTTTTACATACGTCTGTTTTAAGATCACAAAAATTTGCGTTACCAGGTGCCTGGTAATGTCTCGATTCATAATTCGACGGATTATCTGGCGAAATTCAAATGGAAATCTTTCGTAGATTTATTTACGATCTTCTTGCGCATATGAAAGATTCATGAGGTCGCGGTGAGAGATGTTTCAGGAACAGAATTTTCTACATCGACGCTGGACGTAAAACGAATAATAGCATGTGGTTGTAAGAACGTAGTAAAGGATGTAATTTCATTGGGAAACGATTAACGAAGGCGTGTTCCAGCGTGGTTGCGTTCACCTTGACCGAAGAAAGTATTACGCGGGTCTTTATCCCACGCTACTTGATTCATGAATGCACCGAGTCCGTTTATCCAGTATCTTCTTTCTCGAGGATGACTTTTCTCATTCAGCTACGATTTCTTTTCTTCTTTTTCTGTGAAATTGTTTACTTGTTAACTGAGTTCATCTTTTGAACAGAGATTGAATCTTTCTAATTTATTATTAACACTCTGTGAGAGTTAAGTTATGCGACCTGGAAGTTACTTACCATGTATCTATATTTTTTTGCTAGCTATATTCTTTAGGGTATTTATTAATTCTTGCTGCCCTCGTCAGAATGTAAAATTGCAATCAAGCATCATTTTCCTCCTCCTGAACGAAGAAACATTGGGTTACAAATGAATAATTATTGTAACCAATTAATTCATCTTGGTTCTAATGTAAATGTACTTTTTGTTTAATATAGACATAACAGTACAATTAAAAATGAATAATTCTTGAATAAATGTACCAGTATATTCCAAGAGCTGGCCAATCAACGACGAGTTAACTCGTCTTTCCCAGTTAACAGGTGAATAGTAAGAAAACAATCAGATACTGTGTATTCTTGTCACATGAAAGTAAGAATGTTACTCGGAAAAGTGGAGTAAATGGTGGAATAGAGAGGTGTTCATCGATGATTATTCTAAGCATGTAAGAGCATACGTGTGAACTTGTTACATAGCTCGTTTCTTTCTCCTCTCTGACTGACGAAGAGATGTAAGTGGAACGGCGTGAGAGAACGCTTCGATGTAACTTCCTTTCCTCGTCATAATTTCTAGTACAAATTAAAATGATCAATTGACAAATCTTCTGTAAGAATTCATAAGTTATATTCTATTAAAAGAAAAAACAAGGAAATTTGTTAATGCAAGAGATTCCCTTCTGAAGTTAGGATACCGACGAATGAGTAGTTTTACTCGTTGCTTCCAGAACCATGAACGCGGCAACGGTTCTACTGGTCCTCATGGCGGGATTAACGAACGGTCAATTGAACTTCGAGGGTAACCCGTTGACGGAGGACACCGAGTATACAGCTGAGGAGTCACGCTTCTCTGAGAGAACCGCAAGACGAGAGGAAACCACGACGAACGTGACCAACATTCTCGTAAAATCGTCTCAGAACATTCATCCTACTCTCTCGAACGTTAATAACTCCTCTATACCTGTAAATTCTACAAAAACTATAATCGATGCTTATCCAGTGGATCAAGACGATCCTCTGTACACGATCGAACAACAGAAGATCGTTCATACAGCTAGAAACTTGCCTGCGAATAACTACAATCAAGGAACAACAACCACTGTGAATTCAGCAGAGTTAGCTTTGAACAGTTTTCTAAACTCGAAAACACCAGAAGAATCGCGTTTATCGTTGGATTATTATTTGCAAAACAGAGAAACCCCTGACAACGTTCCAGGAATGATCGTTAATCAGCAACAATTGACGCAACAACCGGTGCAACGAGTTAATCAACAACTAGTGTCTTCACCTGTGAACCAACACTTGACTGCGCAACTCATGCAACAAAGACAGCCGTTTCAGGCTTTCCCCGTTAATCAACCAGCCTACAATGCACCTGTGAACCCGGTAGATCTTCGTTCGACTGTGTCGAACCCTATGGCTACGCCTCTGATGCAGCAACAACAGCTATTCCAGCCGTATACAGATGGGATACAACCGAGGAAAGACGTGTATTATCCTGGATGGTATCAACGCGTGAGAAGAGTGCGTGGGAAACCGTTTAACTATATACAGCCGAGAGGAAACCCAGGTTTTCACGGTGGTCCACCTATTCCAGGTGAAAAATTTCAATGGAATTTATATTTCAGGACTTTGCACCGTGGATAATTAACTCTTTCACTGCTGTTGGTGCCTGCAGGACCCTTGAAGATATTTGAATTATACTAATCCCTAATTTAGTAT
This sequence comes from Habropoda laboriosa, assembly GCF_001263275.1. NCBI lineage: Eukaryota > Metazoa > Arthropoda > Insecta > Hymenoptera > Apidae > Habropoda > Habropoda laboriosa. The sequence goes on along the minus strand of NW_017100190.1, from coordinate 1,877,361 downwards.
TTTGAAAATATTTCCTCGTGCTGTGCCCTTGGCGCCTTTTGGCACATTTTCATCTTAATTTAAGCCCTAATTTTTTACCTCTGCGCAATTCCGCCTTAATTTAAAAAAATTTTATTTACATTTTCGAACGCCAAAACGAAAGATTTTGCAACCGCGATAGAAAGTCTGCCGCAGTGAAAGGGTTAAGATAATCATCAGAGATAAAATCAAGTCTCATCGGTGTCGAAAATTCTTTTTAATTAAATATTCCAACGCAATCTTTCAGCTTTGAATGAAAATTCTCTCGGAACACTCTTACGTTCTCACGTTACAGAACGCGATAATCACAATGTTAAGATGTGTAGCAATCGAGAGTTGCATCTTCTAAAGAAATGTCGTGAGACTTTGATTATCGAGTGTGTCGTAATTGGTTGTTTTCACTCGAAGCAGGAATTCATCCTAATTACTAGTAGATTAATTACGCAACAAATTTTCCCACAGCAGTTCCATTCAAGCCAAAAGGTCCTCCCATCGAAGTGATCTACACGAAACCACCTGGATTTCATCATGGACCACCGGCGATCAATAATCCTCCTGTTCGTTACGAGGACGCAAGTGCGTGGTTCCCTGAAGCAGATCAACCACCACCTACCAAAGATGTTTATTACTCTCAACTGTACGCTCAATCCTACGATCCTCATTACTATAATTACATAGCCAAAACTGGCAAGATTAAGCCTCATTTGTACGGAAAATTCGGTAAGCATCACGAAGAAGAGGGAAGCGGTATCTGGGCAGAGTTGTACAAAGGATTCAAGAAACACGGACTGAAGAACATCATGACACCGACGTTTCTTCTTGGAATGACTCTTCCTGTAGTCACTTTGATGCTCACCGCGCTTGTACAGAAGAGATCCTTGTCCAGATCAGACTCCAGAGAATTTTCTCAAGACGATACTATTCAAGAATACCTGGAACAAATTCAGAGAGCAGTGGAATGCTACGAGAAGAAAAGAAGGAAGAGGGATGCAAATGTATTAGACGAGTGTTAAGAGTTAGGAATGAATATTTCCGATTAATTTATACGTGATTAATTTAAATGTGAATGGGTGATGAGATGAACGAGAAAAGGGTTGTTTAAAGGAGTCTTGTATATATGTCGTGTAATATAATGACAAGAATAAGGTTCACAGGATTCAACAGAGAGTGCTTTCTCTCGGTATGCTTCGTCAGAGCAGTTGTTAGTGGTTTATTGCGTGTGATTAATCGTCTGAAATCGTGGTAGACCACCGCTAGAATGGTCTATCGATGGTAAGAAGGTGACAGTGAAACTTTTGGCGACGTGAGAAACCAGACTTTCGCGGGTCAATTACCCCTGTGACCCTGCAACCACGTGGGTGTACTGCTCGTGAGTTTAATTACCAATGAAATCGAAGCAGCATCCTTCGGGAAACTTACTTTCCCTAAAAAAAAAAAATTACTCGATCAAATGGATTAACGGTGGTGTGGTTGTACATTACGAGCGATGTGATTGGGAAATAGAAAAAATGTAGAAACTTCATGAAAGCTTGCCTTTTGTCACTTTGTTACTTTTCTTTTTTGGATATCCTTTTTCCTTTCATTTTTTTTGTTTTTTCTTTTAAGGAAGCAAAAACTTTCTAATAGACAGAGTGATCTTTGACCCATATTTCGAAGTTATGCACGGTCAGACGAGCTCTGAATTTCAAATTAGAAATGACATCCAAGACTAGCTGCACCTCAGCCGTGCAACATAGCACAGAAATGGAGAAACCGGTTTGGTCATTCATGGGCGGGCCATGCGCGAAGTGTTACGCATTGATTTCGATAAATCTTTAAGCGGAAGTTGCATATTAGCAATTTCATAAACTCTGTTTCTGTCATTTATTGCTTGTATTTCGTGACTTGTCTAAATATACCTTTCATTATCGTCGTTTATCATTCTACGATAATTTATTATATTTTTGTGTCTTGCAAAAATATCCTAAATGATACAGTGAAATTGGAATATTACGATTTCAATTTTTTACTCAGATTTTATAATAGACAACAGATGTGTAACACTTCGAACGATTCCAGATATCAGTTATGATTAATAATCCCATAACCAGTTCCGTAAACTAGACCAGTGAACGTAACAGTTCTCAATACGCTCATCATTCGATCGAGTTACTTTTATTAACACATCTGGAATCTTAAAGTTTCGTCGTAAATTTTTCACCGATCAATCTTTGCTAATATGCGAAGAAAAAATAAAATCTTTCATAGAAGATTGTATTATTTAAAAGACATCTTCGCCACGTTTTCAATTCCGTTCACGAGCTGACGTAATTCGAGAACACGATGCTGATTAGTAACATGGCGATAAGGTCAATTACGATAACTCGGGCATTAATGAACTCGTAAATTAAGTCCGCGTGCAATGAGGCGGCTCGTTTAGCAGTCGAGAAGCGCCAAGTAAAAATTCATCTCGAAGAAATCTCGGTCGATTTCTTCTTCTGCCGGAAACTGTGTACACAGGACATACACAGAGACGTACCACTTTAATTCGTTAAATGTACACCATACACAATGAGTTGCGAGATGTATTTTTAGGCTGAAGATGACACCCGTCGAATCTTAGAAACGACACTGAAATACATATCAGGCATATTTTTCTCGAAACCGGTTTTCTCCATAATTAGTTACTCTATGGACATAGGAAGTTTATCTGTCGTTATTTTTCTATGGATATTTCAACAATTATTTCATCCTTAAATATTTACGTAATTACGCAATAAAGAATGAATTTCTTTCTTTCGTGTAATATTTCTGTGTGTACGTCGTTAGTTAATTAATAAAGTACGCGTTTAAATACATAACGATGAACTCCCAATGACCCCATCGGCGTGGAAATAAATTTATTCCTCGCGGACACCGGCGAACCGATATTTAATTGAATTATTCCATCAAACGATTGACGGTTTAATTCACAGGTCATGAGACCCAGACGTCCTGCACGTTCCACCGTGACCAGGAGCAATTACTAATTTTCGAGTCAATTTTTTGCAGGCTCATTAAAAACATTAACTCGACTTACGAATGGCGAATCGTTTCTTTTCTAACTTACATACCGAACTTTCGTGGGAAAAGCAACGGAGAAAGCGTATGTGCAAATGATGAATGGTAACATTTGGGGAGGAAACGCTTTCGTACCGATCAGATACCATCGTGAGATCGTTATCGTTAGTCGCAATAAGATCGATGACGTTTTGTTAACGAAAAATATATCGTATATTTCGTTGCGTCTAATTTCTACAAATACAACTTGTTGCAATAGGCAGAGGAGGAAAATGCACCTTTAGCGAAGTAAGTACAGATTCCTCAGTTTTTGTTCTTAATTAAGAGAATTTAATACACGCGATGAATCATAGAAACCGCCATTTGGTAAGAAAATATATCGTTAAAAGGAATATTAATTACTTTAATCGCTCGTGAAACGATTGCTTCTTTTTTGCTTACTGTAATGAAATATCAGTTATCGTTGCTTACTCGAAATTTGAGAAAAGGAAATATGTATGTATATACGTTTCACGATACGCGCGCTAACGAAAAGAAATAGGTTAAGTTAATACTCTCGTAATTCTTTGAACTAAACTAAACTATACGCTTAATTAAACTATTTTTATGTCTTTTATGCATTCTTTTTCCTATGAAAAAAAAATGTAATATCCTGATACATCCTGTGGCTTTCATAAAGGAAAAGGGCGAAGGAATTTGGGATAGAATGAACCAGCTTGGAATTATACTAAAATAGATTCTAATTGGTTCTATAAAAGTCACAGGTTCTTCTACGGATAAAGGCTCCTATAAAATAATTATTGTAACAAAGAAACAATGTACATTCTGTATTGCTTTCAATGTTGCAACACTCTACATAATTTTTTTTTTTTTTTTTTATGTATAATTGCGCATAACTGCCCTTCGTTAGCTACGGCATCGTTAATTTTGCAGAGTGCTCCTTCTTCGGATAATCTTCCTGTTAACTCTGCCACGAGAAACAACGATTTCCCGTTTCCTTCTCTTCTTTCATTGTTTAATTCGTTAACATTAAAACAAATTATGGACCGGTATCGACAAGCGGCCATCGTCGTTTTGATTCTATGTGGGTGGTCAGTCTTCATTTTTGCAGACGTCTCGATATATTTTGTTCGTTTTTCTTCGTTTTCCTGTTTTCTTTCACTGTGTGCATTTGCATCCGCGCCAACTACGATCAACTGGACCGAGTACTGTGTTGTACAATGTGCGTTTTACGATATACATACATATATTATTGCAGTCCGTTTGTTGTTGCACATTGAGTATTAAACGTTCATGATTCACAATTTTTTTCTTTTCGTCTTTTAAACTATTAAATTACACAGTGGGGTTCGCATGAAGAAAGCTACTCCAGCAGCTTCTACACCTTTCACACACTGACAAGATATTACAGATCGCTACTGCTACGGTTACGTACGATGTTGTTTCGTGGGACTAGACGTGATTCGATATACAAAGCGGTAAACGCTAAACGGAAACGGTGTTAAATTACATGTTAATATGTCGTGTGTCGCTAGATTACAATTTTCATTCCTCGACTAAAACGACAATATGTCGTGTAAAGCTCGTATTGGTTTCAATTAATTCTAAGATACGCGTCGGGGCTTCGTTTTGTATGCAATTAGGACTATGCATTCGACTGTTCGGAGTGAGTATGATTTACAGTCACAGTATGGTAAAATTAAACATTAGGGAACGATATGAACGAGACGTTACAATTTAATCATCAGTAGCAAAACAACTATAATGTATTAAATGTCAAACTAAAAATTGTCTATGTATATATAAGTAATGAGTGTATATATATACACATATCTTTTTTTCACGATGTATGCGTGTATATACATATAACGCTATCTTTGAACAATTTTCTAAATACTATACTCATATAACATAAATTATAGAACTTTAAATATACATAAAAATCTGTATAGATTGAAAGACCACATCAGCTCTAACCAGTATCACTGGTATACATCATTGTTGTACTCTTTGCGAATATCATTGGTTCGCAATGATAAATAATTAACTCTCTTTAGTCGATTAACGCCCGATTACAATAGACGCAATTTGCCTTCTTTTCTTTTTAATAAAATGGCAGATAAAAATATCGAAAATGATTTAAAAAGATAAAAAGCAAAAAAAAAATATCGTGCCTATGCAATTTGTTACAGCCTTCCTCTTTTTCTTGATCCTGCTTTCAAAAATGATCAACGTTTCCTAATGAAATTAACATAATACTTACATTAACAAAGTTATAATCTAATTTCTTACGTTCTCTTTTTTTTCTCTTTAGCCGATATTATGTTGCGAACACTCCAAGTCTGAATATACATTTTAGATGTGTTTAGTTCAGTCGAATTTTTCCTCTTTAAACACGAGTTTAATAGCTTCGCCAACGTGTTCCACTACAAACGCAGGCTTGCATAGTCCTTCTTCGACTGGTAAAAAGTCTCTGGGATTGTGTTCCACGATAAAATTCGAATCCCGTTTATGGACACCAGTTTCGACTAAAATACTGATACAAGCTTTCGCGCTCGGCGGTTTGATATCTGATTTGCTAAGCAGTTTCTTCAGTTTGTCAGACTTTAATACTTCCTCCTTTGTGCAGTATGACAAATATTTATCATACAAATTTGCACCAAAAATATCAGTGTTGATGTTATCTCTGCAACATATATATATTGAATTTAGTATTCATTTGAATTTTTAATACCCTGTTAATTTCTTTAATGTACTCAAGGAACTAATTACCCAATAGCATATATTGTATCAACATTATGATTTATTCCAATACTTTTAGCATGCTCACAGAGCATATAATTTGCATGATAATATGTAACTTCACTAGGTTTTCCGACTAGAGCAGAATACATCAAATCCTTGCCAGTAATTTTCTTGTACAGGGATTCTAGACACAATAGAAAAGCACCATGACCATATCTAGGAATTGGTGCTTCTGATACCCACAATAAATCCATATTACATGCCAAAACTGGAATATGTGGATAAGGAATCTCATCAGGTAAACCAGCTGGCATGCCATTACTCATTAAAAGATCCACCATCAATTGTAATGGTGTCTCCCAAGAAATTGGTTCACTAAATAACACAATGCCTTCTATTGCAGGGAAATTTGGATCTACAGGTCCACATACTGAATTTCTTTTCTCCATATTTACATAGTCCAAAGATGGGAAATTTTTAACTAATTCTTGGATAGTTGTTATTTTATGGAAACCCAATTCTCTAGCTATTTCTTTGATTGGACCTTGTCCAGATATCAGCACTTGTTTATTGTGAAAGTTTTGGAATAGTTTTAATGGTGAGTGAGCCATGATAACTTGTGACTCTTTCACTTCAAATCCTAGCCATTTAGACAAATCTGCTGCCTTTTGACTACGCAGAGCATTACCACTGTTGGTAACAAATACAGTTGGTACACGAAATTTGCCATCTTTTCCTTGAAGTTGCTTAAAAGCCTCTGGTATGGGTGGTAAGACATTTTTGCCACGTACTATTACACCATCAATGTCAAAAAGTAAACCAAATTTTGGTTTCATACTCAGGTGCTAAAAATAAAGAGAAATAAATATCAGTACATATTTTAAAATACTTATATTTTATTTATGTCTGCCAATGCACTTAAAACAATTCTCAAATATATATGTTATAACTAGAATGAATGCACTTCACATGTTTCATAAGGTATTCTACAGTTCATATTTTTGGAGCAAAAACAGCTACAAGGACCTTGAAGCAGGATATAAAAATATACTTGTTCTCTCATGAATGCTATGCAGTATATTTTTATACTGAAGCATACTGTAGTGCCTGACAAATTTTGCATCATTAATCTTATTCAACTTCCTAATTCTCCGTTGCACAGCTCACACGGAACTACAAATTTTTACTTAAAAAATTTTATTTTTGTCTTATTTAAAAAATATGAAGAAAAAAAAAAAGAAACGAAAAAGTCGAAGAAAAGTTACACCCAACGGTAACTAGAATTTTCATCTTAAAATCGATTAATATGAATGAATGAATTGTTATCTTGTATTCAATGAATTTGCATCAGATCTGAAAATGTAGGTCAACTGATCTGTGTCATAAACAAAAGAAGATATGTATGATGGATTCACCTCGAAATGCAGAAACTAAAATCGAACATAACAATGATGTATGAAATGTAACTCACTCTGACTCCCGTGAGCCTGGTGATGTTTGGCCGTAACAATATTTTCATAATTGCCATTTTGACAGTGGCAAACGTAAATAAGGATTCGGTGATAATATCTTAAAGCTACACTACGTTCAAAGGCTACTTCTCACAGATTGATTATGCATAATGCAACGTTTTGAGGTTATAGTGACCTACAGAACGCACAGTACATTTGATCGTATTTTTCCCACGTGCCGTAAGAGGACACAGTTCACTCTACACAATACAACTAACATTATTATCGTGCGCGGGGTGCACAATGTCTTTTAAGCTTAAAGTTCCTTTGACAGTCAATTCAGAAACTATAGATGAATATCTAGATAAATGCTCGACTATCTACGTATGTATATATAGAGTATATATATATATACATATCTATGTATGTATGTATACATTCCATATTTAGGCGGAGTTCAATTAATTGAGTTGTAAAGTTGATTCAAGTGTTTGGCAGCTACCAACCGTCAGTGGAAAGTTGGTAGTGTTAGTACACTTTTTGAAGTAAGCCTTTAAAGAATTAGAAAAAAAAAAACTCATCGTTAATTGTTTTATCAATTCCAGCTTTATTGCTATAACATTTTTCACATTGATTGCTGATTTTTGCGATCTATTGATCCACGATTGTACGCATGTTTCATAAGGAATATTTGCGTCGTAAGAGGCTTTGGTTTCCTCGCTTAGAACTACACCAATTAAACAGACAGGTAAAGGGTTGGACAACCTGAGAATCAGCTGTATCTTGCGATAAGCAGCGCTGCATTTTTGGCTGTGTGATTTCGTTGGGGGTTGTCTTGTCGAATAAATTTTTTTGAAATTCTTGCAAAGTCAAAATGTTCATCAAACCGTTTAAAGTGAAGTCGAACAACCAACTGAAGGGGACGGAAAGGTTGGTATAATTTAATTTATATTGATCAAGGAGGATATTTATGAACTCCGTATTGTTTTTAATCAGGAAGAAGTTATGCGAAGAAATTTTAGCGGCGTATCCAACATTGACGGACGAAGAGACGCAATTGTTAATTCCTAAAAAAGAGGCAATAAGCATTATGAAAATTGTGACACATAATGGCCTTTCAGGAAAAGTGTATTGTGTTGCCAAAACACCTATGTTTTTCCAAATTGAATCTTTGCGTCTAGCATTATTGCCCACCATATACACTTTGTGGCATCATCCAAATTTATTAAGGTCTTTCACAACACATACCCCAGTTGTATCAAAATTGTCAAGTGGTGCAGATTTAATGTTGCCTGGGGTCAATATTAAAGAGCCTGTAACATTGTACTCTTTTGGAAAATTGCAAAAGGGTACACCTGTTTGTGTGAATACTGAAGAGAATAAGGTGTGTATTAATATTTTTTTTTTTTACTATAATTTATTGTAAAAGAGTATAATTATATTGTTTCCTTGTATAGGCACCGGTTGCTGTTGGTCTGACTGCACTTTCTAGCGAAGATATGTACATGTCTGGGGGTTATGGAAAGTGTGTAGAAATTCTGCATGTAATAAATGATACATTTTGTCAATTGGGAAAGCCTCCCTTGAGACCAAATCTAGGACCACCAAATGCTGATACAGATAAGAAGATAGAACATGTAAATGAAATTACAGAACAGGTCAATGATAATAATGATGAGTCAGTTGTTGAAGCAATGAATGACTTAGAAGTGGATAATGATAGGGTGTCAGAATCTGAATCACCTTGTGAGGTAATTTACAACATAATTTGTATGAATCATTTGATAATCTTATTATCAAGAAAGTATTAATAATTATTCTATGCAGGAAACTGTGGAAGAGAACAAAGTAGGAGAGTCTGGTGAGGCAGAAGATATAATTACTGAGGAACCAGAAGTAGTTGTAGATCCAGTAAAAGAAATGGATAACTTGTTGGAGTATTGTTTCTTCAAAGCTTGCAAAAAATCGATAAAGGTCACTGATCTGCCGATATTGACGTCCAATTTCTTTAAAAATCATCTACTAGCGGCATGTCCACCAGATAGAAACGTAGATATAAAAAAATCTCGGTATAAAAAGTTATCCGTTTTTCTGGCGGAAATGAAAGCGAAAGGTGTTATTAATACTTCTGTTACGAAAGGTGTTGAGAGTATATTATCTATTAAGGTAAGATTTGCATTTTTAAATTGAATCGTGTAACAAGGGATCATTGATAAATTGTAATACATTTTCTTACAGTTTGATCATCCACTTTTAAAACAACTAGTCATTTTAGAAGAACCTACACCGATCCAGAAGCCAGTTGTTTCGAATGCGGCAGTTGTTTCAGAATGTTATAAGGTGACTGCCGACGTAGTGCCAGTACTGTCGAAATTCGGCTATGAGTGAGTATACAATGCCACCCTCGGGATGTATCATATTACCGCGATACAATAATTGCAAAGAGAATGATTTTCTGTGCAGAGCAGAAGTTGACAACTGTTACATCATATACCATTATGCTGTATTATATGATACGAATTATGTACATTTTACTCCCATACGATGATTGCAGAAAAGGGGACGTAATGAAAAGAGCTGAGATCAGAAAATGTTTTACTGAATACGTGAAAGCAGAGAATCTTCAAGACGGAAAGTGAGCATTCTTCGATCGAATATGTTCGATCATTATTTTACGTAATTATTTAATATGCCTTTAATTTTTAGAATTCTGAAATTGAACCCGCGACTAGCAGGTATTATGAAAACCAAAGTGAATCAGGAAACTCTAACGATGGAGGATGGAATAAACAAGTTCATTGGACGTATGACGCATATGCACGAAGTCATGTTAGCGGGAAACAAATTGTTACACACTGGCAAATTGGAGCCTATCGATATGAGAGTGACTGTTCGATCCGGTGGTAAAAAGGTACAGAGATCGATTGCCAAAGTTAAAAAACAGACAAAGTTGTGGAAAACTCATAACTCATCTAGTGTGTGTGTATTACAGGTAACGTTAGTGAATAACTTGGAAACATTTGGTATAAATTCCAAAGAGTTCAGCAAGGAATGTCAAAGTATTGGGGCAAGTGCAACGATTACGGACGAACCAGGAAAGAAAACTCCTAGCGTTCTTGTTCAAGGAAATCAAATCTTATACGTGTACAAATTACTTACCGGTAAGTAGATTAACGTTTTGTGCGGGATAAAAATGTATGCATTTGATTTCAATAAATTTGAAATTTTCAGAAAAATACCAAATCAAGAAGACCTACATAAGAGGTTTAGAATTCGCTCCAAAGAAACCACCTTCCCACAAAAAATAAAAAACTATAAAAAGCTAATCAACGTACGATAGTAAATCTGTTCTAAATACATCTAATTTTTATTTGTTTAGATATTACTACTATTCTATTTCAATATTAGTTTTGTACAGAACCAATTAAACTTTCCATTCCAATGAAAGAAAGAATCTCTCTACTGTTTGAAAAACTGTCATTCTAAAAATATGCTGCCATACTGTATACTCCTTTTCAGAATCCTTTTTTATTAAGTGCTCTATTAATTTATGAATTACAAACAAAGAATACCAAAACATTCAACCATTGTACTTTGACTCACGAATAAATGTTAATTCATTGCGAAATTAATAAACTACGTTGTTTTATTGTGTTAAATCCTGCAACACATTTATTTAATACTTCTAATAATTATAAACTACCATCTAAATTATTATTTCATAAGAAACAGAAATTATTCTATAATTAAAGTACTTGAAAATAACCCAGAAATTGTATTTTACTATCTATATTACTAGTAATGTTACTGCAATTAAAAATAGATTATAAACATCAATTAAATAAGCTAGAGATAACGGGGATAGCAATACTGTAGAGAGATAAGGAAACGAATAGCGGGGAGATAAGGACAGAAAATTTTAAAACGAAACTAACTCCATCTCGTGTTTGGTGACACGAACTAAGACTTTTTAATAGGAACACAGAATGTGAACAGAGGTATTAGACAAGGAAAGCACTAGTGTGCGACAAGGACAGAGAGAAAACGTTTCCTATTGGTCCGCGGGCCGCCATGTCTGCCTCTCGGGCCCCAAGTCATGTCGGCCAGTGAAAAATCATTAATAACTCAATAATTACGACGATTCTGTGAACTTTTAGAATTGAAGAATGAAGTGTGGACCTTCAGCAACTTTCACATACACCTTTTAGTGCACTAGACCCGTTCAATAATTAGTTATTAACAATTTTAGCAGGTGATGTCGGGAACGATACCGCGTACCTTTACGGTTTTTCAGTAATTTGATAGCTTTCCACTAAATTCCCATGCAACTAACTACATGCATCTGAAAGGCAACATTCTTAGCTAGATTCTCATATAATTTTTATTAACATATTCGGTTTAGTTCAAGAGTTATTAAACATTATATGAGAGCGTCCCCTATTCATCGTACTCGAGTACACTCGAATGTTATAAACAATTGCTAATATCTAATAAACCACCTCACTCACGGTTACCAAAATGATTGAAGAATGTAAATAAAAGTCTATTCTATATTCTACATGCTTAAAAGTGCACAATTTATCACGCATATCTATTGAAATAACGAAAATGAGTTACGATTGAATTCGACGAACGTACCATTCTCTCGAATAATCTTCAATAACTGACAAACTACAACGTATATGTTAATGAAAGTTATAAAAGAATGTAGCTAAAGATGCTCCCTTTTAGATGCATATGAAGATTGTACAAGAAATTGATACTGAACGATGATATTAACGAAAAACCGTAAGGGACTGCCGCATCGTTCCCGACAATTGGCACGACAGTTATTAATATCTAATTATTGAAAGGGTTTAGAGCATTAAAATCTATATGAGAAAGTTGCTAGAGGTTCATACTACATTCTTCAATTCTAAAAGTTCACAAAATCATCGTAATTATTGAGTTATTAACGATTTTTCACCGGCCAACTTGATTCAGGGCCCGAGAGGCGGAACATGGCGGCCCGCGGACCAATAGGAAACGTTTTCTCTCTGTCCTTCTCGCACACTAGTGCTTTCCTTGTCTAATACCTCTGTTCACATTCTGTGTTCCTATTGAAAATCGTAGTTCGCGTCACCAAACGCGAGATGCCGCGTTTTACGGTGAAAGGTGCGAGCGAGGTCCGTGGATGCTCGATTGCTTGAAGAATACGCGCTCGGAAGGGTTTGAAAATAAGAAAGATGCGAGCACGTTCACGATGACAGCAATTCTAACTTTTATTCTTAGTTTCGGTTGGTTTTATACATGTCATAGTGAGGCGGTGAGGTAGTGGGGTTGTTGTACAGTCATTTGTTATCGAGGGTGTCTATAGTTTAGTTGATTGTTAGTAATGGCTCATCGATGCTTCGTCGTTATCTTATCCTTTAGTCGGGGTGTCTGGACGTTACAGGTGTTAGTTTTGTTTTGAAATTGTACTGTCCTTGTCGTCTAACTCGTTACCCTAGTGCTATCCTTGTCTACCGCTATTCGTTTTCTCGTCTCTCGTCGGTACGGCTGCTATCCTCATTATCCCTGTTATATTTAATTGATACTTACAATCAATTTTTACTTGCAATAACATTACTAATAACGTAGTTGGTAAGAAAGGTTAGGAAGAAAACGAAGACTGGTTGAAAAGAGAATCGAGAATCGAAGTTTGTTAATATAATTTATTGTATATCGAGGTTTCAACATGGAAAAGTACAAATATTGCAATATAGGGC